>NC_088098.1:219228131-219529801 GCF_036370855.1 Dromaius novaehollandiae | reverse complement strand
AACCCTAACCCTAACCCTAACCCTAACCCTAACCTAACCCTAACCCTAACCCTAACCCTAACCCTAACCCTAACCCTAACCCTAACCCTAACCCTAACCCAACCCTAACCCTAACCCTAACCCTAACCCTAACCCTAACCCTAACCCTAACCCTAACCCTAACCCTAACCCTAACCCTAACCCTAACCCTAACCCTAACCCTAACCCTAACCCTAACCCTAACCTAACCCTAACCCTAACCCTAACCCAACCCTAACCCTAACCCTAACCCTACCCTAACCCTAACCCTAACCCTAACCCTAACCCTAACCCTAACCCTAACCCTAACCCTAACCCTAACCCTAACCCTAACCCTAACCCTAACCCTAACCCTAACCCTAACCCTAACCTAACCCTAACCCTAACCCTAACCCTAACCTAACCCTAACCCTAACCCCCTAACCCTAACCCTAACCCTAACCCTAACCCTAACCCTAACCCTAACCCTAACCCTAACCCTAACCCTAACCCTAACCCTAACCCTAACCCTAACCCTAACCCTAACCCTAACCCTAACCCTAACCCTAACCCTAACCCTAACCCTAACCCTAACCCTAACCCTAACCCTAACCCTAACCCTAACCCTAACCCTAACCCTAACCCTAACCCTAACCCTAACCCTAACCCTAACCCTAACCCTAACCCTAACCCCTAACCCTAACCCTAACCCTAACCCTAACCCTAACCCTAACCCTAACCCTAACCCTAACCCTAACCCTAACCCTAACCCTAACCCTAACCCTAACCCTAACCCTAACCCTAACCCTAACCCTAACCCTAACCCTAACCCTAACCCTAACCCTAACCCTAACCCTAACCCTAACCCTAACCCTAACCCTAACCCTAACCCTAACCCTAACCCTAACCCTAACCCTAACCCTAACCCTAACCCTAACCCTAACCCTAACCCTAACCCTAACCCTAACCCTAACCCTAACCCTAACCCTAACCTAACCCTAACCCTAACCCTAACCCTAACCCTAACCCTAACCCTAACCCTAACCCTAACCCTAACCCTAACCCTAACCCTAACCCTAACCCTAACCCTAACCCTAACCCTAACCCTAACCCTAACCCTAACCCTAACCCTAACCCTAACCCTAACCCTAACCCTAACCCTAACCCTAACCCTAACCCTAACCCTAACCCTAACCCTAACCCTAACCCTAACCCTAACCCTAACCCTAACCCTAACCCTAACCCTAACCCTAACCCTAACCCTAACCCTAACCCTAACCTAACCCTAACCCTAACCCTAACCCTAACCCTAACCCTAACCCTAACCCTAACCCTAACCCTAACCCTAACCCTAACCCTAACCCTAACCCTAACCCTAACCCTAACCCTAACCCTAACCCTAACCCTAACCCTAACCCTAACCCTAACCCTAACCCTAACCCTAACCCTAACCCTAACCCTAACCCTAACCCTAACCCTAACCCTAACCCTAACCCTAACCCTAACCCTAACCCTAACCCTAACCCTAACCCTAACCCTAACCCTAACCCTAACCCTAACCCTAACCCTAACCCTAACCCTAACCCTAACCCTAACCCTAACCCTAACCCTAACCCTAACCCTAACCCTAACCCTAACCCTAACCCTAACCCTAACCCTAACCCTAACCCTAACCCTAACCCTAACCCTAACCCTAACCCTAACCCTAACCCTAACCCTAACCCTAACCCTAACCCTAACCCTAACCCTAACCCTAACCCTAACCCTAACCCTAACCCTAACCCTAACCCTAACCCTAACCCTAACCCTAACCCTAACCCTAACCCTAACCCTAACCCTAACCCTAACCCTAACCCTAACCCTAACCCTAACCCTAACCCTAACCCTAACCCTAACCCGAACCCTAACCCTAACCCTAACCCTAACCCTAACCCTAACCCTAACCCTAACCCTAACCCTAACCCTAACCCTAACCCTAACCCTAACCCTAACCCTAACCCTAACCCTAACCCTAACCCTAACCCTAACCCTAACCCTAACCCTAACCCTAACCCTAACCCTAACCCTAACCCTAACCCTAACCCTAACCCTAACCCTAACCCTAACCCTAACCCTAACCCTAACCCTAACCCTAACCCTAACCCTAACCCTAACCCTAACCCTAACCCTAACCCTAACCCTAACCCTAACCCTAACCCTAACCCTAACCCTAACCCTAACCCTAACCCTAACCCTAACCCTAACCCTAACCCTAACCCTAACCCTAACCCTAACCCTAACCCTAACCCTAACCCTAACCCTAACCCTAACCCTAACCCTAACCCTAACCCTAACCCTAACCCTAACCCTAACCCTAACCCTAACCCTAACCCTAACCCTAACCCTAACCCTAACCCTAACCCTAACCCTAACCCTAACCCTAACCCTAACCCTAACCCTAACCCTAACCCTAACCCTAACCCTAACCCTAACCCTAACCCTAACCCTAACCCTAACCCTAACCCTAACCCTAACCCTAACCCTAACCCTAACCCTAACCCTAACCCTAACCCTAACCCTAACCCTAACCCTAACCCTAACCCTAACCCTAACCCTAACCCTAACCCTAACCCTAACCCTAACCCTAACCCTAACCCTAACCCTAACCCTAACCCTAACCCTAACCCTAACCCTAACCCTAACCCTAACCCTAACCCTAACCCTAACCCTAACCCTAACCCTAACCCTAACCCTAACCCTAACCCTAACCCTAACCCTAACCCTAACCCTAACCCTAACCCTAACCCTAACCCTAACCCTAACCCTAACCCTAACCCTAACCCTAACCCTAACCCTAACCCTAACCCTAACCCTAACCCTAACCCTAACCCTAACCCTAACCCTAACCCTAACCCTAACCCTAACCCTAACCCTAACCCTAACCCTAACCCTAACCCTAACCCTAACCCTAACCCTAACCCTAACCCTAACCCTAACCCTAACCCTAACCCTAACCCTAACCCTAACCCTAACCCTAACCCTAACCCTAACCCTAACCCTAACCCTAACCCTAACCCTAACCCTAACCCTAACCCTAACCCTAACCCTAACCCTAACCCTAACCCTAACCCTAACCCTAACCCTAACCCTAACCCTAACCCTAACCCTAACCCTAACCCTAACCCTAACCCTAACCCTAACCCTAACCCTAACCCTAACCCTAACCCTAACCCTAACCCTAACCCTAACCCTAACCCTAACCCTAACCCTAACCCTAACCCTAACCCTAACCCTAACCCTAACCCTAACCCTAACCCTAACCCTAACCCTAACCCTAACCCTAACCCTAACCCTAACCCTAACCCTAACCCTAACCCTAACCCTAACCCTAACCCTAACCCTAACCCTAACCCTAACCCTAACCCTAACCCTAACCCTAACCCTAACCCTAACCCTAACCCTAACCCTAACCCTAACCCTAACCCTAACCCTAACCCTAACCCTAACCCTAACCCTAACCCTAACCCTAACCCTAACCCTAACCCTAACCCTAACCCTAACCCTAACCCTAACCCTAACCCTAACCCTAACCCTAACCCTAACCCTAACCCTAACCCTAACCCTAACCCTAACCCTAACCCTAACCCTAACCCTAACCCTAACCCTAACCCTAACCCTAACCCTAACCCTAACCCTAACCCTAACCCTAACCCTAACCCTAACCCTAACCCTAACCCTAACCCTAACCCTAACCCTAACCCTAACCCTAACCCTAACCCTAACCCTAACCCTAACCCTAACCCTAACCCTAACCCTAACCCTAACCCTAACCCTAACCCTAACCCTAACCCTAACCCTAACCCTAACCCTAACCCTAACCCTAACCCTAACCCTAACCCTAACCCTAACCCTAACCCTAACCCTAACCCTAACCCTAACCCTAACCCTAACCCTAACCCTAACCCTAACCCTAACCCTAACCCTAACCCTAACCCTAACCCTAACCCTAACCCTAACCCTAACCCTAACCCTAACCCTAACCCTAACCCTAACCCTAACCCTAACCCTAACCCTAACCCTAACCCTAACCCTAACCCTAACCCTAACCCTAACCCTAACCCTAACCCTAACCCTAACCCTAACCCTAACCCTAACCCTAACCCTAACCCTAACCCTAACCCTAACCCTAACCCTAACCCTAACCCTAACCCTAACCCTAACCCTAACCCTAACCCTAACCCTAACCCTAACCCTAACCCTAACCCTAACCCTAACCCTAACCCTAACCCTAACCCTAACCCTAACCCTAACCCTAACCCTAACCCTAACCCTAACCCTAACCCTAACCCTAACCCTAACCCTAACCCTAACCCTAACCCTAACCCTAACCCTAACCCTAACCCTAACCCTAACCCTAACCCTAACCCTAACCCTAACCCTAACCCTAACCCTAACCCTAACCCTAACCCTAACCCTAACCCTAACCCTAACCCTAACCCTAACCCTAACCCTAACCCTAACCCTAACCCTAACCCTAACCCTAACCCTAACCCTAACCCTAACCCTAACCCTAACCCTAACCCTAACCCTAACCCTAACCCTAACCCTAACCCTAACCCTAACCCTAACCCTAACCCTAACCCTAACCCTAACCCTAACCCTAACCCTAACCCTAACCCTAACCCTAACCCTAACCCTAACCCTAACCCTAACCCTAACCCTAACCCTAACCCTAACCCTAACCCTAACCCTAACCCTAACCCTAACCCTAACCCTAACCCTAACCCTAACCCTAACCCTAACCTAACCCTAACCCTAACCCTAACCCTAACCCTAACCCTAACCCTAACCCTAACCCTAACCCTAACCCTAACCCTAACCCTAACCCTAACCCTAACCCTAACCCTAACCCTAACCCTAACCCTAACCCTAACCCTAACCCTAACCCTAACCCTAACCCTAACCCTAACCCTAACCCTAACCCTAACCCTAACCCTAACCCTAACCCTAAATGGTTTCTTAACCCTAACCCTAACCCTAACCCTAACCCTAACCCTAACCCTAACCCTAACCCTAACCCTAACCCCTAACCCTAACCCCTAACCCTAACCCCTAACTCCAACCCTAACCCCAACCCCTAACCCTCACCTTCACCCTCTAACCCTCACCCCTAACTGCAACACCCTAACGCTAACACCCTAACCTCTGACCCCTAGCCCCTCCCAGTCCCCCCAGCGCCCTTCTATCCCTAGCCCCCCCCTACGCCTAGTCTTCCCATACCCCTTAACCCTAATGGCCAGGTGCTGATATGTAACCCTAAAGCTGTTACTGGGATTGCCCACCAGGGGGCACTGAAAGTCTAATAATAAAGTGTGTGGCACAACCCTAATGCTATTACCAGGGGGCTCCCTAATGCTAATGCTATTTGGTGTGAGCATATGCACCCTAGGTAATAGCTGTGTATGTGTATAGTATGTATGTATGTACAGTGTGTACATGTGGTATGTATAGTGAGTATATAGTATATATAAAAAGAAAGAAAAAATAATAAGTATAGAAAGGCTTAATTTGCATATTTAATGATTTCAGTAGCAGGGGTAGGATACTGGCTGGGAGCAAATAATTTTTTTTTTAAATGGTTAAATTATTATTATTTGCTCCCAGCCAGTATGCTAGAAAAAAGAAGAGGAAGAGAGGAGAAGAGGAAGAGAGGAGAAGAGGAAGAGAGGAGAAGAGGAAGAGAGGAGAAGAGGAAGAGAGGAGAAGAGGAAGAGAGGAGAAGAGGAAGAGAGGAGAAGAGGAAGAGAGGAGAAGAGGAAGAGAGGAGAAGAGGAAGAGGAAACAGAAGACAAAGACAAAGAGAGACAGAGACAGAGACAAAGAGAGACAGAGACAAAGAGAGACAAAGACAAAGAGAGACAAGACAAAGACAAAGAGAGACAAAGACAAAGAGAGACAAGACAAAGACAAAGAGAGACAAGACAAAGACAAAGAGAGACAAGACAAAGACAAAGAGAGACAAGACAAAGACACAGAGAGACAAGACAAAGACAAAGAGAGACAAGACAAAGACAAAGAGAGACAAGACAAAGACAAAGAGAGACAAGACAAAGACAAACAGAGACAAGACAAAGACAAAGAGAGACAAGACAAACAGAGACAAGACAAAGACAAACAGAGACAAGACAAAGACAAACAGAGACAAGACAAACAACAAAAGACAAACACAGGACAAACACAGAACAACAGAGGACAAAGACAACAAACAAAGACAAAGACAACAGAGGACAAAGACAGGACAACAGAGGACAAAGACAGGACAACAGAGACAACAAACAGAAAAAAGACAACAGAGAAGACAACCAGAGAGAACAAAGACAACCAGAGAGAAGACAGAAAGCACAGAAAACAACAGAGAAAACAGAGAACAGAGCAAAAAGCACACACAGGAGAGCTGAGAGAGCAGAACAGAGAAAAGAGCAGAACACAGAGAACAGAACAAAGCAAAAAGCACAGCAAAGAGCACAGCAAAACAGAAAATACAGAGCAAAGCAGAACACAGCAGAACACAGAGAGCAAAGCAGAAAACACAAAGCTGAGGGCAGAGCGCAGAATACAGAGAAAAGCACAGAGAGCAGAGCACCACAGTGCAGGCAGACTGAAAGAGTAAATAGTAAAGACAGAGAAAGGTAGAGAGAAACCTGGACAAAGTGAACATAGACAATCAGGGAAAAGGAGAAGAAAAAGGCATAAGAGACAGACAAAGAAAAAAGAATAGGAAACAGAACAGAGGACCAAAAAATTAAAATAAGAACAAGACAAAAACTTCTGCCTTCTTCTTATTTTAAAAGGTCAAAAGAGCAAGAGCAAAGAGGAAAAGGGTAAGAGCAAATGTGTGGCGCATGCAATTCAAATAAGACAACAGAAACAAACAGCAAAACCATCTTTATTTGAAAGGAGACACACACACCACCATCTTTATTGTTTTATTGCACAAAAAAAATCATCATCACAACATACAAACCATAACAAGCCCACACTCTACAAGAGCTGCACACACTCTTCAGCATTCACCTCTACATTCTCACCGCTACTACTCTCATCAGTCGGCAAGCGCCTCCAGTCTTTTGGACAGCTCCCAGTAACAACGTTACTGGACACCTCCAAAAACTGCCCTGCCTACAAAACCCCCGGTCCCCAGCCAAAGCTCCGCACCAACATTGGCGATGATCATCGCCTCACAGAGCAGCCGGGACCGGGGGGAAAAAAACCCAGCCGGGGGAAAAAAAAAAAATCCCCCAGCTGGGGTTTTTTTTAATTATTTTAAAATAAATTCTAACTACAACCTGGAAAAAGAAAAACACATGCATACAAAGTTAGACACACTCACCACCAAGCCCACCCAACAACCACACAGCTGCCCACTCACTCCCACCACAATCATTCTACCTCCCTACAGTAACAGGCAAGCGCCTCCAGTCTTTTGGACAGCTCCCAGTAACAGCATTACTGGACACCTCCAAAAACTGCCCTGCCTACAAAACCCCCAGTCCCCAGCCACAGCTCCGCACCAACATTGGCGATGATCATCGCCTCGCAGAGCGGCCGGGACCGGGGGAAAAAAAACCCAGCCGGGGGAAAAAAAAAAAATCCCCCAGCTGGGGTTTTTTTTTAAATTATTTTAAAATAAATTCTAACTACAACCTGGAAAAAGAAAAACACATGCATACAAGGTTAGACACACGCACCACCAAGCCCACCCAACTGCCCACACACTCCCACCACAGACAGTCATCACAGCTACTAACAAAACCACATGCTTCCATCCTTATTTAAAGATAACACTATCCTGGCATGAATAGAACCCCCCC
This sequence comes from Dromaius novaehollandiae, assembly GCF_036370855.1. Lineage (NCBI taxonomy): Eukaryota > Metazoa > Chordata > Aves > Casuariiformes > Dromaiidae > Dromaius > Dromaius novaehollandiae. The sequence continues at coordinate 219,521,954 of NC_088098.1, read as the reverse complement.
CCCCGCCCCCAAAATGGCCATCCCAATAAAAAAAATTAAAGAAAAAAACCTACTTTTATCTCTTACTGACACAACCCCCCCCCCCAAAAAAAAAAAGAAAAAACAAAATAAGTGTTTCATAGATACATTATTCTGCTCTGGCAACTACCATTACTACACCCACAGGCAAGGCAGCTCCAAACACACACACAGACACGTACACACAGACACGTACACACAGACACGTACACACAGACACGTACACACAGACACGTACACACAGACACGTACACACAGACACGTACACACAGACACGTACACACACCCTCCATGCAAAAAACAATGCCAGCACACAAGATGCTGCCAGCCAGAAAGCCCTACAATGCCACGACCGTGCGGCTCTGGTGCTCTCCACAAGACCAGAAAAGAGTCAGATGCCACCATCTGTGATGGAAAGGGGCCGGCAAAGCGAGGAACGGCCATGCAGAAGAGGCCGGCAAGAAAGACCCGAGGCTCTGATGACACAGGGAAGAAAACCCTGAAAGGGCACCAGGAGGATGCAAAATAAGAGAGGCCTCAGAAAACACACAACCAACAAGACCTGAATGATGGCTGCCAAGATGATTGGCCAGAAACAATGCAGAATCACAGTGACAGACTGCTGCTTTCAGCTGCCTGCACAGAACAAGATGATCATTGGAGCAACACAGATGAGTCGGTCAAGACCAGACAAAAGACAGCAGATGCCTGTTGCACTAGCACTACAAAGCATATGCTGTGCTCCTTGAGCACAAAGAGCAAGGGCAACATCAAGACCTGAGCAAAAGATAGCACAGCTACAACACACACCACATACACTACACAACAACACAGACACAGGCTAGAGCTGCCCTGCCTGACACCCACCCTCACTTTCTGCCATGCACACCCCACTGCCTCTGCCACACACACACACACACCCACCCACACACACACACACACCCCGCAACACCCTTTGCCCATGCACTTCGCTTTTGCAGTGCTCTGCATCACTGTTGCTCCTCAAGAGGCATCCTCAACAGCAGACACATCCTCTGCAGCAGCCACACCCTCTGATCTTCTTTTGCTCACCACATTTGCCTTCATCATCTGCCAAACCAGAGCACAAGCAGTCACCCCCTTGCCAGTCAGCTCCATCCCCATCTGCAAGGGCACCCTCCACCAAAGCGCCATCGGCGCTCCACTCACCTGCACCGCAACAACTCCAAACGCCAACATCCTGCCTGGGGGGAAGCCCGTGGCGCCTGGAAAAAAACAAAATAACAAAGTGACCCTTCTGCCAGGCAGCGCTCACCAGCCCTACAACATCCAGCTCCAATCCACTCACCTGAAAGTCTCAGCCACGCCTGGGAAAGGCCCACAGCAGACCTGAAAAAACAGAGAAAAAGGCATCACCGACAGGCAGCCCAACACCACCCACACCACAATAAAATCACACCCAACAGGCTGCCCCACTCACCTGCTCAGGCTCTTCTCAGCACTCAGCTGCTTCTCTCCACAACTTCCCGCAAAACCTGCAAGCACAGAGAGAAATCACACACTCAGACGATGCCCGCAACACCACCACTCCAGTACATCACGGACACACTCCACACACCACCATGGCTAACACCCACAGGCAAGGCAGCTCCAGCCCCAAAAACACACAGACAAACAAACAGCAGACACAAACACAGAGGACAGCTCTACACAAAAAAAACCCTATTCCCACACATAAGACTGCCGGCCAGAAAGAGCCGCACGGTCATGGCGTCGTAGGGCCGAGGCTCTGGACAAGCCCAGAAAAGAGTCAAACGTCAATGCCCAGGATGGAAAGGGACCGGCAAAGCTCAGAAGACTGACGCAGAGGAGGCCGGCGAGAAAGACCCAAGGCCATGATGACACAGGGAAGTAAACCCTGAAAGGGCGCCAGCGAGACGCAAGACAAGAGCGGCCCCGGAAGAGGTGTGGCCGATGAGGCCTCAACGGTGGCCACGACTATGACGGACCGCAAACGGCCACAATGCACAGTCAGAGTCACAGACCACCCCTTTCAGCTGCCTATGCAGAACAAGACGTAGTCCATTGGAGCAATGCTGATGAGTCTGGCCAGGCAAAAGACAATGGATGCCTGCCACACTACTGCTGCAGAGCATAGGCTGTGCTCCTTGAGCACAAAGAGCAAGAGCAACATCAAGACCTGAGCAAAAGATAGCACAGCTACAACACACACCACATAGACTACACAACAACACAGACACAGGCTGGAGCTGCCCTGCCTGACACCCACCCTCGCTTTCTGCCATGCACACCCCACTGCCTCTGCCTCACACACACCACTCATCCAGAACAACCCTCCACTCTACACTGAACATCAGCACGCACACACACATACACAGAAACTGAGGATGCCCCAACACCCTTTGCCCCTCAACTTAACTGTGGCAGTGCTGTAGGTCACCGGTCCTCAAGAGCCATCCTCAGCAGCAGCCGCATCCACACTGATCTTCCTTTGCTCACCACATTTGCCTTCATCACCTGCAAAACCAGAGCACAAGCAGTCACTCTCTTGCCAGTCAGCTCCATCCCCATCTGCAAGGGCACCCTCCACCAAAGCGCCATCGGCACTCCACTCACCTGCACCACAACAACTCCAATGCCTGGGGAGGAAGCCCGTGGCACCTGGAAGAAAACAAAATAACAAAGTGACTCTTCTGCCAGGCAGCACTCACCAGCCCTACAACATCCAGCTCCGATCCACTCACCTGAAAGTCTCAGCCACGCCTGGGAAAGGCCCACAGCAGACCTGAAAAAACAGAGAAAAAGGCATCACCGACAGGCAGCCCAACACCACCCACACCACAATAAAATCACACCCAACAAGCTCCCCCGCTCACCTGCTCAGGCTCTTCTCAGCACTCAGCTGCTTCTCTCCACAACTTCCCGCAAAACCTGCAAGCACAGAGAGAAATCACACACTCAGACGATGCCCGCAACACCACCACTCCAGTACATCACGGACACACTCCACACACCACCATGGCTAACACCCACAGGCAAGGCAGCTCCAGCCCCAAAAACACACAGACAAACAAACAGCAGACACAAACACAGAGGACAGCCCTACACAAAAAAAACCTGTTCCCACACATAAGACACTACTGGCCAGGAAGAGCCACACAGTGGTGGCATCGTAGGGCCTAGGCTCTGGACGAGCCCAGAAAAGAGTCAAACGTCAATGCCCAGGATGGAAAGGGACCGGCAAAGCTCAGAAGACTGACGCAGAGGAGGCCGGCGAGAAAGACCCAAGGCCATGATGACACAGGGAAGTAAACCCTGAAAGGGCGCCAGCGAGACGCAAGACAAGAGCGGCCCCGGAAGAGGTGTGGCCGATGAGGCCTCAACGGTGGCCACGACTATGACGGACCGCAAACGGCCACAATGCACAGTCAGAGTCACAGACCACCCCTTTCAGCTGCCTATGCAGAACAAGACGTAGTCCATTGGAGCAATGCTGATGAGTCTGGCCAGGCAAAAGACAATGGATGCCTGCCACACTACTGCTGCAGAGCATAGGCTGTGCTCCTTGAGCACAAAGAGCAAGAGCAACATCAAGACCTGAGCAAAAGATAGCACAGCTACAACACACACCACATAGACTACACAACAACACAGACACAGGCTGGAGCTGCCCTGCCTGACACCCACCCTCGCTTTCTGCCATGCACACCCCACTGCCTCTGCCTCACACACACCACTCATCCAGAACAACCCTCCACTCTACACTGAACATCAGCACGCACACACACATACACAGAAACTGAGGATGCCCCAACACCCTTTGCCCCTCAACTTAACTGTGGCAGTGCTGTAGGTCACCGGTCCTCAAGAGCCATCCTCAGCAGCAGCCGCATCCACACTGATCTTCCTTTGCTCACCACATTTGCCTTCATCACCTGCAAAACCAGAGCACAAGCAGTCACTCTCTTGCCAGTCAGCTCCATCCCCATCTGCAAGGGCACCCTCCACCAAAGCGCCATCGGCACTCCACTCACCTGCACCACAACAACTCCAATGCCTGGGGAGGAAGCCCGTGGCACCTGGAAGAAAACAAAATAACAAAGTGACTCTTCTGCCAGGCAGCACTCACCAGCCCTACAACATCCAGCTCCGATCCACTCACCTGAAAGTCTCAGCCACGCCTGGGAAAGGCCCACAGCAGACCTGAAAAAACAGAGAAAAAGGCATCACCGACAGGCAGCCCAACACCACCCACACCACAATAAAATCACACCCAACAAGCTCCCCCGCTCACCTGCTCAGGCTCTTCTCAGCACTCAGCTGCTTCTCTCCACAACTTCCCGCAAAACCTGCAAGCACAGAGAGAAATCACACACTCAGACGATGCCCGCAACACCACCACTCCAGTACATCACGGACACACTCCACACACCACCATGGCTAACACCCACAGGCAAGGCAGCTCCAGCCCCAAAAACACACAGACAAACAAACAGCAGACACAAACACAGAGGACAGCCCTACACAAAAAAAACCTGTTCCCACACATAAGACACTACTGGCCAGGAAGAGCCACACAGTGGTGGCATCGTAGGGCCTAGGCTCTGGACGAGCCCAGAAAAGAGTCAAACGTCAATGCCCAGGATGGAAAGGCACCGGCAAAGCTCAGAAGACTGACGCAGAGGAGGCCGGCGAGAAAGACCCGAGGCCATGATGACGCAGGGAAGGAAACCCTGAAAGGGCGCCAGCGAGACGCAAAACAAGAGCGGCCCCGGAAGAGGTGCGGCCGATGAGGCCTCGACGATGGCCGCGACTATGACTACACTGCAAACGGCCACAATGCAGAGTCACAGTGACAGACTGCCCCTTTCAGCTGCCTGTGCAGAACAAGATGTAGTCCATTGGAGCAACGCTGATGAGTCTGGCCAGGCAAAAGACAATGGATGCCTGCCACGCTACCGCTGCAGAGCATAGGCTGTGCTCTTTGAGCACAAAGAGCAAGAGCAACATCAAGACCTGAGCAAAAGATAGCACAGCTACAACACACACCACATAAACTACACAACAACACAGACACAGGCTGGAGCTGCCCTGCCTGACACCCACCCTCGCTTTCTGCCATGCACACCCCACTGCCTCTGCCTCACACACACCACTCATCCAGAACAACCCTCCACTCTACACTGAACATCAGCACGCACACACACATACACAGAAACTGAGGATGCCCCAACACCCTTTGCCCCTCAACTTAACTGTGGCAGTGCTGTAGGTCACCGGTCCTCAAGAGCCATCCTCAGCAGCAGCCGCATCCACACTGATCTTCCTTTGCTCACCACATTTGCCTTCATCACCTGCCAAACCAGAGCACAAGCAGTCACCCCCTTGCCAGTCAGCTCCATCCCCATCTGCAAGGGCACCCTCCACCAAAGCGCCATCGGCGCTCCACTCACCTGCACCGCAACAACTCCAAACGCCAACATCCTGCCCGGGGGGAAGCCCGTGGCACCTGGAAAAAAACAAAATAACAAAGTGACTCTTCTGCCAGGCAGCGCTCACCAGCCCTACAACATCCAGCTCCGATCCACTCACCTGAAAGTCTCAGCCACGCCTGGGAAAGGCCCACAGCAGACCTGAAAAAGCAGAGCAAAAGGCATCACCAAGAGGCAGCCCAACACCACCCACCCCACAATAAAATCAGACCCAACAAGCTCCCCCGCTCACCTGCTCAGGCTCTTCTCAGCACTCAGCTGCTTCTCTCCACAACTTCCCGCAAAACCTGCAAGCACAGAGAGAAATCACGTGCTCAGGCGATGCCCGCAACACCACAGCCCATCCACATCAGGCATTCGCTCCCACACCTTTTCCTGCTCCACTCTCCCATCCCAACTGCTGGGCTATAGCTCCCCACACCGAGGTCCGCCACACACCTGTAAAACAGGAACGGCGCTGGGCGACGGGGACAGCGCCGACGAGGTGATGGCCCTACGCCGGGCTCTATGTCCACTCCCGGACTGATGCTCACCTCACCCTGCTCCTCCTGGATGTGAGCGACCTGCTCCCCGCAAGGCTCCACGCCTACAAGCACAAAGCAAAAATTAACCGCGCAACCCACTGACTGCAACACTCTCCTTCCAACACCAAATCTCTAGCTCACCTTCTTGGGGCATGCCCCTTTCTTCCTCCAGCTCCCTTGGGCCCACTCAGAACACTGCTCAGCATCTGCAAAAAACAACAAAACAAAACAACATAAAGTGGAGCACACAGACATTGACAAATCACCATTCCAGTCCATCACTGACACACTCCGCACACCACCATTCCTAACACCCACAAGCAAGGCAGCTCCAAACACACACAGACAGACCAAAAAAAAAAAAACATTAGACACAAACATGAAGGAAAGCCTTATGCAAAAAGAACTATTCCAATGCGTTCCACATGGTATCTGATGACACCACAGCCCTGCGGCTCTGATGCTCTGGACGAGCCCAGAAAAGACTAAGATGTCAACGCCCGGGATGGAAAGCGGCCGGCAAAGCGAGGAACAGCCATGCGGAAGAGGCCAGCGAGGAAGACCTGAGGCCGTGATGACGCAGGGAAGAAAACCCTGAAAGGGCACCGGTGAGACGCAAAACAAGAGCGGCCTCGGAACAAGAGCGGCCGACGAGGCCTCGACCGTGGCCGCAAAGATCGATGGGCACGATGCAAAGCCGGAGGCACGGACCGCCCCCTTCGGCTGCCTGCACGTGACGAGACACCGTCCGTGGGTGCGATACTGATGAGTCAAGCCAGCAAAACATGACAGAGGCCTACAATGCTAGCGCTCCACAGTGTAGGCCATGCTCCTTGAGCACAAAGAGCAAGGGCGACATCAAGACCTGAGCAAAAGATAGCACAGCTACAACACACACCACATAGACTACACAACAACACAGACACAGGCTGGAGCTGCCCCGCCTACCGCACCCTCACTTTCTGCCATGCGCACCTCAGCACCTCTGCCTCACACATACCCCACTCATCCAGAACAGCCCTCTGCTCTACACTGAACATCAGCGTGCACACACACACACACACACACACAGAGTTAAGACACCCCTGATACCCTTTGCCCCTCAACTTAACTGTTCAAATGCTGGCCATCACCATCGCTCCTCAAGAGCCATCCTCAATGGCAGCCGCATCCGCGCTGATCTCCCTTCAGTCACCACAGTTGCCTTTATCACCTGCCAAACCAGAGCACAAGCAGTGACCCCCTTGACGGTCAGCTCCAGCCACATCTGCGAGAGCACCCTCCTCCAAACCACCATTGTCATCGCACTCACCTGTACTGTGCCAAAGCCACGCTCCAGCATTGTGGCTGTGACGCTGCCCGTGGCATCTGGAAAACGCAAAACAACAAAACTACTCTTCTGCTAGGCAGTGTGGACTAGCCCTACAACTACTGCCACACCATTATACGCACCCATTCCACTTCACCTCAAATCCTCAGCCTCGCCTGGGAAAGGCCCGCACCGTACCTGAAAAAGCAGAGCAAAACACATCACCGAGAGGCAGCCCAGCAGCACCCTACCGCATAATAAAACTCAGGCAGACAAGCTTCCCTTCTCACCTGCTCAGGCTCCTCGTTGCCGCTCAGCTTCTCCTCTCCAAAACTTCCTGCAATGCCTGCAAAACCAGCGAGAAGACCACACCTTGAGGTCATGCCAAAAAACCACACCCCATGCACAACATTACCTCGCTACAACACCTTTACCTGCTCCGCTCTCCCATCCCAACTGCCGGGCTACGGCTCCCCACGCCGAGGTCTGCCACACACCTGTAAAACAGGAACGGCGCCGGGCGATGGGGACGACGCCGATGAGATGACGGCCCTACGCCGGGCTCTACGTCCTCACCCAGACTGATGCTCACCTCGCCCAGCTCCTCCTGGATGTGAGCGACCTGCTCCCCCCAAGGCTCCACACCTACAAGCACAAAGCAAAAATTAACCGGGCAACCCACTGACCGCAACACTCTCCTTCCAAAACCAAATCTCTAGCTCACCTTCTTGGGGCATGCCCCTTCCTTCCAGCTCCCTTGCACCCACTTGGAACACTGCTCTGCATCTGCAAAAAGCAACATAAACTGGAGCACACAGACACTGACCGATCACCATTCCGGGCCATCACTGCCACACTCCATACGCTACCATTGCTAATAACCGCAGGCAAAGCAGCTCCAGCCCCCCCCACACAGACAAGCATTAGACACAAAACAAACACACATAGGTACAAGCATCAGACACAAACATGCAGGAAAGCCGTACGCAAAAAGAACTATTCCCACGCATAAGATGCTACCAGCCAGAAAGCCCTACGATGCCATGACCGTGCAGCTCTGCTGCTCCGGATGAGCCCAGAAAAGAGTCAAACGCCACTGCCCGGGATGGAAAGCGGCCCGCAAAGCTGGGACGACCGATGCCGAAGCACCCGGCCGGGAAGACCCGAGGCTGCGGCGATACAGGGAAGAACCCTGAAAGCATGCCAAGAAGATGAAAAACAAGAGCAGAAACAGAAGAGGGGCAGGCAAAAAGGCCTCGACAATGGCCCCGAAGATGAGCGGCCGCAAATGGTCACAATGCAAAGCCGGAGCGACGGACCGCCCCTTTCGGCTGCCCGCACAGGACGAGACGCGATCCGCTGGAGCGATGCCGATGACTGAGGCCAGGCAAAAGACGGCGGATGCCTGCCGCGATGGTGCTGTGGAGCGTGGGCTGTGCTCCTTGAGCACAAAGAGCAAGAGCAACATCAAGACCTGAGCAAAAGATAGCACAGCTATAACACACACCACATAGACTACACAACACAGACACAGGCTGGAGCTGCCCTACGTACCACACCCTCACTTTCTGCCATGGGCACCCCACCACCTCTGCCTCACACACCACTCATCCAGAGCAGCCCTCCCTACTACACTGAATATCAGCACGCATGCACAGAATGAAGACAACCCCAACACCCTTTGCCCCTCACCTTAGCTTTTCCAGGGCTGGGGGCGGGGGGGGCGGTCAAGTCACTTTTGATCCTTAAGAGGCATCACTCAATGGCAGCCACATCCTCTCTAATCTTCCTTTGCTCACCTTCATCACCTGCCAAACCAGAGCGCAAGCAGTCACACCCCATGCCGGGCACCTCCATGCTCATCTGCAAGAGCGTGCCTCTCCAAACCGCCGTTGTCGCTCCATTCACCTGCACCGCGCCAAAGCGATACTCCCACATCCTGACTGAAAGTAATCCCATGACACCTGCAAAAAACAAAACAACAAAATTACTCTTCTCCTAGGCACTGCGGACTAGCCGTAAAACAACTGACACGCCATTACACTCACCCATTCTACCTCACCTCAAATCCTCAGGCATGCCTGGAAAAGGCCCGCAAGGTATCTGAAAAAGCAAAGCGGACAGCCCCAGAAGCCACGGTAGGAGTCAGAAGCAGAGCCACAAAAGAGCAGATGGCAGTGGGTTCGCAGGCACAGATGAAAGAAAAGAGCTGCCGGGCGAGACTGCAAACTGCTTCCTGCCGGTCCCGAGAAGGCCAGCAGTTTTTTTTCCTCTCTCAGCACTGAGGCTTGGACAAGAAAAGAGGTGAATTCGTTAGCTTGCAGCAGGTTGCTTTTTGACCCCTTCAGACACATGGACTTACTCACAGCTGCACTTAGTTTCCAAAGATGTGACTTCCTTTCTCATCATACTGCACTTCCAGGCAGGAAGAATGCTCACTTGGCTCTTCACACTCTTCACATAAAGTCTAGACTCTTCCATAACTCTGCATACTACAAAAAAAACTTACTCACTTCCTCTTGGAACAGAGCTGACAATATTTCTGAGGAGCAGCAGAACATCCGGCAAGCAAGCCGGAAACCACAGTAGCTGACGAGAACGATATCTCACATGCATCCACATTACTGGACATAAGGCACACAAGCACTACGTAGAGCAGAAACGTAGATGGAAATGTTTTCCGGGGACCCCTGTTCTGTCCTTTTCTCTGCAATCCAGCTGAGGGACAAACAATTCTTCGAGTGTCATCATCTTCAAAGAGCCGAGCGATGAAGCTGCATCCCTTCCGCAATAAACACAGAAACGCAACAAAACAATACTGATGGTTAACAAAAGATACGACTGCAGACGCGGAAGCCCTCTTCCACCCCTGAACGCCCCGCGCCGAGACACCGACGCAAAACCGAAACTGCCTGCTTTAAGCGATTTTTCTGGCAGGCTTACGGCTCCACCTTCAGCCATCCCGTTGCTCTAATCTTAAGGAACAGCCTTTGCATCTCCAAATGCAGCAATAACTCTTCCTGGATACCTTTGCTTCTGCAAATGCTGCTATTCGCCGAGACAAGTTCAGACCACTAACCCCAAAGGACAGCAAACGCAGAATGAACTCCCTGCCACCAGGCCCTCGGTTTATGTACCCCTAGCCCCGCCCACTGCCCTACCCACAAGCCCTGGGAAGGGGAGGGGCAAAGCACTGCCAGCCATAAAGACAGAGGGCTAGGGAAGAGCAAGGCTTTTGCTTCCACTCTGTAGCTAGGCTGCAGAGCACAGAAAGGCTAAACAGACCTCTTGGATAAAATGGACCAGCTTCTTTGTTACTAAGACTTCATATACTGTATCCATAATACCAGGAGGTCTGTTATTAAATTCTTTTACCCTAACTAGCACTAGCCTTTACACTGAAAACTAGAAATCAGTTCTGCTTAGGCTTAGAAAGAAAACTACAAGATTCCACATAACCTATAAAGGGAACGCTACACCACACTGCTCTAATTGCTTCACACCTGTATTGAATACAGCTGTTGTAGGAAGACAGCATTTCCTCTAGGGCAAACCAAGATATCTAAATAACCCCCCGGAACAACGCTGCTTCTGTAATGTGAGTACTTCCAAACAGGGGTATTTCCTGTATAGTACCTAGAGTGCTTAGAAAAAGGGGCCACTGGGTGGAATGGAGAGTTCCCCACGGGAATACTACCTCTGTATGCCTAAGTGGAGGACTCGCACGAGGAGGGAAGAGGGATGCTAAGAGGGCTGGAGAACCCACGCAGGGCTCTGGGGCACAACAAAGGCTTCCAGAAGCAGTTATGAATGGATGACAGCGGTCACACAAGGACTAAAGGGCCAAAACAGAGCTCAGGCACAAAAGAAAGGCTGACAGAGTAGTCCAGAGTAAAATAAAGGGGTTCCTCAGAGCTCTACAGGACCAATAGAGGTCTATGCAGCACAACAAAGCTCTAAAGAAGAATCCAGAGCAGATTAGATATCTCTTACGCAGAGTAGAGAGCAACTAAAAGAAGGCAGAAGAGAACAAGTAAAGCCTCCAAAGGGGTTCAGAAGAAAACATGGGTACTCAGGCACCTAAACAATGAAAACAGCACTCTAGGGCATAAGAGAGGGCTCAGGAAGAATTCTGAGACCACTAAATAACTCCTAAAGGAAATAGCCAAAAGACAGATCTAGGGAACAAGGAAGGACAAAAGAGTAGTCCAGAGGCCACTAGAGAGGTGCTAAGCAGCCCGCATGGCCAAGGAATGACTCTGGAGAACAAGGAAGAAATCTGAAGGGCTTCTGAGGAGACTAGAGAATTCCAAAGGGGGCTGTGCAGCCAGAGGACAGCTCTGGTGCAGAACAAGCACCACACCCCAGGAGTGGTTCTGAGCAGACCAGAAGGCTCCTAAGGGGACTAAAAGGCAAAAAACCCAAAACTGGCTAACGTGACTGACCTCAGGAGGTGCTCTGAGGAGACAGGAAGGCTCTTATACTATGCAGATGACCAAAACAGGGCTGTGGGGCACAACAAAGGCCTCCAGGTGGGTTCTCAGTGCACTATAGGGGTCCTAAGGGAACTGGAGATCCAAAACACAGCTTTGGATCATGACAAAGGCCTTTACAAGCCTGCTGAGGGGACTGGAGGGGTGCTGAGGGGTCTGGAGGACAAAGAGAGCTCTGCACGGAAAAATAAAAGCACAAGAGATGAGGCCAAAGCAGAACAGAGGGCTGCTAAGTCTGGTAGGGGAACAAAAAAGGGCTCCACAGCATGAAGAAAAGCTCAACAGGAATTCTGAGGCTTCTAACACGGTCCTAAAGTACTCTAGATATCCAAAATGGAGCTCTGAGGCAAAAAAAAGGTTAATTGGATTAGGGCTCGAAGACAGCCAGGTGGCCCAATTCAGTGGAAAAGAGTCGTTGAGAGCGCAGTAGAAGGGTGCTAAGGCATCTACACTGTGAAGAAATGCCTCTGGACAAGAAGGGAGAAATCTGGAGGGGTTGCGAGTAGACTAGAGGGTGTCTAAGGGGGCTGCGGGACCAGAAGAGAGGTGGAGGGCCGCATTCTGTGGAAAAGAGGGATCCAGAGTGCACTAGAGGGGTGCTAAGGCATCTACATGGTCCATAAATGCCTCTGGGGAAGAAGGGAGAAATCTGGAGGGGTTGCGAGGAGACTAGAGGGTGTCTAAGGGGTCTGGGGGCCCAGAAGATAGCTGGGGGGCCCAATTCTCTGTAACAGAGGGCTCCAGAGCGCACTAGAGGGGAGCTAAAGCATCTACCCTGTCAAGAAATGGCTCTGGAGAAGCAGGGAGAAATCTGGAGGAGTTGCCAGGAGACTAGAGGGTGTCTAAGGGGTCTGGGGGGTCAGAAGAGAGCTGGGGGGGGCCATTCTGTGGAACAGAGAGGTCCAGCTCACACTAGAGCGGTGCTAAGGTGTCTACACTGTCAAGAAATGCCTCTGGGGAAGAAGGGAAAAATCTGGAGGGGTTGCCAGAAGACTAGAGGGAGTCTAAGGGCTCTGGGGGTCCACAAGAGAGCTGGGGGGCCCTATTCTGTGGAAAAGAGGACTCCAGAGCGCACTAGATGAGTGCTAAGGAGTCTACATGGTCCAGAAATGCCTCTGGGGAAAAAGGGAGAAATCTGGAGGGGTTGCAAGGAGACTAGAAGGTGTCTAAGGGGTCTGGGGGACACAAGAGAGCTAGGGGCCCGATTCTGTGGAAAAGAGGGGTCCAAAGTGCACTAGAGGGGTGCTTAGGCGTGTACACTGTCAAGAAATGCCTCTGGGGAAGAAGGGAGAAATCTGGAGGGGTTGCGAGGAGACTAGAGGATGTCTAAGGGGTGTGGAGGTCCCAAAGATATCTGGGGGTCACAACTGTGTAGAAAAGAGGGGTCCAGAGCGCACTAGAGGGGTGCTAAGGCATCTACACTGTCAAGAAATGCCTCTGGGGAAGAAGAGAGAAATCTGGAGGGGTTGCGAGGAGACTAGAGGGAGTCTAAGGAGACTGGGGAACCAGAAGACAGCTGGGGGGCCCAATTGTGTTTAACAGAGGGGTCCAGAGTGCACTAGAGGGGTGCTAAGGCATCTACCCTGTCAAGAAATGGCTCTGGGGAAGAAGAGAGAAATCTGGAGGGTTGAGAGGAGACTAGAGGGGGTCTAAGGGGTCTGGAGGTCCCAAAGATATCTGGGGGGCACAACTGTATAGAAAAGAGGGGTCCAGAGCGCACTAGAGGGGTGCTAAGGCATCTACACTGTCAAGAAATGCCTCTGGGGAAGAAGAGAGAAATCTGGAGGGGTTGCGAGGAGACTAGAGGGAGTCTAAGGAGACTGGGGAACCAGAAGACAGCTGGGGGGCCCAATTGTGTTTAACAGAGGGGTCCAGAGTGCACTAGAGGGGTGCTAAGGCATCTACCCTGTCAAGAAATGGCTCTGGGGAAGAAGAGAGAAATCTGGAGGGTTGAGAGGAGACTAGAGGGGGTCTAAGGGGTCTGGAGGTCCCAAAGATATCTGGGGGGCACAACTGTATAGAAAAGAGGGGTCCAGAGCGCACTAGAGGGGTGCTAAGGCGTCTACATGGTCTAGAAATGCCTCTGGGGAAGAAGAGAGAAATCTGGAGGGGTTGCGAGGAGACTAGAGGGAGTCTAAGGAGACTGGGGAACCAGAAGACAGCTGGGGGGCCTAATTCTGTGGAAAAGAGGAGTCCAGAGCACACTAGAGGGGTGTTAAGGCGTCTACACTGTCAAGAAATGGCTCTGGGAAAGAAGGGAGAAATCTGGAGGGGTTGCAAGGAGACTAGAGGGTGGCTAAGGGGCCTGGGGGGCCAAAAGAGAGCTGGGGGGCCTAATTCTGTGGAAAAGAGGTGTCCAGAGTGCACTAGAGGGGTGCTAAGGCATCTACACTGTCAAGAAATGGCTCTGAAGAAGAAGGGAGAAATCTGGAGGGGTTGCCAGGAGACTAGAGGGTGTCTAAGGGGTCTGGGGGGCCAGAAGAGAGCTGGGGGGCCCCATTCTGTGGAAAAGAGGGGTGCGGAGTGCACTAGAGGGGTGCTAAGGTGTCTACACTATCCAGAAATGGCTCTGGGGAAGACGGGAGCAATCTGGAGAGGTTGCGAGGACACTAGAGAGTGTCTAAGGGGTCTGGAGGTCCCAAAGATATCTGGGGGGCACAATTATGTGGAAAAGAGGGGTCCAGAACACATTAGAGGGGTGCTAAGGTGTGTGCATGGTCTAAAATGCCTCTGCGGAAGAAGGGAGAAATCTGGAGGGGTTGCAAGGAGACTAGAGGATGTCTAAGGGGTCTGGAGGTCCCAAAGATATCTGGGGGGCACAACTGTGTAGAAAAGAGGGGTCCAGAGAGCACTAGAGGGGTGCTATGGCATCTACACTGTCAAGAAATGGCTCTGAGCAAGAAGGGAGAAATCTGGAGGGGTCGTGAGGAGACTAGAGGGTGTCTAAGGGGTCTGGGGGGCCAGAAGAGAGCTGGGGGGCCCTATTCTGTGGAGCAGAGGGCTCCAGAGCACACTAGAGGGGTGCTAAGGCATCTACCCTGTCAAGAAATGGCTCTGGAGAAGCAAGGAGAAATCTGGAGGGGTCGTGAGGAGACTAGAGGGTGTCTAAGGGGTCTGGGGGCCCAGAAGAGCGCTGGGGGGCCCAATTCTCTGTAACAGAGGGCTCCAGAGCACACTAGAGGGGTGCTAAGGCATCTACCCTGTCAAGAAATGGCTCTGGAGAAGCAGGGAGAAATCTGGAGGGGTTGTGAGGAGACTAGAGGGTGTCTAAGGGGTCTGGGGGGCCAGAAGAGAGCTGGGGGGGCCCATTCTGTGGAACAGAGAGCTCCAGCGCACACTAGAGTAGTGCTAAGGTGTCTACAATGTCAAGAAATGCCTCTGGGGAAGAAGGGAGAAATCTGGAGGGGTTGCCAGGAGACTAGAGGGTGTCTACGGGGTCTGGGGGGCCAGAAGAGAGCTGGGGGGCCCCATTCTGTGGAAAAGAGGGGTCCAGAGTGCACTAGAGGGGTGCTAAGGTGTCTACACTGTCCAGAAATGGCTCTGGGGAAGACGGGAGCAATCTGGAGGAGTTGCGAGGACACTAGAGAGTGTCTAAGGGGTCTGGAGGTCCCAAAGATATCTAGGGGGCACAACTGTGTAGAAAAGAGGGGTCTAGAGCGCAGTAGAGGGGTGCTTTGGCATCTATACTGTCAAGAAATGGCTCTGAGCAAGAAGGGAAAAATCTGGAGGGGTTGCGAGGAGACTAGAGGGTGTCTAAGGCGTCTGGGGGGCCCGAAGACAGCTGGGGTCCCCATTCTGTGGAAAAAAGTGGTCCAGAGTGTACTAGAGGGGTGGTAAGTGGTCTACACTGTCCAGAAATGCCTCTGAGGAAGAAGGGAGAAATCTGGAGGGGTTGCCAGGAGACTAGAGGGTGTCTCAGGGGTCTGGGGGCCCAGAAGAGAGCTGGGGGGCCCAATTATGTGGAAAAGAGGGGTCCATAGTGCACTAGAGGGGTGCTAAGGCGTCTACATGGTTCAGAAATGCCTCTGGAGAAGCAGGGAGAAATCTGGAGGGGTTGCCAGGAGACTAGAGAATGTCTAAGGGGGCTGGAGATCCCAAGGATATCTGGGGGGCACAACTGTGTAGAAAAGAGGGGTCCAGAGCGAACTAGAGGGATGCTATGGCATCTACACTGTCAAGAAATGGCTCTGAGCAAGAAGACAGAAATCTGGAGGGGTTGCGAGGAGACTAGAGGGTGTCTAAGGGGTCTGGGGGGCCCGAAGACAGCTGGGGGTCCGAATTCTGTGGAAAAGAGGGATCCAAAGTGCACTAGAGGGGTGCTTAGGCGTGTACACTGTCAAGAAATGCCTCTGGGGAAGAAGGGAGAAATCTGGAGGGGTTGCTAGTAGACTAGAAGGGGTCTAAGGGGTCTGGAGGTCCCAAAGATATCTGGGGGACACAACTGTATAGAAAAGAGGGGTCCTGAGTGCACTAGAGGTGTTTTAACAGGTCTACATGGTCTAGAAATGCCTCTGGGGAAGAAGGGAGAAATCTGGAGGGGTTGCGAGGAGACTAGAAGGTGTCTAAGGGGCCTGGGGCGCCTGACCAGAGCTAGGGGGCCCATTCTGTGGAAAAGAGGGCTCCGGAGGGCACTAGAAGGGTGCTAAGGCATCTACACTGTCCAGAAATGCCTCTGGGGAAGAAGGGAGAAATATGGAGGGGTTGCGAGAAGACTAGAGGTTGTCCAATGGGGTACAGGCCGAGAAGATATGCGGGGGTCCCAATTCTGTGAAAAAAAGGAGTACAGAGAACACTAGAGGGGTGTTAAAGCGTCTACACTGCCAAGAAATGCCTCTGGCGAAGAAGGGAGAAATCTGGAGGGGTTGCCAGGAGACTAGAGGGTGTCTAAGGGGGCTGGAGGTCCCAAAGATATCTGGGGGGCCCCATTCTGTGGAAAAGAGGGGTCCAGAGTGCACTAGAGGGGTGCTAAGGCATCTACACTATCAAGAAATGGCTCTGAGGAAGAAGGGAGAAATCTGGAGGGGTTGCCAGGAGACTAGAGGGTGTCTACGGGGTCTGGGGGGCCAGAAGAGAGCTGGGGGGCCCCATTCTGTGGAAAAGAGGGGTCCAGAGTGCACTAGAGGGGTGCTAAGGTGTCTACACTGTCCAGAAATGGCTCTGGGGAAGACGGGAACAATCTGGAGGAGTTGCGAGGACACTAGAGAGTGTCTAAGGGGTCTGGAGGTCCCACAGATATCTGGGGGGCACAACTGTGTAGAAAAGAGGGGTCTAGAGCGCAGTAGAGGGGTGCTATGGCATCTATACTGTCAAGAAATGGCTCTGAGCAAGAAGGGAGAAATCTGGAGGGGTTGCGAGGAGACTAGAGGGTGTCTAAGGGGCCTGGGGGGCCCGAAGACAGCTGGGGTCCCCATTCTGTGGAAAAAAATGGTCCAGAGTGTACTAGAGGGGTGGTAAGTGGTCTACACTGTCCAGAAATGCCTCTGAGGAAGAAGGGAGAAATCTGGAGGGGTTGTGAGGAGACTAGAGGGTGTCTAAGGGCTCTAGGGGCCAGAAGATAGCTGGGGGGGGCATTCTGGGGAAAAGAGGGGTCCAGAGTGCACTAGAGCGGTGCTAAGGCATCTACATGGTTCAGAAATGCCTCTGGGGAAGAAGGGAGAAATCTGGAGGGACTGCAAGGAGACTAGAGGGTGTCTAAGGGGCATGGGGGGCAGAAGAGAGCTGGGGGGGCCCATTCTGTGGAAAAGAGGAGTCCAGAGCACACTAGAGGGGTGCTAAGGCATCTACACTGTCAAGAAATGCCTCTGGGGAAGAAGGGAGAAATCTGGAGGGGTTGTGAGGAGACTAGAGAGTGTCTAAGGGGTCTGGGGGCCCAGAAGAGAGCTGGGGGGCCCAATTCTGTGATAAAGAGGGCTCCAGAGCGCACTGGAGGGGTGCTAAGGCATCTACACTGTCAAGAACTGCCTCTGGGGACGAAGGGAGCAATCTGGAGGGGTTGCGAGGAGACTAGAGGGAGTCTAAGGAGTCTGGAGGTCCCAAAGAAATCTGGAGGGCCCAATTCTGTGATAAAGAGGGGTCCAGAGGACACTAGAGGGGTGCTAAGGCGTCTACATGGTCCAGAAATGCCTCTGGGGAAGAAGGGAGAAATCTGGAGGGGTTGCCAGGAGACTAGAAGGAGTGTAAGGGGGCTGGAGGTCCCAAAGATATCTGGGAGGCCCCATTATGTGGAAAAGAGGGGTCCAGAGCACAATAGACGGGTGCTAAGGTGTGTGCATGGTCTAGAAATGGCTCTGGGGAAGAAGGGAGAAATCTGGAGGGGTTGCGAGGAGACTAGAAGGTGTCTAAGGGGTCTGGGGGGCCAGATGAGAACTGGGGGGCCCAATTCTGAGGAAAAGAGGAGTCCAGAGCACACTAGAGGGGTGCTAAGGCATCTACACTGTCAAGAAATGCCTCTGGGGAAGAAGGGAGAAATCTGGAGGAGTTGCCAGGAGACTAGAGGGTGTCTACGGGGTCTGGGGGGCCAGAAGAGAGCTGGGGGGCCCCATTCTGTGGAAAAGAGGGGTCCAGAGCTCACTAGAGGGGTGCTAAGGTGTCTACACTGTCCAGAAATGGCTCTGGGGAAGACGGGAGCAATCTGGAGGAGTTGCGAGGACACTAGAGAGTGTCTAAGAGGTCTGGAGGTCCCAAAGATATCTAGGGGGCACAACTGTGTACAAAAGAGGGGTCTAGAGCGCAGTAGAGGGGTGCTATGGCATCTATACTGTCAAGAAATGGCTCTGAGCAAGAAGGGAAAAATCTGGAGGGGTTGCGAGGAGACTAGAGGGTGTCTAAGGCGTCTGGGGGGCCCGAAGACAGCTGGGGTCCCCATTCTGTGGAAAAAAGTGGTCCAGAGTGTACTAGAGGGGTGGTAAGTGGTCTACACTGTCCAGAAATGCCTCTGAGGAAGAAGGGAGAAATCTGGAGGGGTTGCCAGGAGACTAGAGGGTGTCTAAGGGGTCTGGGGGGCCAGAAGAGAGCTGGGGGGCCCTATTCTGTGGAAAAGAGGGGTCCAGAGCGCACTAGAGGGGTGCTAAGGTGTCTACACTGTCAAGAAATGCCTCTGGGGAAGAAGGCAGAAATCTGGAGGGGTTGCGAGGAGACTAGAGGGTGTCTAAGGGGCCTGGGGGGCCCGAAGATAGCTGGGGGGGGGCATTCTGGGGAAAAGAGGGGTCCAGAGTGCACTAGAGCGGTGCTAAGGCATCTACATGGTTCAGAAATGTCTCTGGGGAAGAAGGGAGAAATCTGGAGGAACTGCAAGGAGACTAGAAGGTGTCTAAGGGGCATGGGGGCCAGAAGAGAGCTGGGGGGCCCATTCTGTGGAAAAGAGGAGTCCAGAGCACACTAGAGGGGTGCTAAGGCATCTACACTGTCAAGAAATGCCTCTGGGGAAGAAGGGAGAAATCTGGAGGGGTTGCGAGGAGACTAGAGAGTGTCTAAGGGGTCTGGGGGCCCAGAAGAGAGCTGGGGTGCCCAATTCTGTGGATAAGAGGGGTCCAGAGCACACTAGAGCGGTGCTAAGGCATCTACATGGTTCAGAAATGCCTCTGGGAAGAAGGGAGAAATCTGGAGGAGTTGCGAGGAGACTAGAGGGTGTCTAAGGGGTGTGGAGGTCCCAAAGATATCTGGGGGGCACAACTGTATGGAAAAGAGGGGTCCAGAGCGCACTAGAGGAGTTCTAACAGGTCTACATGGTCTAGAAATGCCTCTGGGGAAGAAGGGAGAAATCTGGAGGGGTTGCAAGGAGACTAGAGGGTGTCTAATGGGTCTGGGGGACCAGAAGAGAGCTGGGGGGCCCTATTCTGTGGAAAAGAGGGGTCCAGAGTGCACTAGAGGGGTGCTCAGGCGTCTACACTGTCAAGAAATGTCTCTGGGGACGAAGGGAGAAATCTGGAGGGGTTGTGAGGAGACTAGAGGGAGTCTAAGGGGTCTGGGGGCCCAGAAAAGAGCTGGGGGGCCAATTCTGTGGAAAAGAGGGGTCCAGAGCGCACTAGAGGGGTGCTAAGGTGTCTACACTGTCAAGAAATGGCTCTAAGGAAGAAGGGAGAAATCTGGAGGGGTTGCGAGGAGACTAGAGGGTGTCTAAAGGGTCTGGGGGGCCAGAAGAGAGCTGCAGGTCCCCATTCTGTGGAAAAGAGGGGTCCAGGGCGCACTGTAGGTGTGCTAAGGCATCTACATGGTTCATATATGCCTCTGGGGAAGAAGGGAGAAATCTGTAGGGATTGTGATGAGACTACAGCGTGTCTAAGGGGCCTGGGCAGCTCGAAGAGAGCTGGGGGGCCAATTCTGTGGAAAAGAGGGGTCCAGAGTGCACTAGAGGGGTGCTAAGGCGTCTACATAGTCCAGAAATGCCTCTGGGAAAGAAGGGAGAAATCTGGAGGGGTTGCGAGGAGACTAGAGGGTGTCTAAGGGGTCTGGGGGCCCAGAAGATCGCTGGGGGGCCCCATTCTGTAGAACAGAGAGGTCCAGCGCGCACTAGAGGGGCGCTAAGGCGTCTGTGTGGTCTAGAAATGCCTCTGGAGAAGAAGGGAGAAATCTGGAGGGGTTGTGAGGAGATTAGAGGGTGTTTAAGGGGGCTGGAGATCCCGAAGATATATGGGGTGCCCAATTCTGTGGATAAGAGGGGTCCAGAGCACACTAGAGGGGTGCTAAGGCATCTACACTGTCAAGAAATGGCTCTGGAAAAGCAGGGAGAAATCTGGAGGGGTTGCGAGGAGACGAGAGGGTGTCTAAGGGGTCTGGGGGGCCAGAAGAGACCTGGGGGGGCCCATTCTGTGGAACAGAGAGGTCCAGCGCACACCAGAGCGGTGCTAAGGTGTCTACACTGTCAAGAAATGCCTCTGGGGAAGAAGGGAGAAATCTGGAGGGGTTGCCAGGAGACTAGAGGCTGTCTAAGGGGGCTGGGGGGCCAGAAGAGAGCTGAGGGGGGCATTCTGTGGAAAACAGGGATCCAGAGTGCACTAGAAGGGTGCTAAGGTGTCTACATGGTCCAGAAATGGCTCTGGGGAAGAAGGGAGCAATCTGGAGGGGTTATGAAGAGACTAGAGGGTGTCTAAAGCGTCTGGAGGCCCCAAAGAAATCTGGGGGGCCCAATTATGTGGAAAAGAGGGGTCCAGAGCGAACTAGAGGGGTGCTAAGGCGTCTACATGGTCCACAAATGCCTCTGGGGAAGAAGGGAGAAATCTGGAGGGGTTGCGAGGAGACTAGAGGGAGTCTAAGGGGGCTGGGGGCCCAGAAGAGATCTGGGGCCCAATTCTGTGGAAAAGAGGGCTCCAGAGTGCACTAGAGGGGTGCTAAGTTGTGTGCATTGTCTAGAAATGCCTCTGGGGAAGAAGGGAGCAATCTGGAGGGGTTGCGGGTAGACTAGAGGGGGTCTAAGGTGTGTGGAGGTCCCAAAGATATCTGGGGAGCACAATTGTGTTCAAAAGAGGGGTCCAGAGCACACTAGAGGGGTTCTAAGGTGTCTACACGGTCAAGAAATGCCTCTGGGGAAGAAGGGAGAAATCTGGAGGAGTTGTGAGGAGACTGCAAGGTGTCTAAGGGGTCTGGGGGGCCAAAAGAGAGCTGGGGGTGCCCCTTCTGTGGTAAAGAGGGGTCCAGAGTGCACTAGAGGGGTGCTAAGCTGTCTACACGGTCAAGAAATGCCTCTGGGGAAGAAGGGAGAAATCTGGAGGGGTTGCCAGGAGACTAGAGAGTGTCTAATGAGTCTGAGGGGCCCAAAGACATCTGGGGGGCCCCATTCTGTGGAAAGGAGGGGTCCAGAAGGCACTAGAGAGGTGGCAAGTGGTCTACACTGTGAAGAAATGGCTCTGGGCAAGAAGGGAGAAATCTGGAGGGGTTGTGAGGAGACTAGAGGGTGTCTAAGGGGTCTGGGGGACCAGAAGAGAGCTGGGGGGCCCTATTCTGTGGAAAAGAGGGGTCCAGAGTGCACTAGAGGGGTGCTGAGGCGTCTACGCTGTCAAGAAATGTCTCTGGGGAAGAAGGGAGAAATCTGGAGGGGTTGTGAGGAGACTAGAGGGAGTCTAAGGGGTCTGGGGGCCCAGAAGAGAGCTGGGGGGCCAATTCTGTGGAAAAGAGGGATCCATAGTGCACTAGAGGAGTGCTTAGGCGTGTACACTGTCAAGAAATGGCTCTGGGGACGAAGGGAGAAATCTGGAGGGGTTGTGAGGAGACTAGAGGGTGTCTAAGGGGTCTGGGGGACCAGAAAAGAGCTGGGGGGCCAATTCTGTGGAAAAGAGGGGTCCAGAGCGCACTAGAGGGGTGCTAAGGTGTCTACACTGTCAAGAAATGGCTCTAAGGAAGAAGGGAGAAATCTGGAGGGGTTGCGAGGAGACTAGAGGGTGTCTAAAGGGTCTGGGGGGCCAGAAGAGAGCTGCAGGTCCCCATTCTGTGGAAAAGAGGGGTTCAGGGCGCACTGTAGGTGTGCTAAGGCATCTACATGGTTCATATATGCCTCTGGGGAAGAAGGAAGAAATCTGGAGGGATTGTGATGAGACTACAGGGTGTCTAAGGGGCCTGGGCAGCTCGAAGAGAGCTGGGGGGCCAATTCTGTGGAAAAGAGGGGTCCAGAGTGCACTAGAGGGGTGCTAAGGCATCTACATAGTCCAGAAATGCCTCTGGGGAAGAAGGGAGAAATCTGGAGGGGTTTCGAGGAGACTAGAGAGTGTCTAAGGGGTCTGGGGGCCCAGAAGATCGCTGGGGGGCCCCATTCTGTAGAACAGAGAGGTCCAGCGCGCACTAGAGGGGCGCTAAGGCGTCTGTGTGGTCTAGAAATGCCTCTGGGGAAGAAGGGAGAAATCTGGAGGGGTTGTGAGGAGACTAGAGGGTGTTTAAGGGGGCTGGAGATCCCAAAGATATATGGGGTGCCCAATTCTGTGGATAAGAGGGGTCCAGAGCACACTAGAGGGGTGCTAAGGCATCTACACTGTCAAGAAATGGCTCTGGGGAAGAAGGGAGAAATCTGGAGGGGTTGCGAGGAGACTAGAGGGTGTCTAAAGGGTCTGTAGATCCCAAATATATCTGGATGGCCCAATTCTGTGGAAAAGAGCGGTCCAGAGTGCACTAGAGGGGTGCTAAGGGGTCTACACTGTCAAGAAATGCCTCTGAGGAAGAAGGGAGAAATCTGGAGGGGTTGCCAGGAGACTAGAGGGTGTCTAAGGGGCCTGGGGGGCCAGAAGAGAGCTGGGGGGCCCATTCTGTGGAACAGAGGGGTCCAGCGCCCACTAGAGGGGTGCTTAGGCATCTACCCTGTCAAGAAATGGCTCTGGAAAAGCAGGGAGAAATCTGGAGGGGTTGCGAGGAGACTAGAGGGTGTCTAAGGGGTCTGGGGGGCCAGAAGAGAGCTGGGGGGGCCCATTCTGTGGAACAGAGAGGTCCAGCGCACACTAGAGCGGTGCTAAGGTGTCTACACTGTCAAGAAATGCCTCTGGGGAAGAAGGGAGAAATCTGGAGGGGTTGCGAGGAGACTAGAGGGTGTCTAAGGGGTCTGAGGGGCCAGAAGAGAGCTGGGGGGCCCCATTCTGTGGAAAAGAGGGGTCCAGAGTGCACTAGAGGGGTGCTAAGGTGTCTACATGGTCCAGAAATGCCTCTGGGGAAGAAGGGAGAAATCTGGATACGTTGCGAGGAGACTAGAGGGGGTCTAAGGGGTCTGAGGGGCCAGAAGAGAGCTGGGGGGACCCCATTCTGTGGAAAAGAGGGGTCCAGAGCACACTAGAGGGGTGCTAAGGAGTCTACACTGTCAAGAAATGCCTCTGGGGAAGAAGGGAGAAATCTGGAGGGGTTGCGAGGAGACTAGAGGGTGTCTAAGGGGTCTGGGGACCCAGAAGAGATCTGGGGGGCCCCATTCTGTGGAAAAGAGGGGTCCAGAGCGCACTAGGGGGGTGCTAAAGCGTCTACACTGTCAAGAAATGCCTCTGCGGAAGAAGGGAGAAATCTGGAGGGGTTGCCAGGAAACTAGAGGGTGTCTAAGGGGTCTGGGGGGCCAGAAGAGAGCTGGGGGGGCACAATTCTGTGGAACAGAGAGGTCCAGAGCGCACTAGAGCGGTGCTAAGGGGTCTACACTGTCAAGAAATGGCTCTGGGCAAGAAGGGAGAAATCTGGAGGGGTTGCCAGGAGGCTAGAGGGTGTCTAAGGGGTCTGGGGGGCCAGAAGAGAGCGGGGGGGGCACAGTTCTGTGGAACAGAGAGGTCCAGAGCGCACTAGAGGGGTGCTAAGGGGTCTACACTGTCAAGAAATGGCTCTGGGGAAGAAGGGAGAAATCTGGAGGGGTTGCGAGGAGGCTAGAGGGTGTCTAAGGGGTCTGGAGATCCCAAGGATATCTGGGGGGCCCAATTCTGTGAAAAAGAGGGGTCCAGAGCGCACTAGAGGGGTGCTAAGGCATCTACACTGTCAAGAAATGCCTCTGGGGAAGAAGGGAGCAATCTGGAGGGGTTGCGAGGAGATTAGAGCGTGTCTAAAGGGTCTGGGGGGGCAGAAGAGAGCGGGGGGGGGGCATTCTGTGGAAAAGAGGGGTCCAGAGCGCACTAGAGGGGTGCTAAGGTGTCTACATGGTCTAGAAATGGCTCTGGGGAAGAAGGGAGAAATCTGGAGGGGTTGCCAGGAGACTAGAGGGTGTCTAAGGGATCTGGAGGTCCCAAAGATCTCTGGGGGCCCCATTCTGTGGAAAAGAGGGGTCCACAGTGCACTAGAGGGGTGCCAAGGCATCTACACTGTCAAGAAATGGCTCTGGGGAAGAAGGGAGAAATCTGGAGGAGTTGCGAGCACACCAGAGGGTGTCTAATGGGTCTGGGGGAGCAGAAGATATCTGGGGGGCCCCATTCTGTGGAAAAGAGGGGTCCAGAGTGCAGAAGAAGGGTGCTAAGGCATCTACACTGTCAAGAAATGCCTCTGGGGAAGAAGGGAGAAATCTGGAGGGGTTGCGAGGAGACTGGAGGGCGTCTAAGGGGCCTGGGGAGCCAGAAGAGAGCTGGGGGGCCCATTCTGTGGAAAAGAGGGCTCCAGAATGCACTAGAGGGGTGCCAAGATGTCTACATGGTCCAGAAATGCCTCCGGGGAAGAAGGGAGAAATCTGGAAGGGTGGCGAGGAGACTAGAGGGTGTCTAAAGCATCTGGGGGGCCAGCAGACAGCTGGGGGGCCGAATTCTGTGGCAAAGAGGGGTCTAGAGTGCACTAGAGGGGTGCTACGGCGTCTACACTGTCAAGAAATGCCTCTGGCGAAGAAGGGAGCAGTCTGGAGGAGCTTCTAGCACATTAGAGGGTGTCTAAGGGGCCTGGGGGACACAAGAGAGCTGGGGGGCCCCATTCTGTGGAAAAGAAGGCTCCAAAGTGCAGTAGAGGGGCGCTAAGTCATCTACACTGTCAAGAAATGCCTCTGGGAAAGAAGGGAGAAATCTGGAAGGGTTGTGAGCACACTAGAGGGTGTCCAAGGCGTCTGGGGTGCCAGAAGAGAGCTGTCGGGGCCCATTCTGTGGAAAAGAGTGGTCCAGAGCACACTAGAGGGCTGCTAAGGCGTCTACACACTCAAGAAATGCCTCTGGGGAAAAAGGGAGAAATCTGGAGGGGTTGCCAGGAGACTAGAGGGTGTCCAAGGGGCCTGGGGGGCCAGAAGAGGGCTGTGGGGCCCCATTCTGTGGAAAAGAGGGATCCAGAGCGCACTAGAGGGGTGCTAAGGTGTCTACATGGTCCTGAAATGGCTCTGGGGAAGAAGGGAGAAATCTGGAGGAGTTGCGAGCACACTAGAGGGCGTCTAAGAAGTCGGGGGGGACAGAAAAGACCTGGGGGGAGCCCAATTCTGCAGAAAAGAGGGGTCCAGAGTGCACTGGAGGGGTGCTAAGGTGTCTACACTATCCAGAAATGCCTCTGGGGAAGAAAGGAGAAATCTGGAAGGGATGCGAGCAGCCTAGAGGGTGTCTAAGGGGTCTGGGGGGACAGAAAAGACCTGGGGGGAGCCCAATTCTGCAGAAAAGAGGGGTCCAGAGTGCACTAGAGGGGTGCTAAGGTGTCTACACTATCCAGAAATGCCTCTGGGGAAGAAAGGAGAAATCTGGAAGGGATGCGAGCAGCCTAGAGGGTGTCTAAGGGGTCTGGGGGAGCAGAAGAGATCGGGGGGGGCCCCATTCTGTGGAAAAGAGGGGTCCAGAGTGCACTAGAGGGGTGCTAAGGCATCTAAATGGTCGAGAAATGGCTCTGGGAAAAAGGGAGCAATCTGGAGGGGTTGCGAGGAGACTAGAGGGTGTCTAAGGGGCCTGGGGAGCCAGAAGAGAGCTGGGGGGGGCATTCTGTGGAAAAGAGGGGTCCAGAGCACACTAAAGGGGTGCTAAAGCATCTACACTGTCAAGAAATGCCTCTGGGGAAGAAGGGAGCAATCTGGAGGGGTTGCCAGGAGACTAGAGGGTGTCTAAGGGGTCCGGGGAGACAGAAGAGATCTGGGGGGCCCCATTCTGTGGAAAAGAGGGGTCCAGAGTGCACTAGAGGGGTGCTAAGGTGTCTACACTGTCAAGAAATGGCTCTGGGGAAGAAGGGAGAAATCTGGAGGGGCTGGCGAGGACCATAAAGGCTGTCTAAGAGGGCTAGAGGCCCACAAGAGAGCTGGGGGAGGGGGGGGCATTCTGTGGCAAAGAGGGGTCCAGAGTGCACTAGAGGTGTGCTGATGGGTCTACATGCTCCAGAAATGCCTCTGGGGAAGAAGGGCGAAATCTGGAGGGGTTGCGAGGGGACTAGAGACGGTCTAACGGGTCTGGTGGCCCAGAAGAGAGCTGGGGTTCCCATTCTGTGGCAAAGAGGGGTCCAGAGCGCACTACAGGGATGCTAAGGTGTCTAAATGGTCCAGAAATGCCTCTGGGGAAGAAGGGTGAAATCTGGAGGGATTGCGAGGGGACTAGAGACGGTCTAACGGGTCTGCTGGCACAGAAGAGAGCTGGGGTTCCCATTCTGTGGCAAAGAGGGGTCCAGAGCGCACTACAGGGATGCTAAGGCGTCTACATGCTCCAGAAATGCCTCTGGGGAAGAAGGGAGAAATCTGGAGGGGTTGCCAGGAGACTAGAGGGTGTCTAAGGGGTCTGGGGGGCCAGAAGAGAGCTGGGGGGCCCATTCTGTGGAAAAGAGGGGTCCAGAGTGCACTAGAGGGGTGCTAAGGTGTCTGCATGATCTAGAAATATCTGGGGTAAGAAGGGAGAAATCTGGAGGGATTACGAGGAGACTAGAGGATGTCTAAGGAGTTTGAGGGGCCGGAAAAGAGGTGCGGGGCCCCATTCTGTGGAAAAGAGGGGTCCAGAGCGCACTACAGGGGTGGTAAGGCGTCTACATGGTCCAGAAATGCCTCTGGGGAAGAAGGGAGAAATCTGGAGGGGTTGCGAGGAGACTAGAGAGTATCTAAGGGGTCTGGAAGTTCCAAAAATATCTGGAGGGCCCAATTCTGTGGAAAAGAGGGGTCCAGAACACATTAGAGGGGTGCTAAAGCATCCACATTGTCCAGAAATAGCTCTGGGGAAGAAGGGAGAAATCTGGAGGGGTTGCGAGGAGACTAGAGGATGTCTAAGGGGCCTGGGGGGCAGAAGAGAGCTAGGGGGCCCATTCTGTGGAAAAGGGGGGTCCAGAGCGCACTAGAGGGGTGCTAAGGTGTCTACACTGTCAAGAAATGCCTCTGGGGAAGAAGGGAGAAATCTGGAGGGGCTGCGAGCACACTAGAGGGTGTCTAAGGGATCTGGGGGAGCAGAAGAGATTGGGGGGGCCCCATTCTGTGGAAAAGAGGGGTTCAGAGCGCACTAGAGGGGTGCTAAGGGGTCTACACTGTCAAGAAATGGCTCTGGGGAAGAAGGGAGAAATCTGGAGGGGTTGCGAGGAGGCTAGAGGGTGTCTAAGGGATCTGGAGATCCCAAGGATATCTGGGGGGCCCAATTCTGTGGAAAAGAGGGGTCCAGAGCGCACTAGAGGGGTGCTAAGGCATCTACACTGTCAAGAAATGCCTCTGGGGAAGAAGGGAGCAATCTGGAGGGGTTGCGAGGAGATTAGAGCGTGTCTAAAGGGTCTGGGGGGGCAGAAGAGAGCGGGGGGGGCATTCTGTGGAAAAGAGGGGTCCAGAGCGCACTAGAGGGGTGCTAAGGTGTCTACATGGTCTAGAAATGGCTCTGGGGAAGAAGGGAGAAATCTGGAGGGGTTGCCAGGAGACTAGAGGGTGTCTAAGGGATCTGGAGGTCCCAAAGATCTCTGGGGGCCCCATTCTGTGGAAAAGAGGGGTCCACAGTGCACTAGAGGGGTGCCAAGGCATCTACACTGTCAAGAAATGGCTCTGGGGAAGAAGGGAGAAATGTGGAGGAGTTGCGAGCACACCAGAGGGTGTCTAAGGGGTCTGGGGGAGCAGAAGATATCTGGGGGGCCCCATTCTGTGGAAAAGAGGGGTCCAGAGTGCAGAAGAAGGGTGCTAAGGCATCTACACTGTCAAGAAATGCCTCTGGGGAAGAAGGGAGAAATCTGGAGGGGTTGCGAGGAGACTGGAGGGCGTCTAAGGGGCCTGGGGAGCCAGAAGAGAGCTGGGGGGCCCATTCTGTGGAAAAGAGGGCTCCAGAATGCACTAGAGGGGTGCCAAGATGTCTACATGGTCCAGAAATGCCTCCGGGGAAGAAGGGAGAAATCTGGAAGGGTGGCGAGGAGACTAGAGGGTGTCTAAAGCGTCTGGGGGGCCAGCAGACAGCTGGGGGGCCGAATTCTGTGGCAAAGAGGGGTCTAGAGTGCACTAGAGGGGTGCTACGGCGTCTACACTGTCAAGAAATGCCTCTGGCGAAGAAGGGAGCAGTCTGGAGGAGCTTCTAGCACATTAGAGGGTGTCTAAGGGGCCTGGGGGACACAAGAGAGCTGGGGGGCCCCATTCTGTGGAAAAGAAGGCTCCAAAGTGCAGTAGAGGGGCGCTAAGTCATCTACACTGTCAAGAAATGCCTCTGGGAAAGAAGGGAGAAATCTGGAAGGGTTGTGAGCACACTAGAGGGTGTCCAAGGCGTCTGGGGTGCCAGAAGAGAGCTGTCGGGGCCCATTCTGTGGAAAAGAGGGATCCAGAGCGCACTAGAGGGGTGCTAAGGTGTCTACATGGTCCTGAAATGGCTCTGGGGAAGAAGGGAGAAATCTGGAGGAGTTGCGAGCACACTAGAGGGCGTCTAAGGAGTCTGGGGGGACAGAAAAGACCTGGGGGGAGCCCAATTCTGCAGAAAAGAGGGGTCCAGAGTGCACTGGAGGGGTGCTAAGGTGTCTACACTATCCAGAAATGCCTCTGGGGAAGAAAGGAGAAATCTGGAAGGGATGCGAGCAGCCTAGAGGGTGTCTAAGGGGTCTGGGGGGACAGAAAAGACCTGGGGGGAGCCCAATTCTGCAGAAAAGAGGGGTCCAGAGTGCACTAGAGGGGTGCTAAGGTGTCTACACTATCCAGAAATGCCTCTGGGGAAGAAAGGAGAAATCTGGAAGGGATGCGAGCAGCCTAGAGGGTGTCTAAGGGGTCTGGGGGAGCAGAAGAGATCGGGGGGGCCCCATTCTGTGGAAAAGAGGGGTCCAGAGTGCACTAGAGGGGTGCTAAGGCATCTAAATGGTCGAGAAATGGCTCTGGGAAAAAGGGAGCAATCTGGAGGGGTTGCGAGGAGACTAGAGGGTGTCTAAGGGGCCTGGGGAGCCAGAAGAGAGCTGGGGGGGGCATTCTGTGGAAAAGAGGGGTCCAGAGCACACTAAAGGGGTGCTAAAGCATCTACACTGTCAAGAAATGCCTCTGGGGAAGAAGGGAGCAATCTGGAGGGGTTGCCAGGAGACTAGAGGGTGTCTAAGGGGTCCGGGGAGACAGAAGAGATCTGGGGGGCCCCATTCTGTGGAAAAGAGGGGTCCAGAGTGCACTAGAGGGGTGCTAAGGTGTCTACACTGTCAAGAAATGGCTCTGGGGAAGAAGGGAGAAATCTGGAGGGGCTGGCGAGGACCATAAAGGCTGTCTAAGAGGGCTAGAGGCCCACAAGAGAGCTGGGGGAGGGGGGGGCATTCTGTGGCAAAGAGGGGTCCAGAGTGCACTAGAGGTGTGCTGATGGGTCTACATGCTCCAGAAATGCCTCTGGGGAAGAAGGGCGAAATCTGGAGGGGTTGCGAGGGGACTAGAGACGGTCTAACGGGTCTGGTGGCCCAGAAGAGAGCTGGGGTTCCCATTCTGTGGCAAAGAGGGGTCCAGAGCGCACTACAGGGATGCTAAGGTGTCTAAATGGTCCAGAAATGCCTCTGGGGAAGAAGGGTGAAATCTGGAGGGATTGCGAGGGGACTAGAGACGGTCTAACGGGTCTGCTGGCACAGAAGAGAGCTGGGGTTCCCATTCTGTGGAAAAGAGGGGTCCAGAGCGCACTACAGGGATGCTAAGGCGTCTACATGCTCCAGAAATGCCTCTGGGGAAGAAGGGAGAAATCTGGAGGGGTTGCCAGGAGACTAGAGGGTGTCTAAGGGGTCTGGGGGGCCAGAAGAGAGCTGGGGGGCCCATTCTGTGGAAAAGAGGGGTCCAGAGTGCACTGGAGGGGCGCTAAGGTGTCTGCATGATCTAGAAATATCTGGGGTAAGAAGGGAGAAATCTGGAGGGATTACGAGGAGACTAGAGGATGTCTAAGGAGTTTGAGGGGCCGGAAAAGAGGTGCGGGGCCCCATTCTGTGGAAAAGAGGGGTCCAGAGCGCACTACAGGGGTGGTAAGGCGTCTACATGGTCCAGAAATGCCTCTGGGGAAGAAGGGAGAAATCTGGAGGGGTTGCGAGGAGACTAGAGGGTGTCTAAGGGGCCTGGGGGGCAGAAGAGAGCTAGGGGGCCCATTCTGTGGAAAAGGGGGGTCCAGAGCGCACTAGAGGGGTGCTAAGGTGTCTACACTGTCAAGAAATGCCTCTGGGGAAGAAGGGAGAAATCTGGAGGGGCTGCGAGCACACTAGAGGGTGTCTAACGGATCTGGGGGAGCAGAAGAGATTGGGGGGGCCCCATTCTGTGGAAAAGAGGGGTTCAGAGTGCACTAGAGGGGTGCTAGGGAATCCACATGGTCCAGAAATGGCTCTGGGGAAGAAGGGAGAAATCTGGAGGGGTTGCGAGGAGGCTAGAGGGTGTCTAAGGGGTCTGGGGGGCCAGAAGAGAGCTGGGGGGGCACAGTTCTGTGGAACAGAGAGGTCCAGAGCGCACTAGAGGGGTGCTAAGGGGTCTACACTGTCAAGAAATGGCTCTGGGGAAGAAGGGAGAAATCTGGAGGGGTTGCGAGGAGGCTAGAGGGTGTCTAAGGGGTCTGGAGATCCCAAGGATATCTGGGGGGCCCAATTCTGTGAAAAAGAGGGGTCCAGAGCGCACTAGAGGGGTGCTAAGGCATCTACACTGTCAAGAAATGCCTCTGGGGAAGAAGGGAGCAATCTGGAGGGGTTGCGAGGAGATTAGAGCGTGTCTAAAGGGTCTGGGGGGGCAGAAGAGAGCGGGGGGGGGCATTCTGTGGAAAAGAGGGGTCCAGAGCGCACTAGAGGGGTGCTAAGGTGTCTACATGGTCTAGAAATGGCTCTGGGGAAGAAGGGAGAAATCTGGAGGGGTTGCCAGGAGACTAGAGGGTGTCTAAGGGATCTGGAGGTCCCAAAGATCTCTGGGGGCCCCATTCTGTGGAAAAGAGGGGTCCACAGTGCACTAGAGGGGTGCCAAGGCATCTACACTGTCAAGAAATGGCTCTGGGGAAGAAGGGAGAAATCTGGAGGAGTTGCGAGCACACCAGAGGGTGTCTAATGGGTCTGGGGGAGCAGAAGATATCTGGGGGGCCCCATTCTGTGGAAAAGAGGGGTCCAGAGTGCAGAAGAAGGGTGCTAAGGCATCTACACTGTCAAGAAATGCCTCTGGGGAAGAAGGGAGAAATCTGGAGGGGTTGCGAGGAGACTGGAGGGCGTCTAAGGGGCCTGGGGAGCCAGAAGAGAGCTGGGGGGCCCATTCTGTGGAAAAGAGGGCTCCAGAATGCACTAGAGGGGTGCCAAGATGTCTACATGGTCCAGAAATGCCTCCGGGGAAGAAGGGAGAAATCTGGAAGGGTGGCGAGGAGACTAGAGGGTGTCTAAAGCGTCTGGGGGGCCAGCAGACAGCTGGGGGGCCGAATTCTGTGGCAAAGAGGGGTCTAGAGTGCACTAGAGGGGTGCTACGGCGTCTACACTGTCAAGAAATGCCTCTGGGAAAGAAGGGAGAAATCTGGAAGGGTTGTGAGCACACTAGAGGGTGTCCAAGGCGTCTGGGGTGCCAGAAGAGAGCTGTCGGGGCCCATTCTGTGGAAAAGAGTGGTCCAGAGCACACTAGAGGGCTGCTAAGGCGTCTACACACTCAAGAAATGCCTCTGGGGAAAAAGGGAGAAATCTGGAGGGGTTGCCAGGAGACTAGAGGGTGTCCAAGGCGTCTGGGGTGCCAGAAGAGGGCTGTGGGGCCCCATTCTGTGGAAAAGAGGGATCCAGAGCGCACTAGAGGGGTGCTAAGGTGTCTACATGGTCCTGAAATGGCTCTGGGGAAGAAGGGAGAAATCTGGAGGAGTTGCGAGCACACTAGAGGGCGTCTAAGAAGTCTGGGGGGACAGAAAAGACCTGGGGGGAGCCCAATTCTGCAGAAAAGAGGGGTCCAGAGTGCACTGGAGGGGTGCTAAGGTGTCTACACTATCCAGAAATGCCTCTGGGGAAGAAAGGAGAAATCTGGAAGGGATGCGAGCAGCCTAGAGGGTGTCTAAGGGGTCTGGGGGGACAGAAAAGACCTGGGGGGAGCCCAATTCTGCAGAAAAGAGGGGTCCAGAGTGCACTAGAGGGGTGCTAAGGTGTCTACACTATCCAGAAATGCCTCTGGGGAAGAAAGGAGAAATCTGGAAGGGATGCGAGCAGCCTAGAGGGTGTCTAAGGGGTCTGGGGGAGCAGAAGAGATCGGGGGGGGCCCCATTCTGTGGAAAAGAGGGGTCCAGAGTGCACTAGAGGGGTGCTAAGGCATCTAAATGGTCGAGAAATGGCTCTGGGAAAAAGGGAGCAATCTGGAGGGGTTGCGAGGAGACTAGAGGGTGTCTAAGGGGCCTGGGGAGCCAGAAGAGAGCTGGGGGGGGCATTCTGTGGAAAAGAGGGGTCCAGAGCACACTAAAGGGGTGCTAAAGCATCTACACTGTCAAGAAATGCCTCTGGGGAAGAAGGGAGCAATCTGGAGGGGTTGCCAGGAGACTAGAGGGTGTCTAAGGGGTCCGGGGAGACAGAAGAGATCTGGGGGGCCCCATTCTGTGGAAAAGAGGGGTCCAGAGTGCACTAGAGGGGTGCTAAGGTGTCTACACTGTCAAGAAATGGCTCTGGGGAAGAAGGGAGAAATCTGGAGGGGCTGGCGAGGACCATAAAGGCTGTCTAAGAGGGCTAGAGGCCCACAAGAGAGCTGGGGGAGGGGGGGGCATTCTGTGGCAAAGAGGGGTCCAGAGTGCACTAGAGGTGTGCTGATGGGTCTACATGCTCCAGAAATGCCTCTGGGGAAGAAGGGCGAAATCTGGAGGGGTTGCGAGGGGACTAGAGACGGTCTAACGGGTCTGGTGGCCCAGAAGAGAGCTGGGGTTCCCATTCTGTGGCAAAGAGGGGTCCAGAGCGCACTACAGGGATGCTAAGGTGTCTAAATGGTCCAGAAATGCCTCTGGGGAAGAAGGGTGAAATCTGGAGGGATTGCGAGGGGACTAGAGACGGTCTAACGGGTCTGCTGGCACAGAAGAGAGCTGGGGTTCCCATTCTGTGGCAAAGAGGGGTCCAGAGCGCACTACAGGGATGCTAAGGCGTCTACATGCTCCAGAAATGCCTCTGGGGAAGAAGGGAGAAATCTGGAGGGGTTGCCAGGAGACTAGAGGGTGTCTAAGGGGTCTGGGGGGCCAGAAGAGAGCTGGGGGGCCCATTCTGTGGAAAAGAGGGGTCCAGAGTGCACTAGAGGGGTGCTAAGGTGTCTGCATGATCTAGAAATATCTGGGGTAAGAAGGGAGAAATCTGGAGGGATTACGAGGAGACTAGAGGATGTCTAAGGAGTTTGAGGGGCCGGAAAAGAGGTGCGGGGCCCCATTCTGTGGAAAAGAGGGGTCCAGAGCGCACTACAGGGGTGGTAAGGCGTCTACATGGTCCAGAAATGCCTCTGGGGAAGAAGGGAGAAATCTGGAGGGGTTGCGAGGAGACTAGAGAGTATCTAAGGGGTCTGGAAGTTCCAAAAATATCTGGAGGGCCCAATTCTGTGGAAAAGAGGGGTCCAGAACACATTAGAGGGGTGCTAAAGCATCCACATTGTCCAGAAATAGCTCTGGGGAAGAAGGGAGAAATCTGGAGGGGTTGCGAGGAGACTAGAGGATGTCTAAGGGGCCTGGGGGGCAGAAGAGAGCTAGGGGGCCCATTCTGTGGAAAAGGGGGGTCCAGAGCGCACTAGAGGGGTGCTAAGGT
Source organism: Dromaius novaehollandiae (assembly GCF_036370855.1). Taxonomy (NCBI): domain Eukaryota; kingdom Metazoa; phylum Chordata; class Aves; order Casuariiformes; family Dromaiidae; genus Dromaius; species Dromaius novaehollandiae. Next base: position 219,487,666 of record NC_088098.1, on the reverse strand, counting down.
GTCTACACTGTCAAGAAATGCCTCTGGGGAAGAAGGGAGAAATCTGGAGGGGCTGCGAGCACACTAGAGGGTGTCTAAGGGATCTGGGGGAGCAGAAGAGATTGGGGGGGCCCCATTCTGTGGAAAAGAGGGGTTCAGAGCGCACTAGAGGGGTGCTAAGGGGTCTACACTGTCAAGAAATGGCTCTGGGGAAGAAGGGAGAAATCTGGAGGGGTTGCGAGGAGGCTAGAGGGTGTCTAAGGGGTCTGGAGATCCCAAGGATATCTGGGGGGCCCAATTCTGTGAAAAAGAGGGGTCCAGAGCGCACTAGAGGGGTGCTAAGGCATCTACACTGTCAAGAAATGCCTCTGGGGAAGAAGGGAGCAATCTGGAGGGGTTGCGAGGAGATTAGAGCGTGTCTAAAGGGTCTGGGGGGGCAGAAGAGAGCGGGGGGGGCATTCTGTGGAAAAGAGGGGTCCAGAGCGCACTAGAGGGGTGCTAAGGTGTCTACATGGTCTAGAAATGGCTCTGGGGAAGAAGGGAGAAATCTGGAGGGGTTGCCAGGAGACTAGAGGGTGTCTAAGGGATCTGGAGGTCCCAAAGATCTCTGGGGGCCCCATTCTGTGGAAAAGAGGGGTCCACAGTGCACTAGAGGGGTGCCAAGGCATCTACACTGTCAAGAAATGGCTCTGGGGAAGAAGGGAGAAATGTGGAGGAGTTGCGAGCACACCAGAGGGTGTCTAAGGGGTCTGGGGGAGCAGAAGATATCTGGGGGGCCCCATTCTGTGGAAAAGAGGGGTCCAGAGTGCAGAAGAAGGGTGCTAAGGCATCTACACTGTCAAGAAATGCCTCTGGGGAAGAAGGGAGAAATCTGGAGGGGTTGCGAGGAGACTGGAGGGCGTCTAAGGGGCCTGGGGAGCCAGAAGAGAGCTGGGGGGCCCATTCTGTGGAAAAGAGGGCTCCAGAATGCACTAGAGGGGTGCCAAGATGTCTACATGGTCCAGAAATGCCTCCGGGGAAGAAGGGAGAAATCTGGAAGGGTGGCGAGGAGACTAGAGGGTGTCTAAAGCGTCTGGGGGGCCAGCAGACAGCTGGGGGGCCGAATTCTGTGGCAAAGAGGGGTCTAGAGTGCACTAGAGGGGTGCTACGGCGTCTACACTGTCAAGAAATGCCTCTGGCGAAGAAGGGAGCAGTCTGGAGGAGCTTCTAGCACATTAGAGGGTGTCTAAGGGGCCTGGGGGACACAAGAGAGCTGGGGGGCCCCATTCTGTGGAAAAGAAGGCTCCAAAGTGCAGTAGAGGGGCGCTAAGTCATCTACACTGTCAAGAAATGCCTCTGGGAAAGAAGGGAGAAATCTGGAGGGGTTGTGAGCACACTAGAGGGTGTCCAAGGCGTCTGGGGTGCCAGAAGAGAGCTGTCGGGGCCCATTCTGTGGAAAAGAGGGATCCAGAGCGCACTAGAGGGGTGCTAAGGTGTCTACATGGTCCTGAAATGGCTCTGGGGAAGAAGGGAGAAATCTGGAGGAGTTGCGAGCACACTAGAGGGCGTCTAAGGAGTCTGGGGGGACAGAAAAGACCTGGGGGGAGCCCAATTCTGCAGAAAAGAGGGGTCCAGAGTGCACTGGAGGGGTGCTAAGGTGTCTACACTATCCAGAAATGCCTCTGGGGAAGAAAGGAGAAATCTGGAAGGGATGCGAGCAGCCTAGAGGGTGTCTAAGGGGTCTGGGGGGACAGAAAAGACCTGGGGGGAGCCCAATTCTGCAGAAAAGAGGGGTCCAGAGTGCACTAGAGGGGTGCTAAGGTGTCTACACTATCCAGAAATGCCTCTGGGGAAGAAAGGAGAAATCTGGAAGGGATGCGAGCAGCCTAGAGGGTGTCTAAGGGGTCTGGGGGAGCAGAAGAGATCGGGGGGGCCCCATTCTGTGGAAAAGAGGGGTCCAGAGTGCACTAGAGGGGTGCTAAGGCATCTAAATGGTCGAGAAATGGCTCTGGGAAAAAGGGAGCAATCTGGAGGGGTTGCGAGGAGACTAGAGGGTGTCTAAGGGGCCTGGGGAGCCAGAAGAGAGCTGGGGGGGGCATTCTGTGGAAAAGAGGGGTCCAGAGCACACTAAAGGGGTGCTAAAGCATCTACACTGTCAAGAAATGCCTCTGGGGAAGAAGGGAGCAATCTGGAGGGGTTGCCAGGAGACTAGAGGGTGTCTAAGGGGTCCGGGGAGACAGAAGAGATCTGGGGGGCCCCATTCTGTGGAAAAGAGGGGTCCAGAGTGCACTAGAGGGGTGCTAAGGTGTCTACACTGTCAAGAAATGGCTCTGGGGAAGAAGGGAGAAATCTGGAGGGGCTGGCGAGGACCATAAAGGCTGTCTAAGAGGGCTAGAGGCCCACAAGAGAGCTGGGGGAGGGGGGGGCATTCTGTGGCAAAGAGGGGTCCAGAGTGCACTAGAGGTGTGCTGATGGGTCTACATGCTCCAGAAATGCCTCTGGGGAAGAAGGGCGAAATCTGGAGGGGTTGCGAGGGGACTAGAGACGGTCTAACGGGTCTGGTGGCCCAGAAGAGAGCTGGGGTTCCCATTCTGTGGCAAAGAGGGGTCCAGAGCGCACTACAGGGATGCTAAGGTGTCTAAATGGTCCAGAAATGCCTCTGGGGAAGAAGGGTGAAATCTGGAGGGATTGCGAGGGGACTAGAGACGGTCTAACGGGTCTGCTGGCACAGAAGAGAGCTGGGGTTCCCATTCTGTGGAAAAGAGGGGTCCAGAGCGCACTACAGGGATGCTAAGGCGTCTACATGCTCCAGAAATGCCTCTGGGGAAGAAGGGAGAAATCTGGAGGGGTTGCCAGGAGACTAGAGGGTGTCTAAGGGGTCTGGGGGGCCAGAAGAGAGCTGGGGGGCCCATTCTGTGGAAAAGAGGGGTCCAGAGTGCACTGGAGGGGCGCTAAGGTGTCTGCATGATCTAGAAATATCTGGGGTAAGAAGGGAGAAATCTGGAGGGATTACGAGGAGACTAGAGGATGTCTAAGGAGTTTGAGGGGCCGGAAAAGAGGTGCGGGGCCCCATTCTGTGGAAAAGAGGGGTCCAGAGCGCACTACAGGGGTGGTAAGGCGTCTACATGGTCCAGAAATGCCTCTGGGGAAGAAGGGAGAAATCTGGAGGGGTTGCGAGGAGACTAGAGGGTGTCTAAGGGGCCTGGGGGGCAGAAGAGAGCTAGGGGGCCCATTCTGTGGAAAAGGGGGGTCCAGAGCGCACTAGAGGGGTGCTAAGGTGTCTACACTGTCAAGAAATGCCTCTGGGGAAGAAGGGAGAAATCTGGAGGGGCTGCGAGCACACTAGAGGGTGTCTAACGGATCTGGGGGAGCAGAAGAGATTGGGGGGGCCCCATTCTGTGGAAAAGAGGGGTTCAGAGTGCACTAGAGGGGTGCTAGGGAATCCACATGGTCCAGAAATGGCTCTGGGGAAGAAGGGAGAAATCTGGAGGGGTTGCGAGGAGGCTAGAGGGTGTCTAAGGGGTCTGGGGGGCCAGAAGAGAGCTGGGGGGGCACAGTTCTGTGGAACAGAGAGGTCCAGAGCGCACTAGAGGGGTGCTAAGGGGTCTACACTGTCAAGAAATGGCTCTGGGGAAGAAGGGAGAAATCTGGAGGGGTTGCGAGGAGGCTAGAGGGTGTCTAAGGGGTCTGGAGATCCCAAGGATATCTGGGGGGCCCAATTCTGTGAAAAAGAGGGGTCCAGAGCGCACTAGAGGGGTGCTAAGGCATCTACACTGTCAAGAAATGCCTCTGGGGAAGAAGGGAGCAATCTGGAGGGGTTGCGAGGAGATTAGAGCGTGTCTAAAGGGTCTGGGGGGGCAGAAGAGAGCGGGGGGGGGCATCCTGTGGAAAAGAGGGGTCCAGAGCGCACTAGAGGGGTGCTAAGGTGTCTACATGGTCTAGAAATGGCTCTGGGGAAGAAGGGAGAAATCTGGAGGGGTTGCCAGGAGACTAGAGGGTGTCTAAGGGATCTGGAGGTCCCAAAGATCTCTGGGGGCCCCATTCTGTGGAAAAGAGGGGTCCACAGTGCACTAGAGGGGTGCCAAGGCATCTACACTGTCAAGAAATGGCTCTGGGCAAGAAGGGAGAAATCTGGAGGAGTTGCGAGCACACCAGAGGGTGTCTAAGGGGTCTGGGGGAGCAGAAGATATCTGGGGGGCCCCATTCTGTGGAAAAGAGGGGTCCAGAGTGCAGAAGAAGGGTGCTAAGGCATCTACACTGTCAAGAAATGCCTCTGGGGAAGAAGGGAGAAATCTGGAGGGGTTGCGAGGAGACTGGAGGGCGTCTAAGGGGCCTGGGGAGCCAGAAGAGAGCTGGGGGGCCCATTCTGTGGAAAAGAGGGCTCCAGAATGCACTAGAGGGGTGCCAAGATGTCTACATGGTCCAGAAATGCCTCCGGGGAAGAAGGGAGAAATCTGGAAGGGTGGCGAGGAGACTAGAGGGTGTCTAAAGCGTCTGGGGGGCCAGCAGACAGCTGGGGGGCCGAATTCTGTTGCAAAGAGGGGTCTAGAGTGCACTAGAGGGGTGCTACGGCGTCTACACTGTCAAGAAATGCCTCTGGCGAAGAAGGGAGCAGTCTGGAGGAGCTTCTAGCACATTAGAGGGTGTCTAAGGGGCCTGGGGGACACAAGAGAGCTGGGGGGCCCCATTCTGTGGAAAAGAAGGCTCCAAAGTGCAGTAGAGGGGCGCTAAGTCATCTACACTGTCAAGAAATGCCTCTGGGAAAGAAGGGAGAAATCTGGAAGGGTTGTGAGCACACTAGAGGGTGTCCAAGGCGTCTGGGGTGCCAGAAGAGAGCTGTCGGGGCCCATTCTGTGGAAAAGAGTGGTCCAGAGCACACTAGAGGGCTGCTAAGGCGTCTACACACTCAAGAAATGCCTCTGGGGAAAAAGGGAGAAATCTGGAGGGGTTGCCAGGAGACTAGAGGGTGTCCAAGGGGCCTGGGGGGCCAGAAGAGGGCTGTGGGGCCCCATTCTGTGGAAAAGAGGGATCCAGAGCGCACTAGAGGGGTGCTAAGGTGTCTACATGGTCCTGAAATGGCTCTGGGGAAGAAGGGAGAAATCTGGAGGAGTTGCGAGCACACTAGAGGGCGTCTAAGAAGTCTGGGGGGACAGAAAAGACCTGGGGGGAGCCCAATTCTGCAGAAAAGAGGGGTCCAGAGTGCACTAGAGGGGTGCTAAGGTGTCTACACTATCCAGAAATGCCTCTGGGGAAGAAAGGAGAAATCTGGAAGGGATGCGAGCAGCCTAGAGGGTGTCTAAGGGGTCTGGGGGGACAGAAAAGACCTGGGGGGAGCCCAATTCTGCAGAAAAGAGGGGTCCAGAGTGCACTAGAGGGGTGCTAAGGTGTCTACACTATCCAGAAATGCCTCTGGGGAAGAAAGGAGAAATCTGGAAGGGATGCGAGCAGCCTAGAGGGTGTCTAAGGGGTCTGGGGGAGCAGAAGAGATCGGGGGGGCCCCATTCTGTGGAAAAGAGGGGTCCAGAGTGCACTAGAGGGGTGCTAAGGCATCTAAATGGTCGAGAAATGGCTCTGGGAAAAAGGGAGCAATCTGGAGGGGTTGCGAGGAGACTAGAGGGTGTCTAAGGGGCCTGGGGAGCCAGAAGAGAGCTGGGGGGGGCATTCTGTGGAAAAGAGGGGTCCAGAGCACACTAAAGGGGTGCTAAAGCATCTACACTGTCAAGAAATGCCTCTGGGGAAGAAGGGAGCAATCTGGAGGGGTTGCCAGGAGACTAGAGGGTGTCTAAGGGGTCCGGGGAGACAGAAGAGATCTGGGGGGCCCCATTCTGTGGAAAAGAGGGGTCCAGAGTGCACTAGAGGGGTGCTAAGGTGTCTACACTGTCAAGAAATGGCTCTGGGGAAGAAGGGAGAAATCTGGAGGGGCTGGCGAGGACCATAAAGGCTGTCTAAGAGGGCTAGAGGCCCACAAGAGAGCTGGGGGAGGGGGGGGCATTCTGTGGCAAAGAGGGGTCCAGAGTGCACTAGAGGTGTGCTGATGGGTCTACATGCTCCAGAAATGCCTCTGGGGAAGAAGGGCGAAATCTGGAGGGGTTGCGAGGGGACTAGAGACGGTCTAACGGGTCTGGTGGCCCAGAAGAGAGCTGGGGTTCCCATTCTGTGGCAAAGAGGGGTCCAGAGCGCACTACAGGGATGCTAAGGTGTCTAAATGGTCCAGAAATGCCTCTGGGGAAGAAGGGTGAAATCTGGAGGGATTGCGAGGGGACTAGAGACGGTCTAACGGGTCTGGTGGCCCAGAAGAGAGCTGGGGTTCCCATTCTGTGGCAAAGAGGGGTCCAGAGCGCACTACAGGGATGCTAAGGTGTCTAAATGGTCCAGAAATGCCTCTGGGAAAGAAGGGTGAAATCTGGAGGGATTGCGAGGGGACTAGAGACGGTCTAACGGGTCTGCTGGCACAGAAGAGAGCTGGGGTTCCCATTCTGTGGCAAAGAGGGGTCCAGAGCGCACTACAGGGATGCTAAGGCGTCTACATGCTCCAGAAATGCCTCTGGGGAAGAAGGGAGAAATCTGGAGGGGTTGCCAGGAGACTAGAGGGTGTCTAAGGGGTCTGGGGGGCCAGAAGAGAGCTGGGGGGCCCATTCTGTGGAAAAGAGGGGTCCAGAGTGCACTGGAGGGGCGCTAAGGTGTCTGCATGATCTAGAAATATCTGGGGTAAGAAGGGAGAAATCTGGAGGGATTACGAGGAGACTAGAGGATGTCTAAGGAGTTTGAGGGGCCGGAAAAGAGGTGCGGGGCCCCATTCTGTGGAAAAGAGGGGTCCAGAGCGCACTACAGGGGTGGTAAGGCGTCTACATGGTCCAGAAATGCCTCTGGGAAAGAAGGGAGAAATCTGGAGGGGTTGCGAGGAGACTAGAGAGTATCTAAGGGGTCTGGAAGTTCCAAAAATATCTGGAGGGCCCAATTCTGTGGAAAAGAGGGGTCCAGAACACATTAGAGGGGTGCTAAAGCATCCACATTGTCCAGAAATAGCTCTGGGGAAGAAGGGAGAAATCTGGAGGGGTTGCGAGGAGACTAGAGGATGTCTAAGGGGCCTGGGGGGCAGAAGAGAGCTAGGGGGCCCATTCTGTGGAAAAGGGGGGTCCAGAGCGCACTAGAGGGGTGCTAAGGTGTCTACACTGTCAAGAAATGGCTCTGGGGAAGAAGGGAGAAATCTGGAGGGGCTGCGAGCACACTAGAGGGTGTCTAACGGGTCTGGGGGAGCAGAAGAGATTGGGGGGGCCCCATTCTGTGGAAAAGAGGGGTTCAGAGTGCACTAGAGGGGTGCTAGGGAATCCACATGGTCCAGAAATGGCTCTGGGGAAGAAGGGAGAAATCTGGAGGGGTTGCGAGGAGGCTAGAGGGTGTCTAAGGGGTCTGGGGGGCCAGAAGAGAGCTGGGGGGGCACAGTTCTGTGGAACAGAGAGGTCCAGAGCGCACTAGAGGGGTGCTAAGGGGTCTACACTGTCAAGAAATGGCTCTGGGGAAGAAGGGAGAAATCTGGAGGGGTTGCGAGGAGGCTAGAGGGTGTCTAAGGGGTCTGGAGATCCCAAGGATATCTGGGGGGCCCAATTCTGTGAAAAAGAGGGGTCCAGAGCGCACTAGAGGGGTGCTAAGGCATCTACACTGTCAAGAAATGCCTCTGGGGAAGAAGGGAGCAATCTGGAGGGGTTGCGAGGAGATTAGAGCGTGTCTAAAGGGTCTGGGGGGGCAGAAGAGAGCGGGGGGGGGGGCATTCTGTGGAAAAGAGGGGTCCAGAGCGCACTAGAGGGGTGCTAAGGTGTCTACATGGTCCTGAAATGGCTCTGGGGAAGAAGGGAGAAATCTGGAGGAGTTGCGAGCACACCAGAGGGTGTCTAAGGGGTCTGGGGGAGCAGAAGATATCTGAGGGGCCCCATTCTGTGGAAAAGAGGGGTCCAGAGTGCAGAAGAAGGGTGCTAAGGCATCTACACTGTCAAGAAATGCCTCTGGGGAAGAAGGGAGAAATCTGGAGACGTTGCGAGCACACCACAGGGTGTCTAAGGGGTCTGGGTGCCAGAAGAGAGCTGGGGGGGCCCCATTCTGTGGAAAAGAGGGGTCCAGAGCACACTAGAGGGGTGCTAAAGCGTCTACACTGTCAAGAAATGCCTCTGGGGAAGAAGGGAGAAATCTGGAGGGGTTGCCAGGAGACTAGAGGGTGTCTAAGGGGTCTGGGGGGCCAGAAGAGAGCTGGGGGGCCCATTCTGTGGAAAAGAGGGGTCCAGAGCGCACTAGAGGGGTGCTAAGGTGTCTACACACTCAAGAAATGCCTCTGGGGAAAAAGGGAGAAATCTGGAGGGGTTGCCAGGAGACTAGAGGGTGTCCAAGGGGCCTGGGGGGCCAGAAGAGGGCTGTGGGGCCCCATTCTGTGGAAAAGAGGGATCCAGAGCGCACTAGAGGGGTGCTAAGGTGTCTACATGGTCCTGAAATGGCTCTGGGGAAGAAGGGAGAAATCTGGAGGAGTTGCGAGCACACTAGAGGGCGTCTAAGAAGTCTGGGGGGACAGAAAAGACCTGGGGGGAGCCCAATTCTGCAGAAAAGAGGGGTCCAGAGTGCACTGGAGGGGTGCTAAGGTGTCTACACTATCCAGAAATGCCTCTGGGGAAGAAAGGAGAAATCTGGAAGGGATGCAAGCAGCCTAGAGGGTGTCTAAGGGGTCTGGGGGGACAGAAAAGACCTGGGGGGAGCCCAATTCTGCAGAAAAGAGGGGTCCAGAGTGCACTAGAGGGGTGCTAAGGTGTCTACACTATCCAGAAATGCCTCTGGGGAAGAAAGGAGAAATCTGGAAGGGATGCGAGCAGCCTAGAGGGTGTCTAAGGGGTCTGGGGGAGCAGAAGAGATCGGGGGGGCCCCATTCTGTGGAAAAGAGGGGTCCAGAGTGCACTAGAGGGGTGCTAAGGCATCTAAATGGTCGAGAAATGGCTCTGGGAAAAAGGGAGCAATCTGGAGGGGTTGCGAGGAGACTAGAGGGTGTCTAAGGGGCCTGGGGAGCCAGAAGAGAGCTGGGGGGGGGCATTCTGTGGAAAAGAGGGGTCCAGAGTGCACTAGAGGGGTGCTAAGGCATCTAAATGGTCGAGAAATGGCTCTGGGGAAGAAGGGAGAAATCTGGAGGGGTTGCGAGGAGACTAGAGAGTATCTAAGGGGTCTGGAAGTTCCAAAAATATCTGGAGGGCCCAATTCTGTGGAAAAGAGGGGTCCAGAACACATTAGAGGGGTGCTAAAGCATCCACATTGTCCAGAAATAGCTCTGGGGAAGAAGGGAGAAATCTGGAGGGGTTGCGAGGAGACTAGAGGATGTCTAAGGGGCCTGGGGGGCAGAAGAGAGCTAGGGGGCCCATTCTGTGGAAAAGGGGGGTCCAGAGCGCACTAGAGGGGTGCTAAGGTGTCTACACTGTCAAGAAATGCCTCTGGGGAAGAAGGGAGAAATCTGGAGGGGCTGCGAGCACACTAGAGGGTGTCTAACGGGTCTGGGGGAGCAGAAGAGATTGGGGGGGGGCATTCTGTGGAAAAGAGGAGTCCAGAGCGCACTAGAGGGGTGCTAAGGCGTCTACACTGTCAAGAAATGCCTCTGGGGAAGAAGGGAGAAATCTGGAGGGGCTGGCGAGGACCATAGAGGCTGTCTAAGAGGGCTAGAGGCCCACAAGAGAGCTGGGGGGGGGCCATTCTGTGGCAAAGAGGGGTCCAGAGCGCACTAGAGGGGTGCTAAGGTGTCTACACTGTCAAGAAATGCCTCTGGGGAAGAAGGGAGAAATCTGGAGGGGTTGCGAGGAGACTAGAGGGTGTCTAAGCGGTCTGGGGGAGCAGAAGAGAGCTGGGGGGGGGGCATTCTGTGGAAAAGAGGAGTCCAGAGCGCACTAGAGGGGTGCTAAGGCATCTACACTGTCAAGAAATGCCTCTGGGGAAGAAGGGAGAAATCTGGAGGGGCTGGCGAGGACCATAGAGGCTGTCTAAGAGGGCTAGAGGCCCACAGGAGAGCTGGGGGGGGGGCATTCTGTGGCAAAGAGGGGTCCAGAGCGCACTAGAGGGGTGCTAAGGGGTCTACACTGTCAAGAAATGCCTCTGGGGAAGAAGGGAGAAATCTGGAGGGGTTGCGAGGAGACTAGAGGGTGTCTAAGGGGCCTGGGGGAGCAGAAGAGAGCTGAGGGGCACAATTCTGTGGAAAAGAGGGGTCCAGAGCGCACTACAGGGGTGCTAAGGCATCTACACTGTCAAGAAATGCCTCTGCGGAAGAAGGGAGAAATCTGGAGGAGTTGCGAGGAGACTGGAGGGGATCTAAGGGCTCTGGGGGAGCAGAAGAGAGCTGGGGGGCCCCATTCTGTGGAAAAGAAGGCTCCAAAGTGCAGTAGAGGGGTGCTAAGGCGTCTACACTGTCAAGAAATGCCTCTGCGGAAGAAGGAAGAAATCTGGAGGGGCTGCGAGCACACTAGAGGGTGTCTAACGGGTCTGGGGGAGCAGAAGAGATTGGGGGGGGGCATTCTGTGGAAAAGAGGAGTCCAGAGAACACTAGAGGGGTGCTAAGGCATCTACACTGTCAAAAAATGCCTCTGGGAAAGAAGGGAGAAATCTGGAGGGGTTGCGAGGAGACTAAAGGGGGTCTAAGGGGTCTGGGGTCCAGAAGAGAGCTGGGGGGGGCCATTCGGTGGCAAAGAGGGGTCCAGAGCGCACTAGAGGGGTGCTAAGGTGTCTACATGGTCCAGAAATGCCTCTGGGGAAGAAGGGAGAAATGTGGAGGGGTTGCGAGGAGACTAGAGGGTGTCTAAGGGGTCTGGGGGGCGAGAAGAGAGCTGTGGGGCCCCATTCTGTGGAAAAGAGGGGTGCAGAGCGCACTAGAGGAGTGCTAAGGTGTCTACATGGTCCAGAAATGCCTCTGGGGAAGAAGGGAGAAATCTGGAGACGTTGCGAGCACACCACAGGGTGTCTAAGGGGTCTGGGTGCCAGAAGAGAGCTGGGGGGGCCCCATTCTGTGGAAAAGAGGGGTCCAGAGCACACTAGAGGGGTGCTAAAGCGTCTACACTGTCAAGAAATGCCTCTGGGGAAGAAGGGAGAAATCTGGAGGGGTTGCGAGGAGACTAGAGGGTGTCTAAGGGGTCTGGGGGGCCAGAAGAGAGCTGGGGGGCCCCATTCTGTGGAAAAGAGGGGTCCAGAGCGCACTAGAGGGGTGCTAAAGCGTCTACACTGTCAAGAAATGGCTCTGGGGAAGAAGGGAGAAATCTGGAGGGGTTGCGAGGAGGCTAGAGGGTGTCTAAGGGATCTGGAGATCCCAAGGATATCTGGGGGGCCCAATTCTGTGAAAAAGAGGGGTCCAGAGCGCACTAGAGGGGTGCTAAGGCATCTACACTGTCAAGAAATGCCTCTGGGGAAGAAGGGAGCAATCTGGAGGGGTTGCGAGGAGATTAGAGCGTGTCTAAAGGGTCTGGGGGGGCAGAAGAGAGCTGGGGGGGGCATCCTGTGGAAAAGAGGGGTCCAGAGCGCACTAGAGGGGTGCTAAGGTGTCTACATGGTCTAGAAATGGCTCTGGGGAAGAAGGGAGAAATGTGGAGGGGTTGCCAGGAGACTAGAGGGTGTCTAAGGGATCTGGAGGTCCCAAAGATCTCTGGGGGCCCCATTCTGTGGAAAAGAGGGGTCCAGAGCGCACTAGAGGGGTGCCAAGGCATCTACACTGTCAAGAAATGGCTCTGGGCAAGAAGGGAGAAATCTGGAGGAGTTGCGAGCACACCAGAGGGTGTCTAAGGGGTCTGGGGGAGCAGAAGATATCTGGGGGGCCCCATTCTGTGGAAAAGAGGGGTCCAGAGTGCAGAAGAAGGGTGCTAAGGCATCTACACTGTCAAGAAATGCCTCTGGGGAAGAAGGGAGAAATCTGGAGGGGTTGCGAGGAGACTGGAGGGCATCTAAGGGGCCTGGGGAGCCAGAAGAGAGCTGGGGTCCCATTCTGTGGCAAAGAGGGCTCCAGAACGCACTAGAGGGGTGCCAAGATGTCTACATGGTCCAGAAATGCCTCCGGGGAAGAAGGGAGAAATCTGGAAGGGTGGCGAGGAGACTAGAGGGTGTCTAAAGCATCTGGGGGGCGAGAAGAGAGCTGGGGGGCCCGATTCTGTGGAAAAGAAGGGTCCAGAGCATACTAGAGGGGTGCTAAGGCGTCTACACTGTCCATAAATGCTTCTGGGGAAGAAGGGAGAAATCTGGAGAGATTGGGAGGAGACTAGAGGGTGTCTAAGGGGCCTGGGGGGCCAGAAGAGATCTGCGGGGCCCAATTCTGTGGCGAAGAGGGGTCTAGAGTGCACTAGAGGGGTGCTACGGCGTCTACACTGTCAAGAAATGCCTCTGGCGAAGAAGGGAGCAGTCTGGAGGCGCTTCTAGCACATTAGAGGGTGTCTAAGGGGCCTGGGGGACACAAGAGAGCTGGGGGGCCCCATTCTGTGGAAAAGAAGGCTCCAAAGTGCAGTAGAGGGGCGCTAAGTCATCTACACTGTCAAGAAATGCCTCTGGGAAAGAAGGGAGAAATCTGGAAGGGTTGTGAGCACACTAGAGGGTGTCCAAGGCGTCTGGGGGGCCAGAAGAGAGCTGTGGGGCCCCATTCTGTGGAAAAGAGGGATCCAGAGCGCACTAGAGGGGTGCTAAGGTGTCTACATGGTCCTGAAATGGCTCTGGGGAAGAAGGGAGAAATCTGGAGGGGTTGCGAGCACACTAGAGGGCATCTAAGGAGTCTGGGGGGACAGAAAAGACCTGGGGGGAGCCCAATTCTGCAGAAAAGAGGGGTCCAGAGTGCACTAGAGGGGTGCTAAGGTGTCTACATTATCCAGAAATGCCTCTGGGGAAGAAAGGAGAAATCTGGAAGGGATGCGAGCAGCCTAGAGGGTGTCTAAGGGGTCTGGGGGAGCAGAAGAGATCGGGGGGGCCCCATTCTGTGGAAAAGAGGGGTCCAGAGTGCACTAGAGGGGTGCTAAGGCATCTAAATGGTCGAGAAATGGCTCTGGGGAAAAAGGGAGCAATCTGGAGGGGTTGCGAGGAGACTAGAGGGTGTCTAAGGGGCCTGAGGAGCCAGAAGAGAGCTGGGGGGGGCATTCTGTGGAAAAGAGGGGTCCAGAGCACACTAAAGGGGTGCTAAAGCATCTACACTGTCAAGAAATGCCTCTGGGGAAGAAGGGAGCAATCTGGAGGGGTTGCGAGGAGACTAGAGGGTGTCTAAGGGGTCCGGGGAGACAGAAGAGATCTGGGGGGCCCCATTCTGTGGAAAAGAGGGGTCCAGAGTGCACTAGAGGGGTGCTAAGGTGTCTACACTGTCAAGAAATGGCTCTGGGGAAGAAGGGAGAAATCTGGAGGGGCTGGCGAGGACCATAAAGGCTATCTAAGAGGGCTAGAGGCCCACAAGAGAGCTGGGGGGGGGGGCCATTCTGTGGCAAAGAGGGGTCCAGAGTGCACTAGAGGTGTGCTGATGGGTCTACATGCTCCAGAAATGCCTCTGGGGAAGAAGGGCGAAATCTGGAGGGGTTGCGAGGGGACTAGAGACGGTCTAACGGGTCTGGTGGCCCAGAAGAGAGCTGGGGTTCCCATTCTGTGGCAAAGAGGGGTCCAGAGCGCACTACAGGGATGCTAAGGTGTCTAAATGGTCCAGAAATGCCTCTGGGGAAGAAGGGTGAAATCTGGAGGGATTGCGAGGGGACTAGAGACGGTCTAACGGGTCTGCTGGCACAGAAGAGAGCTGGGGTTCCCATTCTGTGGCAAAGAGGGGTCCAGAGCGCACTACAGGGATGCTAAGGCGTCTACATGCTCCAGAAATGCCTCTGGGGAAGAAGGGAGAAATCTGGAGGGGTTGCCAGGAGACTAGAGGGTGTCTAAGGGGTCTGGGGGGCCAGAAGAGAGCTGGGGGGCCCATTCTGTGGAAAAGAGGGGTCCAGAGTGCACTGGAGGGGCGCTAAGGTGTCTGCATGATCTAGAAATATCTGGGGTAAGAAGGGAGAAATCTGGAGGGATTACGAGGAGACTAGAGGATGTCTAAGGAGTTTGAGGGGCCGGAAAAGAGGTGCGGGGCCCCATTCTGTGGAAAAGAGGGGTCCAGAGCGCACTACAGGGGTGGTAAGGCGTCTACATGGTCCAGAAATGCCTCTGGGAAAGAAGGGAGAAATCTGGAGGGGTTGCGAGGAGACTAGAGAGTATCTAAGGGGTCTGGAAGTTCCAAAAATATCTGGAGGGCCCAATTCTGTGGAAAAGAGGGGTCCAGAACACATTAGAGGGGTGCTAAAGCATCCACATTGTCCAGAAATAGCTCTGGGGAAGAAGGGAGAAATCTGGAGGGGTTGCGAGGAGACTAGAGGATGTCTAAGGGGCCTGGGGGGCAGAAGAGAGCTAGGGGGCCCATTCTGTGGAAAAGGGGGGTCCAGAGCGCACTAGAGGGGTGCTAAGGTGTCTACACTGTCAAGAAATGGCTCTGGGGAAGAAGGGAGAAATCTGGAGGGGCTGCGAGCACACTAGAGGGTGTCTAACGGGTCTGGGGGAGCAGAAGAGATTGGGGGGGCCCCATTCTGTGGAAAAGAGGGGTTCAGAGTGCACTAGAGGGGTGCTAGGGAATCCACATGGTCCAGAAATGGCTCTGGGGAAGAAGGGAGAAATCTGGAGGGGTTGTGAGGAGGCTAGAGGATGTCTAAGGGGTCTGGGGGGCCAGAAGAGAGCTGGGGGGGCACAGTTCTGTGGAACAGAGAGGTCCAGAGCGCACTAGAGGGGTGCTAAGGGGTCTACACTGTCAAGAAATGGCTCTGGGGAAGAAGGGAGAAATCTGGAGGGGTTGCGAGGAGGCTAGAGGGTGTCTAAGGGGTCTGGAGATCCCAAGGATATCTGGGGGGCCCAATTCTGTGAAAAAGAGGGGTCCAGAGCGCACTAGAGGGGTGCTAAGGCATCTACACTGTCAAGAAATGCCTCTGGGGAAGAAGGGAGCAATCTGGAGGGGTTGCGAGGAGATTAGAGCGTGTCTAAAGGGTCTGGGGGGGCAGAAGAGAGCGGGGGGGGGGGCATTCTGTGGAAAGGAGGGGTCCAGAGCGCACTAGAGGGGTGCTAAGGTGTCTACATGGTCTAGAAATGGCTCTGGGGAAGAAGGGAGAAATCTGGAGGGGTTGCCAGGAGACTAGAGGGTGTCTAAGGGATCTGGAGGTCCCAAAGATCTCTGGGGGCCCCATTCTGTGGAAAAGAGGGGTCCACAGTGCACTAGAGGGGTGCCAAGGCATCTACACTGTCAAGAAATGCCTCTGGGGAAGAAGGGAGAAATCTGGAGGGGTTGCGAGGAGACTGGAGGGCGTCTAAGGGGCCTGGGGAGCCAGAAGGGAGCTGGGGGGCCCATTCTGTGGAAAAGAGGGCTCCAGAATGCACTAGAGGGGTGCCAAGATGTCTACATGGTCCAGAAATGCCTCCGGGGAAGAAGGGAGAAATCTGGAAGGGTGGCGAGGAGACTAGAGGGTGTCTAAAGCGTCTGGGGGGCCAGCAGACAGCTGGGGGGCCGAATTCTGTGGCAAAGAGGGGTCTAGAGTGCACTAGAGGGGTGCTACGGCGTCTACACTGTCAAGAAATGCCTCTGGCGAAGAAGGGAGCAGTCTGGAGGAGCTTCTAGCACATTAGAGGGTGTCTAAGGGGCCTGGGGAACACAAGAGAGCTGGGGGGCCCCATTCTGTGGAAAAGAAGGCTCCAAAGTGCAGTAGAGGGGCGCTAAGTCATCTACACTGTCAAGAAATGCCTCTGGGAAAGAAGGGAGAAATCTGGAAGGGTTGTGAGCACACTAGAGGGTGTCCAAGGCGTCTGGGGTGCCAGAAGAGAGCTGTCGGGGCCCATTCTGTGGAAAAGAGTGGTCCAGAGCACACTAGAGGGCTGCTAAGGCGTCTACACACTCAAGAAATGCCTCTGGGGAAAAAGGGAGAAATCTGGAGGGGTTGCCAGGAGACTAGAGGGTGTCCAAGGGGCCTGGGGGGCCAGAAGAGGGCTGTGGGGCCCCATTCTGTGGAAAAGAGGGATCCAGAGCGCACTAGAGGGGTGCTAAGGTGTCTACATGGTCCTGAAATGGCTCTGGGGAAGAAGGGAGAAATCTGGAGGAGTTGCGAGCACACTAGAGGGCGTCTAAGGAGTCTGGGGGGACAGAAAAGACCTGGGGGCAGCCCAATTCTGCAGAAAAGAGGGGTCCAGAGTGCACTAGAGGGGTGCTAAGGTGTCTACACTATCCAGAAATGCCTCTGGGGAAGAAAGGAGAAATCTGGAAGGGATGCGAGCAGCCTAGAGGGTGTCTAAGGGGTCTGGGGGGACAGAAAAGACCTGGGGGGAGCCCAATTCTGCAGAAAAGAGGGGTCCAGAGTGCACTAGAGGGGTGCTAAGGTGTCTACACTATCCAGAAATGCCTCTGGGGAAGAAAGGAGAAATCTGGAAGGGATGCGAGCAGCCTAGAGGGTGTCTAAGGGGTCTGGGGGAGCAGAAGAGATCGGGGGGGCCCCATTCTGTGGAAAAGAGGGGTCCAGAGTGCACTAGAGGGGTGCTAAGGCATCTAAATGGTCGAGAAATGGCTCTGGGGAAAAAGGGAGCAATCTGGAGGGGTTGCGAGGAGACTAGAGGGTGTCTAAGGGGCCTGGGGAGCCAGAAGAGAGCTGGGGGGGGCATTCTGTGGAAAAGAGGGGTCCAGAGCACACTAAAGGGGTGCTAAAGCATCTACACTGTCAAGAAATGCCTCTGGGGAAGAAGGGAGCAATCTGGAGGGGTTGCCAGGAGACTAGAGGGTGTCTAAGGGGTCCGGGGAGACAGAAGAGATCTGGGGGGCCCCATTCTGTGGAAAAGAGGGGTCCAGAGTGCACTAGAGGGGTGCTAAGGTGTCTACACTGTCAAGAAATGGCTCTGGGGAAGAAGGGAGAAATCTGGAGGGGCTGGCGAGGACCATAAAGGCTGTCTAAGAGGGCTAGAGGCCCACAAGAGAGCTGGGGGGGGGGCATTCTGTGGCAAAGAGGGGTCCAGAGTGCACTAGAGGTGTGCTGATGGGTCTACATGCTCCAGAAATGCCTCTGGGGAAGAAGGGCGAAATCTGGAGGGGTTGCGAGGGGACTAGAGACGGTCTAACGGGTCTGGTGGCCCAGAAGAGAGCTGGGGTTCCCATTCTGTGGCAAAGAGGGGTCCAGAGCGCACTACAGGGATGCTAAGGTGTCTAAATGGTCCAGAAATGCCTCTGGGGAAGAAGGGCGAAATCTGGAGGGATTGCGAGGGGACTAGAGACGGTCTAACGGGTCTGGTGGCCCAGAAGAGAGCTGGGGTTCCCATTCTGTGGCAAAGAGGGGTCCAGAGCGCACTACAGGGATGCTAAGGCGTCTACATGCTCCAGAAATGCCTCTGGGGAAGAAGGGAGAAATCTGGAGGGGTTGCCAGGAGACTAGAGGGTGTCTAAGGGGTCTGGGGGGCCAGAAGAGAGCTGGGGGGGGCATTCTGTGGAAAAGAGGGGTCCAGAGCGCACTAGAGGGGTGCTAAGGTGTCTACACACTCAAGAAATGCCTCTGGGGAAAAAGGGAGAAATCTGGAGGGGTTGCCAGGAGACTAGAGGGTGTCCAAGGGGCCTGGGGGGCCAGAAGAGGGCTGTGGGGCCCCATTCTGTGGAAAAGAGGGATCCAGAGCGCACTAGAGGGGTGCTAAGGTGTCTACATGGTCCTGAAATGGCTCTGGGGAAGAAGGGAGAAATCTGGAGGAGTTGCGAGCACACTAGAGGGCGTCTAAGAAGTCTGGGGGGACAGAAAAGACCTGGGGGGAGCCCAATTCTGCAGAAAAGAGGGGTCCAGAGTGCACTGGAGGGGTGCTAAGGTGTCTACACTATCCAGAAATGCCTCTGGGGAAGAAAGGAGAAATCTGGAAGGGATGCGAGCAGCCTAGAGGGTGTCTAAGGGGTCTGGGGGGACAGAAAAGACCTGGGGGGAGCCCAATTCTGCAGAAAAGAGGGGTCCAGAGTGCACTAGAGGGGTGCTAAGGTGTCTACACTATCCAGAAATGCCTCTGGGGAAGAAAGGAGAAATCTGGAAGGGATGCGAGCAGCCTAGAGGGTGTCTAAGGGGTCTGGGGGAGCAGAAGAGATCGGGGGGGCCCCATTCTGTGGAAAAGAGGGGTCCAGAGTGCACTAGAGGGGTGCTAAGGCATCTAAATGGTCGAGAAATGGCTCTGGGAAAAAGGGAGCAATCTGGAGGGGTTGCGAGGAGACTAGAGGGTGTCTAAGGGGCCTGGGGAGCCAGAAGAGAGCTGGGGGGGGCATTCTGTGGAAAAGAGGGGTCCCAGAGTGCACTAGAGGGGTGCTAAGGCATCTAAATGGTCGAGAAATGGCTCTGGGGAAGAAGGGAGAAATCTGGAGGGGTTGCGAGGAGACTAGAGAGTATCTAAGGGGTCTGGAAGTTCCAAAAATATCTGGAGGGCCCAATTCTGTGGAAAAGAGGGGTCCAGAACACATTAGAGGGGTGCTAAAGCATCCACATTGTCCAGAAATAGCTCTGGGGAAGAAGGGAGAAATCTGGAGGGGTTGCGAGGAGACTAGAGGATGTCTAAGGGGCCTGGGGGGCAGAAGAGAGCTAGGGGGCCCATTCTGTGGAAAAGGGGGGTCCAGAGCGCACTAGAGGGGTGCTAAGGTGTCTACACTGTCAAGAAATGCCTCTGGGGAAGAAGGGAGAAATCTGGAGGGGCTGCGAGCACACTAGAGGGTGTCTAACGGGTCTGGGGGAGCAGAAGAGATTGGGGGGGGGCATTCTGTGGAAAAGAAGGGTCCAAAGTGCACTAGAGGGGTGCTAAGGCGTCTACACTGTCAAGAAATGCCTCTGGGGAAGAAGGGAGAAATCTGGAGGGGCTGGCGAGGACCATAGAGGCTGTCTAAGAGGGCTAGAGGCCCACAAGAGAGCTGGGGGGGGCCATTCTGTGGCAAAGAGGGGTCCAGAGCGCACTAGAGGGGTGCTAAGGGGTCTACACTGTCAAGAAATGCCTCTGGGGAAGAAGGGAGAAATCTGGAGGGGTTGCGAGGAGACTAGAGGGTGTCTAAGCGGTCTGGGGGAGCAGAAGAGAGCTGGGGGGGGGGCATTCTGTGGAAAAGAGGAGTCCAGAGCGCACTAGAGGGGTGCTAAGGCATCTACACTGTCAAGAAATGCCTCTGGGGAAGAAGGGAGAAATCTGGAGGGGCTGGCGAGGACCATAGAGGCTGTCTAAGAGGGCTAGAGGCCCACAAGAGAGCTGGGGGGGGGGCCATTCTGTGGCAAAGAGGGGTCCAGAGCGCACTAGAGGGGTGCTAAGGGGTCTACACTGTCAAGAAATGCCTCTGGGGAAGAAGGGAGAAATCTGGAGGGGTTGCGAGGAGACTAGAGGGTGTCTAAGGGGCCTGGGGGAGCAGAAGAGAGCTGAGGGGCACAATTCTGTGGAAAAGAGGGGTCCAGAGCGCACTACAGGGGTGCTAAGGCATCTACACTGTCAAGAAATGCCTCTGCGGAAGAAGGGAGAAATCTGGAGGAGTTGCGAGGAGACTGGAGGGGATCTAAGGGCTCTGGGGGAGCAGAAGAGAGCTGGGGGGCCCCATTCTGTGGAAAAGAAGGCTCCAAAGTGCAGTAGAGGGGTGCTAAGGCGTCTACACTGTCAAGAAATGCCTCTGCGGAAGAAGGAAGAAATCTGGAGGGGCTGCGAGCACACTAGAGGGTGTCTAACGGGTCTGGGGGAGCAGAAGAGATTGGGGGGGGGCATTCTGTGGAAAAGAGGAGTCCAGAGAACACTAGAGGGGTGCTAAGGCATCTACACTGTCAAGAAATGGCTCTGGGGAAGAAGGGAGAAATCTGGAGGGGTTGCGAGGAGGCTAGAGGGTGTCTAAGGGATCTGGAGATCCCAAGGATATCTGGGGGGCCCAATTCTGTGAAAAAGAGGGGTCCAGAGCGCACTAGAGGGGTGCTAAGGCATCTACACTGTCAAGAAATGCCTCTGGGGAAGAAGGGAGCAATCTGGAGGGGTTGCGAGGAGATTAGAGCGTGTCTAAAGGGTCTGGGGGGGCAGAAGAGAGCTGGGGGGGGCATCCTGTGGAAAAGAGGGGTCCAGAGCGCACTAGAGGGGTGCTAAGGTGTCTACATGGTCTAGAAATGGCTCTGGGGAAGAAGGGAGAAATGTGGAGGGGTTGCCAGGAGACTAGAGGGTGTCTAAGGGATCTGGAGGTCCCAAAGATCTCTGGGGGCCCCATTCTGTGGAAAAGAGGGGTCCAGAGCGCACTAGAGGGGTGCCAAGGCATCTACACTGTCAAGAAATGGCTCTGGGCAAGAAGGGAGAAATCTGGAGGAGTTGCGAGCACACCAGAGGGTGTCTAAGGGGTCTGGGGGAGCAGAAGATATCTGGGGGGCCCCATTCTGTGGAAAAGAGGGGTCCAGAGTGCAGAAGAAGGGTGCTAAGGCATCTACACTGTCAAGAAATGCCTCTGGGGAAGAAGGGAGAAATCTGGAGGGGTTGCGAGGAGACTGGAGGGCATCTAAGGGGCCTGGGGAGCCAGAAGAGAGCTGGGGTCCCATTCTGTGGCAAAGAGGGCTCCAGAACGCACTAGAGGGGTGCCAAGATGTCTACATGGTCCAGAAATGCCTCCGGGGAAGAAGGGAGAAATCTGGAAGGGTGGCGAGGAGACTAGAGGGTGTCTAAAGCATCTGGGGGGCGAGAAGAGAGCTGGGGGGCCCGATTCTGTGGAAAAGAAGGGTCCAGAGCATACTAGAGGGGTGCTAAGGCGTCTACACTGTCCATAAATGCTTCTGGGGAAGAAGGGAGAAATCTGGAGAGATTGCGAGGAGACTAGAGGGTGTCTAAGGGGCCTGGGGGGCCAGAAGAGATCTGCGGGGCCCAATTCTGTGGCGAAGAGGGGTCTAGAGTGCACTAGAGGGGTGCTACGGCGTCTACACTGTCAAGAAATGCCTCTGGCGAAGAAGGGAGCAGTCTGGAGGCGCTTCTAGCACATTAGAGGGTGTCTAAGGGGCCTGGGGGACACAAGAGAGCTGGGGGGCCCCATTCTGTGGAAAAGAAGGCTCCAAAGTGCAGTAGAGGGGCGCTAAGTCATCTACACTGTCAAGAAATGCCTCTGGGAAAGAAGGGAGAAATCTGGAAGGGTTGTGAGCACACTAGAGGGTGTCCAAGGCGTCTGGGGGGCCAGAAGAGAGCTGTGGGGCCCCATTCTGTGGAAAAGAGGGATCCAGAGCGCACTAGAGGGGTGCTAAGGTGTCTACATGGTCCTGAAATGGCTCTGGGGAAGAAGGGAGAAATCTGGAGGAGTTGCGAGCACACTAGAGGGCGTCTAAGGAGTCTGGGGGGACAGAAAAGACCTGGGGGGAGCCCAATTCTGCAGAAAAGAGGGGTCCAGAGTGCACTAGAGGGGTGCTAAGGTGTCTACATTATCCAGAAATGCCTCTGGGGAAGAAAGGAGAAATCTGGAAGGGATGCGAGCAGCCTAGAGGGTGTCTAAGGGGTCTGGGGGAGCAGAAGAGATCGGGGGGGCCCCATTCTGTGGAAAAGAGGGGTCCAGAGTGCACTAGAGGGGTGCTAAGGCATCTAAATGGTCGAGAAATGGCTCTGGGGAAAAAGGGAGCAATCTGGAGGGGTTGCGAGGAGACTAGAGGGTGTCTAAGGGGCCTGGGGAGCCAGAAGAGAGCTGGGGGGGGCATTCTGTGGAAAAGAGGGGTCCAGAGCACACTAAAGGGGTGCTAAAGCATCTACACTGTCAAGAAATGCCTCTGGGGAAGAAGGGAGCAATCTGGAGGGGTTGCGAGGAGACTAGAGGGTGTCTAAGGGGTCCGGGGAGACAGAAGAGATCTGGGGGGCCCCATTCTGTGGAAAAGAGGGGTCCAGAGTGCACTAGAGGGGTGCTAAGGTGTCTACACTGTCAAGAAATGGCTCTGGGGAAGAAGGGAGAAATCTGGAGGGGCTGGCGAGGACCATAAAGGCTATCTAAGAGGGCTAGAGGCCCACAAGAGAGCTGGGGGGGGGGGCCATTCTGTGGCAAAGAGGGGTCCAGAGTGCACTAGAGGTGTGCTGATGGGTCTACATGCTCCAGAAATGCCTCTGGGGAAGAAGGGCGAAATCTGGAGGGGTTGCGAGGGGACTAGAGACGGTCTAACGGGTCTGGTGGCCCAGAAGAGAGCTGGGGTTCCCATTCTGTGGCAAAGAGGGGTCCAGAGCGCACTACAGGGATGCTAAGGTGTCTAAATGGTCCAGAAATGCCTCTGGGGAAGAAGGGTGAAATCTGGAGGGATTGCGAGGGGACTAGAGACGGTCTAACGGGTCTGCTGGCACAGAAGAGAGCTGGGGTTCCCATTCTGTGGCAAAGAGGGGTCCAGAGCGCACTACAGGGATGCTAAGGCGTCTACATGCTCCAGAAATGCCTCTGGGGAAGAAGGGAGAAATCTGGAGGGGTTGCCAGGAGACTAGAGGGTGTCTAAGGGGTCTGGGGGGCCAGAAGAGAGCTGGGGGGCCCATTCTGTGGAAAAGAGGGGTCCAGAGTGCACTGGAGGGGCGCTAAGGTGTCTGCATGATCTAGAAATATCTGGGGTAAGAAGGGAGAAATCTGGAGGGATTACGAGGAGACTAGAGGATGTCTAAGGAGTTTGAGGGGCCGGAAAAGAGGTGCGGGGCCCCATTCTGTGGAAAAGAGGGGTCCAGAGCGCACTACAGGGGTGGTAAGGCGTCTACATGGTCCAGAAATGCCTCTGGGAAAGAAGGGAGAAATCTGGAGGGGTTGCGAGGAGACTAGAGAGTATCTAAGGGGTCTGGAAGTTCCAAAAATATCTGGAGGGCCCAATTCTGTGGAAAAGAGGGGTCCAGAACACATTAGAGGGCTGCTAAAGCATCCACATTGTCCAGAAATAGCTCTGGGGAAGAAGGGAGAAATCTGGAGGGGTTGCGAGGAGACTAGAGGATGTCTAAGGGGCCTGGGGGGCAGAAGAGAGCTAGGGGGCCCATTCTGTGGAAAAGGGGGGTCCAGAGCGCACTAGAGGGGTGCTAAGGTGTCTACACTGTCAAGAAATGCCTCTGGGGAAGAAGGGAGAAATCTGGAGGGGCTGCGAGCACACTAGAGGGTGTCTAACGGGTCTGGGGGAGCAGAAGAGATTGGGGGGGCCCCATTCTGTGGAAAAGAGGGGTTCAGAGTGCACTAGAGGGGTGCTAGGGAATCCACATGGTCCAGAAATGGCTCTGGGGAAGAAGGGAGAAATCTGGAGGGGTTGTGAGGAGGCTAGAGGGTGTCTAAGGGGTCTGGGGGGCCAGAAGAGAGCTGGGGGGGCACAGTTCTGTGGAACAGAGAGGTCCAGAGCGCACTAGAGGGGTGCTAAGGGGTCTACACTGTCAAGAAATGGCTCTGGGGAAGAAGGGAGAAATCTGGAGGGGTTGCGAGGAGGCTAGAGGGTGTCTAAGGGGTCTGGAGATCCCAAGGATATCTGGGGGGCCCAATTCTGTGAAAAAGAGGGGTCCAGAGCGCACTAGAGGGGTGCTAAGGCATCTACACTGTCAAGAAATGCCTCTGGGGAAGAAGGGAGCAATCTGGAGGGGTTGCGAGGAGATTAGAGCGTGTCTAAAGGGTCTGGGGGGGCAGAAGGGAGCGGGGGGGGGGGGCATTCTGTGGAAAGGAGGGGTCCAGAGCGCACTAGAGGGGTGCTAAGGTGTCTACATGGTCTAGAAATGGCTCTGGGGAAGAAGGGAGAAATCTGGAGGGGTTGCCAGGAGACTAGAGGGTGTCTAAGGGATCTGGAGGTCCCAAAGATCTCTGGGGGCCCCATTCTGTGGAAAAGAGGGGTCCACAGTGCACTAGAGGGGTGCCAAGGCATCTACACTGTCAAGAAATGCCTCTGGGGAAGAAGGGAGAAATCTGGAGGGGTTGCGAGGAGACTGGAGGGCGTCTAAGGGGCCTGGGGAGCCAGAAGAGAGCTGGGGGGCCCATTCTGTGGAAAAGAGGGCTCCAGAATGCACTAGAGGGCTGCCAAGATGTCTACATGGTCCAGAAATGCCTCCGGGGAAGAAGGGAGAAATCTGGAAGGGTGGCGAGGAGACTAGAGGGTGTCTAAAGCGTCTGGGGGGCCAGCAGACAGCTGGGGGGCCGAATTCTGTGGCAAAGAGGGGTCTAGAGTGCACTAGAGGGGTGCTACGGCGTCTACACTGTCAAGAAATGCCTCTGGCGAAGAAGGGAGCAGTCTGGAGGAGCTTCTAGCACATTAGAGGGTGTCTAAGGGGCCTGGGGAACACAAGAGAGCTGGGGGGCCCCATTCTGTGGAAAAGAAGGCTCCAAAGTGCAGTAGAGGGGCGCTAAGTCATCTACACTGTCAAGAAATGCCTCTGGGAAAGTAGGGAGAAATCTGGAAGGGTTGTGAGCACACTAGAGGGTGTCCAAGGCGTCTGGGGTGCCAGAAGAGAGCTGTCGGGGCCCATTCTGTGGAAAAGAGTGGTCCAGAGCACACTAGAGGGCTGCTAAGGCGTCTACACACTCAAGAAATGCCTCTGGGGAAAAAGGGAGAAATCTGGAGGGGTTGCCAGGAGACTAGAGGGTGTCCAAGGGGCCTGGGGGGCCAGAAGAGGGCTGTGGGGCCCCATTCTGTGGAAAAGAGGGATCCAGAGCGCACTAGAGGGGTGCTAAGGTGTCTACATGGTCCTGAAATGGCTCTGGGGAAGAAGGGAGAAATCTGGAAGGGTTGTGAGCACACTAGAGGGTGTCTAAGGGGCCTGGGGGGCCAGAAGAGAGCTGTGGGGCCCCATTCTGTGGAAAAGAGGGATCCAAAGTGCAGTAGAGGGGCGCTAAGTCATCTACACTGTCAAGAAATGCCTCTGGGAAAGAAGGGAGAAATCTGGAAGGGTTGTGAGCACACTAGAGGGTGTCCAAGGCGTCTGGGGGGCCAGAAGAGAGCTGTGGGGCCCCATTCTGTGGAAAAGAGGGATCCAGAGCGCACTAGAGGGGTGCTAAGGTGTCTACATGGTCCTGAAATGGCTCTGGGGAAGAAGGGAGAAATCTGGAGGAGTTGCGAGCACACTAGAGGGCGTCTAAGGAGTCTGGGGGGACAGAAAAGACCTGGGGGGAGCCCAATTCTGCAGAAAAGAGGGGTCCAGAGTGCACTAGAGGGGTGCTAAGGTGTCTACATTATCCAGAAATGCCTCTGGGGAAGAAAGGAGAAATCTGGAAGGGATGCGAGCAGCCTAGAGGGTGTCTAAGGGGTCTGGGGGAGCAGAAGAGATCGGGGGGGCCCCATTCTGTGGAAAAGAGGGGTCCAGAGTGCACTAGAGGGGTGCTAAGGCATCTAAATGGTCGAGAAATGGCTCTGGGGAAAAAGGGAGCAATCTGGAGGGGTTGCGAGGAGACTAGAGGGTGTCTAAGGGGCCTGGGGAGCCAGAAGAGAGCTGGGGGGGGCATTCTGTGGAAAAGAGGGGTCCAGAGCACACTAAAGGGGTGCTAAAGCATCTACACTGTCAAGAAATGCCTCTGGGGAAGAAGGGAGCAATCTGGAGGGGTTGCGAGGAGACTAGAGGGTGTCTAAGGGGTCCGGGGAGACAGAAGAGATCTGGGGGGCCCCATTCTGTGGAAAAGAGGGGTCCAGAGTGCACTAGAGGGGTGCTAAGGTGTCTACACTGTCAAGAAATGGCTCTGGGGAAGAAGGGAGAAATCTGGAGGGGCTGGCGAGGACCATAAAGGCTATCTAAGAGGGCTAGAGGCCCACAAGAGAGCTGGGGGGGGGGGGCCATTCTGTGGCAAAGAGGGGTCCAGAGTGCACTAGAGGTGTGCTGATGGGTCTACATGCTCCAGAAATGCCTCTGGGGAAGAAGGGCGAAATCTGGAGGGGTTGCGAGGGGACTAGAGACGGTCTAACGGGTCTGGTGGCCCAGAAGAGAGCTGGGGTTCCCATTCTGTGGCAAAGAGGGGTCCAGAGCGCACTACAGGGATGCTAAGGTGTCTAAATGGTCCAGAAATGCCTCTGGGGAAGAAGGGTGAAATCTGGAGGGATTGCGAGGGGACTAGAGACGGTCTAACGGGTCTGCTGGCACAGAAGAGAGCTGGGGTTCCCATTCTGTGGCAAAGAGGGGTCCAGAGCGCACTACAGGGATGCTAAGGCGTCTACATGCTCCAGAAATGCCTCTGGGGAAGAAGGGAGAAATCTGGAGGGGTTGCCAGGAGACTAGAGGGTGTCTAAGGGGTCTGGGGGGCCAGAAGAGAGCTGGGGGGCCCATTCTGTGGAAAAGAGGGGTCCAGAGTGCACTGGAGGGGCGCTAAGGTGTCTGCATGATCTAGAAATATCTGGGGTAAGAAGGGAGAAATCTGGAGGGATTACGAGGAGACTAGAGGATGTCTAAGGAGTTTGAGGGGCCGGAAAAGAGGTGCGGGGCCCCATTCTGTGGAAAAGAGGGGTCCAGAGCGCACTACAGGGGTGGTAAGGCGTCTACATGGTCCAGAAATGCCTCTGGGAAAGAAGGGAGAAATCTGGAGGGGTTGCGAGGAGACTAGAGAGTATCTAAGGGGTCTGGAAGTTCCAAAAATATCTGGAGGGCCCAATTCTGTGGAAAAGAGGGGTCCAGAACACATTAGAGGGCTGCTAAAGCATCCACATTGTCCAGAAATAGCTCTGGGGAAGAAGGGAGAAATCTGGAGGGGTTGCGAGGAGACTAGAGGATGTCTAAGGGGCCTGGGGGGCAGAAGAGAGCTAGGGGGCCCATTCTGTGGAAAAGGGGGGTCCAGAGCGCACTAGAGGGGTGCTAAGGTGTCTACACTGTCAAGAAATGCCTCTGGGGAAGAAGGGAGAAATCTGGAGGGGCTGCGAGCACACTAGAGGGTGTCTAACGGGTCTGGGGGAGCAGAAGAGATTGGGGGGGCCCCATTCTGTGGAAAAGAGGGGTTCAGAGTGCACTAGAGGGGTGCTAGGGAATCCACATGGTCCAGAAATGGCTCTGGGGAAGAAGGGAGAAATCTGGAGGGGTTGTGAGGAGGCTAGAGGGTGTCTAAGGGGTCTGGGGGGCCAGAAGAGAGCTGGGGGGGCACAGTTCTGTGGAACAGAGAGGTCCAGAGCGCACTAGAGGGGTGCTAAGGGGTCTACACTGTCAAGAAATGGCTCTGGGGAAGAAGGGAGAAATCTGGAGGGGTTGCGAGGAGGCTAGAGGGTGTCTAAGGGGTCTGGAGATCCCAAGGATATCTGGGGGGCCCAATTCTGTGAAAAAGAGGGGTCCAGAGCGCACTAGAGGGGTGCTAAGGCATCTACACTGTCAAGAAATGCCTCTGGGGAAGAAGGGAGCAATCTGGAGGGGTTGCGAGGAGATTAGAGCGTGTCTAAAGGGTCTGGGGGGGCAGAAGAGAGCGGGGGGGGCATTCTGTGGAAAGGAGGGGTCCAGAGCGCACTAGAGGGGTGCTAAGGTGTCTACATGGTCTAGAAATGGCTCTGGGGAAGAAGGGAGAAATCTGGAGGGGTTGCCAGGAGACTAGAGGGTGTCTAAGGGATCTGGAGGTCCCAAAGATCTCTGGGGGCCCCATTCTGTGGAAAAGAGGGGTCCACAGTGCACTAGAGGGGTGCCAAGGCATCTACACTGTCAAGAAATGCCTCTGGGGAAGAAGGAAGAAATCTGGAGGGGTTGCGAGGAGACTGGAGGGCGTCTAAGGGGCCTGGGGAGCCAGAAGAGAGCTGGGGGGCCCATTCTGTGGAAAAGAGGGCTCCAGAATGCACTAGAGGGGTGCCAAGATGTCTACATGGTCCAGAAATGCCTCCGGGGAAGAAGGGAGAAATCTGGAAGGGTGGCGAGGAGACTAGAGGGTGTCTAAAGCGTCTGGGGGGCCAGCAGACAGCTGGGGGGCCGAATTCTGTGGCAAAGAGGGGTCTAGAGTGCACTAGAGGGGTGCTACGGCGTCTACACTGTCAAGAAATGCCTCTGGCGAAGAAGGGAGCAGTCTGGAGGAGCTTCTAGCACATTAGAGGGTGTCTAAGGGGCCTGGGGAACACAAGAGAGCTGGGGGGCCCCATTCTGTGGAAAAGAAGGCTCCAAAGTGCAGTAGAGGGGCGCTAAGTCATCTACACTGTCAAGAAATGCCTCTGGGAAAGTAGGGAGAAATCTGGAAGGGTTGTGAGCACACTAGAGGGTGTCCAAGGCGTCTGGGGTGCCAGAAGAGAGCTGTCGGGGCCCATTCTGTGGAAAAGAGTGGTCCAGAGCACACTAGAGGGCTGCTAAGGCGTCTACACACTCAAGAAATGCCTCTGGGGAAAAAGGGAGAAATCTGGAGGGGTTGCCAGGAGACTAGAGGGTGTCCAAGGGGCCTGGGGGGCCAGAAGAGGGCTGTGGGGCCCCATTCTGTGGAAAAGAGGGATCCAGAGCGCACTAGAGGGGTGCTAAGGTGTCTACATGGTCCTGAAATGGCTCTGGGGAAGAAGGGAGAAATCTGGAGGAGTTGCGAGCACACTAGAGGGCGTCTAAGGAGTCTGGGGGGACAGAAAAGACCTGGGGGGAGCCCAATTCTGCAGAAAAGAGGGGTCCAGAGTGCACTAGAGGGGTGCTAAGGTGTCTACACTATCCAGAAATGCCTCTGGGGAAGAAAGGAGAAATCTGGAAGGGATGCGAGCAGCCTAGAGGGTGTCTAAGGGGTCTGGGGGGACAGAAAAGACCTGGGGGGAGCCCAATTCTGCAGAAAAGAGGGGTCCAGAGTGCACTAGAGGGGTGCTAAGGTGTCTACACTATCCAGAAATGCCTCTGGGGAAGAAAGGAGAAATCTGGAAGGGATGCGAGCAGCCTAGAGGGTGTCTAAGGGGTCTGGGGGAGCAGAAGAGATCGGGGGGGCCCCATTCTGTGGAAAAGAGGGGTCCAGAGTGCACTAGAGGGGTGCTAAGGCATCTAAATGGTCGAGAAATGGCTCTGGGAAAAAGGGAGCAATCTGGAGGGGTTGCGAGGAGACTAGAGGGTGTCTAAGGGGCCTGGGGAGCCAGAAGAGAGCTGGGGGGGGCATTCTGTGGAAAAGAGGGGTCCAGAGCACACTAAAGGGGTGCTAAAGCATCTACACTGTCAAGAAATGCCTCTGGGGAAGAAGGGAGCAATCTGGAGGGGTTGCCAGGAGACTAGAGGGTGTCTAAGGGGTCCGGGGAGACAGAAGAGATCTGGGGGGCCCCATTCTGTGGAAAAGAGGGGTCCAGAGTGCACTAGAGGGGTGCTAAGGTGTCTACACTGTCAAGAAATGGCTCTGGGGAAGAAGGGAGAAATCTGGAGGGGCTGGCGAGGACCATAAAGGCTGTCTAAGAGGGCTAGAGGCCCACAAGAGAGCTGGGGGGGGGGCATTCTGTGGCAAAGAGGGGTCCAGAGTGCACTAGAGGTGTGCTGATGGGTCTACATGCTCCAGAAATGCCTCTGGGGAAGAAGGGCGAAATCTGGAGGGGTTGCGAGGGGACTAGAGACGGTCTAACGGGTCTGGTGGCCCAGAAGAGAGCTGGGGTTCCCATTCTGTGGCAAAGAGGGGTCCAGAGCGCACTACAGGGATGCTAAGGTGTCTAAATGGTCCAGAAATGCCTCTGGGGAAGAAGGGCGAAATCTGGAGGGATTGCGAGGGGACTAGAGACGGTCTAACGGGTCTGGTGGCCCAGAAGAGAGCTGGGGTTCCCATTCTGTGGCAAAGAGGGGTCCAGAGCGCACTACAGGGATGCTAAGGCGTCTACATGCTCCAGAAATGCCTCTGGGGAAGAAGGGAGAAATCTGGAGGGGTTGCCAGGAGACTAGAGGGTGTCTAAGGGGTCTGGGGGGCCAGAAGAGAGCTGGGGGGCCCATTCTGTGGAAAAGAGGGGTCCAGAGCGCACTAGAGGGGTGCTAAGGTGTCTACACACTCAAGAAATGCCTCTGGGGAAAAAGGGAGAAATCTGGAGGGGTTGCCAGGAGACTAGAGGGTGTCCAAGGGGCCTGGGGGGCCAGAAGAGGGCTGTGGGGCCCCATTCTGTGGAAAAGAGGGATCCAGAGCGCACTAGAGGGGTGCTAAGGTGTCTACATGGTCCTGAAATGGCTCTGGGGAAGAAGGGAGAAATCTGGAGGAGTTGCGAGCACACTAGAGGGCGTCTAAGAAGTCTGGGGGGACAGAAAAGACCTGGGGGGAGCCCAATTCTGCAGAAAAGAGGGGTCCAGAGTGCACTGGAGGGGTGCTAAGGTGTCTACACTATCCAGAAATGCCTCTGGGGAAGAAAGGAGAAATCTGGAAGGGATGCGAGCAGCCTAGAGGGTGTCTAAGGGGTCTGGGGGGACAGAAAAGACCTGGGGGGAGCCCAATTCTGCAGAAAAGAGGGGTCCAGAGTGCACTAGAGGGGTGCTAAGGTGTCTACACTATCCAGAAATGCCTCTGGGGAAGAAAGGAGAAATCTGGAAGGGATGCGAGCAGCCTAGAGGGTGTCTAAGGGGTCTGGGGGAGCAGAAGAGATCGGGGGGGCCCCATTCTGTGGAAAAGAGGGGTCCAGAGTGCACTAGAGGGGTGCTAAGGCATCTAAATGGTCGAGAAATGGCTCTGGGAAAAAGGGAGCAATCTGGAGGGGTTGCGAGGAGACTAGAGGGTGTCTAAGGGGCCTGGGGAGCCAGAAGAGAGCTGGGGGGGGCATTCTGTGGAAAAGAGGGGTCCAGAGTGCACTAGAGGGGTGCTAAGGCATCTAAATGGTCGAGAAATGGCTCTGGGGAAGAAGGGAGAAATCTGGAGGGGTTGCGAGGAGACTAGAGGATGTCTAAGGGGCCTGGGGGGCAGAAGAGAGCTAGGGGGCCCATTCTGTGGAAAAGGGGGGTCCAGAGCGCACTAGAGGGGTGCTAAGGTGTCTACACTGTCAAGAAATGCCTCTGGGGAAGAAGGGAGAAATCTGGAGGGGCTGCGAGCACACTAGAGGGTGTCTAACGGGTCTGGGGGAGCAGAAGAGATTGGGGGGGGGGCATTCTGTGGAAAAGAGGAGTCCAGAGCGCACTAGAGGGGTGCTAAGGCGTCTACACTGTCAAGAAATGCCTCTGGGGAAGAAGGGAGAAATCTGGAGGGGCTGGCGAGGACCATAGAGGCTGTCTAAGAGGGCTAGAGGCCCACAAGAGAGCTGGGGGGGGGCCATTCTGTGGCAAAGAGGGGTCCAGAGCGCACTAGAGGGGTGCTAAGGGGTCTACACTGTCAAGAAATGCCTCTGGGGAAGAAGGGAGAAATCTGGAGGGGTTGCGAGGAGACTAGAGGGTGTCTAAGCGGTCTGGGGGAGCAGAAGAGAGCTGGGGGGGGGGCATTCTGTGGAAAAGAGGAGTCCAGAGCGCACTAGAGGGGTGCTAAGGCATCTACACTGTCAAGAAATGCCTCTGGGGAAGAAGGGAGAAATCTGGAGGGGCTGGCGAGGACCATAGAGGCTGTCTAAGAGGGCTAGAGGCCCACAAGAGAGCTGGGGGGGGGGCCATTCTGTGGCAAAGAGGGGTCCAGAGCGCACTAGAGGGGTGCTAAGGGGTCTACACTGTCAAGAAATGCCTCTGGGGAAGAAGGGAGAAATCTGGAGGGGTTGCGAGGAGACTAGAGGGTGTCTAAGGGGCCTGGGGGAGCAGAAGAGAGCTGAGGGGCACAATTCTGTGGAAAAGAGGGGTCCAGAGCGCACTACAGGGGTGCTAAGGCATCTACACTGTCAAGAAATGCCTCTGCGGAAGAAGGGAGAAATCTGGAGGAGTTGCGAGGAGACTGGAGGGGATCTAAGGGCTCTGGGGGAGCAGAAGAGAGCTGGGGGGCCCCATTCTGTGGAAAAGAAGGCTCCAAAGTGCAGTAGAGGGGTGCTAAGGCGTCTACACTGTCAAGAAATGCCTCTGCGGAAGAAGGAAGAAATCTGGAGGGGCTGCGAGCACACTAGAGGGTGTCTAACGGGTCTGGGGGAGCAGAAGAGATTGGGGGGGGGCATTCTGTGGAAAAGAGGAGTCCAGAGAACACTAGAGGGGTGCTAAGGCATCTACACTGTCAAAAAATGCCTCTGGGAAAGAAGGGAGAAATCTGGAGGGGTTGCGAGGAGACTAAAGGGGGTCTAAGGGGTCTGGGGTCCAGAAGAGAGCTGGGGGGGGCCATTCGGTGGCAAAGAGGGGTCCAGAGCGCACTAGAGGGGTGCTAAGGTGTCTACATGGTCCAGAAATGCCTCTGGGGAAGAAGGGAGAAATGTGGAGGGGTTGCGAGGAGACTAGAGGGTGTCTAAGGGGTCTGGGGGGCGAGAAGAGAGCTGTGGGGCCCCATTCTGTGGAAAAGAGGGGTGCAGAGCGCACTAGAGGAGTGCTAAGGTGTCTACATGGTCCAGAAATGCCTCTGGGGAAGAAGGGAGAAATCTGGAGGGGCTGCGAGCACACCACAGGGTGTCTAAGGGGTCTGGGTGCCAGAAGAGAGCTGGGGGGGCCCCATTCTGTGGAAAAGAGGGGTCCAGAGCACACTAGAGGGGTGCTAAAGCGTCTACACTGTCAAGAAATGCCTCTGGGGAAGAAGGGAGAAATCTGGAGGGGTTGCCAGGAGACTAGAGGGTGTCTAAGGGGTCTGGGGGGCCAGAAGAGAGCTGGGGGGGGCACAATTCTGTGGAACAGAGAGGTCCAGCGCGCACTAGAGGGATGCTAAGGGGTCTACACTGTCAAGAAATGGCTCTGGGGAAGAAGGGAGAAATCTGGAGGGGTTGCGAGGAGGCTAGAGGGTGTCTAAGGGGTCTGGGGGGCCAGAAGAGAGCTGGGGGGCCCCATTCTGTGGAAAAGAGGGGTCCAGAGCGCACTAGAGGGGTGCTAAAGCGTCTACACTGTCAAGAAATGGCTCTGGGGAAGAAGGGAGAAATCTGGAGGGGTTGCGAGGAGGCTAGAGGGTGTCTAAGGGATCTGGAGATCCCAAGGATATCTGGGGGGCCCAATTCTGTGAAAAAGAGGGGTCCAGAGCGCACTAGAGGGGTGCCAAGGCATCTACACTGTCAAGAAATGCCTCTGGGGAAGAAGGGAGCAATCTGGAGGGGTTGCGAGGAGATTAGAGCGTGTCTAAAGGGTCTGGGGGAGCAGAAGATATCTGGGGGGCCCCATTCTGTGGAAAAGAGGGGTCCAGAGTGCAGAAGAAGGGTGCTAAGGCATCTACACTGTCAAGAAATGCCTCTGGGGAAGAAGGGAGAAATCTGGAGGGGTTGCGAGGAGACTGGAGGGCATCTAAGGGGCCTGGGGAGCCAGAAGAGAGCTGGGGTCTCATTCTGTGGCAAAGAGGGCTCCAGAACGCACTAGAGGGGTGCCAAGATGTCTACATGGTCCAGAAATGCCTCCGGGGAAGAAGGGAGAAATCTGGAAGGGTGGCGAGGAGACTAGAGGGTGTCTAAAGCATCTGGGGGGCGAGAAGAGAGCTGGGGGGCCCGATTCTGTGGAAAAGAAGGGTCCAGAGCATACTAGAGGGGTGCTAAGGCGTCTACACTGTCCATAAATGCTTCTGGGGAAGAAGGGAGAAATCTGGAGAGATTGCGAGGAGACTAGAGGGTGTCTAAGGGGCCTGGGGGGCCAGAAGAGATCTGCGGGGCCCAATTCTGTGGCGAAGAGGGGTCTAGAGTGCACTAGAGGGGTGCTACGGCGTCTACACTGTCAAGAAATGCCTCTGGCGAAGAAGGGAGCAGTCTGGAGGCGCTTCTAGCACATTAGAGGGTGTCTAAGGGGCCTGGGGGACACAAGAGAGCTGGGGGGCCCCATTCTGTGGAAAAGAAGGCTCCAAAGTGCAGTAGAGGGGCGCTAAGTCATCTACACTCTCAAGAAATGCCTCTGGGAAAGAAGGGAGAAATCTGGAAGGGTTGTGAGCACACTAGAGGGTGTCCAAGGCGTCTGGGGGGCCAGAAGAGAGCTGTGGGGCCCCATTCTGTGGAAAAGAGGGATCCAGAGCGCACTAGAGGGGTGCTAAGGTGTCTACATGGTCCTGAAATGGCTCTGGGGAAGAAGGGAGAAATCTGGAGGAGTTGCGAGCACACTAGAGGGCGTCTAAGGAGTCTGGGGGGACAGAAAAGACCTGGGGGGAGCCCAATTCTGCAGAAAAGAGGGGTCCAGAGTGCACTAGAGGGGTGCTAAGGTGTCTACATTATCCAGAAATGCCTCTGGGGAAGAAAGGAGAAATCTGGAAGGGATGCGAGCAGCCTAGAGGGTGTCTAAGGGGTCTGGGGGAGCAGAAGAGATCGGGGGGGCCCCATTCTGTGGAAAAGAGGGGTCCAGAGTGCACTAGAGGGGTGCTAAGGCATCTAAATGGTCGAGAAATGGCTCTGGGGAAAAAGGGAGCAATCTGGAGGGGTTGCGAGGAGACTAGAGGGTGTCTAAGGGGCCTGGGGAGCCAGAAGAGAGCTGGGGGGGGCATTCTGTGGAAAAGAGGGGTCCAGAGCACACTAAAGGGGTGCTAAAGCATCTACACTGTCAAGAAATGCCTCTGCGGAAGAAGGGAGAAATCTGGAGGGGTTGCGAGGAGACTAGAGGGTGTCTAAGGGGTCCGGGGAGACAGAAGAGATCTGGGGGGCCCCATTCTGTGGAAAAGAGGGGTCCAGAGTGCACTAGAGGGGTGCTAAGGTGTCTACACTGTCAAGAAATGGCTCTGGGGAAGAAGGGAGAAATCTGGAGGGGCTGGCGAGGACCATAAAGGCTATCTAAGAGGGCTAGAGGCCCACAAGAGAGCTGGGGGGGGGGGCCATTCTGTGGCAAAGAGGGGTCCAGAGTGCACTAGAGGTGTGCTGATGGGTCTACATGCTCCAGAAATGCCTCTGGGGAAGAAGGGCGAAATCTGGAGGGGTTGCGAGGGGACTAGAGACGGTCTAACGGGTCTGGTGGCCCAGAAGAGAGCTGGGGTTCCCATTCTGTGGCAAAGAGGGGTCCAGAGCGCACTACAGGGATGCTAAGGTGTCTACATGCTCCAGAAATGCCTCTGGGGAAAAAGGGAGAAATCTGGAGGGGTTGCCAGGAGACTAGAGGGTGTCTAAGGGGTCTGGGGGGCCAGAAGAGAGCTGGGGGGCCCATTCTGTGGAAAAGAGGGGTCCAGAGGGCACTAGAGGGGTGCTAAGGTGTCTGCATGATCTAGAAATATCTGGGGTAAGAAGGGAGAAATCTGGAGGGATTACGAGGAGACTAGAGGATGTCTAAGGAGTTTGAGGGGCCGGAAAAGAGGTGCGGGGCCCCATTCTGTGGAAAAGAGGGGTCCAGAGCGCACTACAGGGGTGGTAAGGCGTCTACATGGTCCAGAAATGCCTCTGGGGAAGAAGGGAGAAATCTGGAGGGGTTGTGAGGAGACTAGAGAGTATCTAAGGGGCCTGGGGGGCAGAAGAGAGCTAGGGGGCCCATTCTGTGGAAAAGGGGGGTCCAGAGCGCACTAGAGGGGTGCTAAGGTGTCTACACTGTCAAGAAATGCCTCTGGGGAAGAAGGGAGAAATCTGGAGGGGCTGCGAGCACACTAGAGGGTGTCTAACGGGTCTGGGGGAGCAGAAGAGATTGTGGGGGCCCCATTCTGTGGAAAAGAGGGGTTCAGAGTGCACTAGAGGGGTGCTAGGGCATCCACATGGTCCAGAAATGGCTCTGGGGAAGAAGGGAGAAATCTGGAGGGGTTGCGAGGAGACTAGAGAGGGTCTAAGGGGTCTGGAGATCCCAATGATATCTGGGGGAGGCCAATCTGTGGAAAAGAGGGGTCCAGAGTGCACTAGAGGGGTGCTAAGGCGTCTACACTGTCAAGAAATGCCTCTGGGGAAAAAAGAAGAAATCTGGAGGGATTGCCAGGAGACTAGAGGGTGTCTACGGCGTCTCGGGGGCCAGAAGAGAGCTGGGGTGGGGCCATTCCATAGAAAAGAGGGGTCCAGAGTGCACTAGAGGGGTGCTAAGGCGTCTACACTGTCAAGAAATGTCTCTGGGGAAGAAAGGAGAAATCTGGAGGGGTTGCGAGGAGACTAGAGGGTGTCTAAGGGGTCTGGGGGGCCAGAAGAGAGCTGGGGGGGCCCAATTCTATGGAAAAGAGGGGTCCAGAGCGCACTAGAGGGGTGCTAAGGCGTCTACATGGTCCAGAAATGCCTCTGGGGAAGAAGGGAGAAATCTGGAGGGCTTGCCAGGAGACTAGAGGGTGTCTAAAGGGTCTGGGGGGGGCAGAAGAGAGCTGGGGGGGCACAATTCTGTGGAACAGAGAGGTCCAGCGCGCACTAGAGGGGTGCTAAGGCATCTACACTGTCAAGAAATGCCTCTGGGAAAGAAGGGAGAAATCTGCAGGGGTTGCGAGGAGACTAGAGGGTGTTTCAGGGGTCTGGGGGGCCAGAAGAGAGCTGGGGGGCCCAATTCTGTGGAAAAGAAGGGCCCAGAGCGCACTAGAGGGGTGATAAGGGGTCTACACTGTCCAAAAATGGCTCTGAGGAAGAAGGGAGAAATCTGGAGGGGTTGCAAGGAGACTAGAGGGTGTCTAAAGGGTCTGGAGGTACCAAAGATATCCGCATGGCCCAATTCTGTGGAAAAGAGGGGTCCAGAGTGCAGTAGAGGGGTGCTAAGGCGTCTACACTGTCAAGAAACGGCTCTGAGGAAGAAGGGAGAAATCTGGACGGGTTGCAAGGAGACTAGAGGCTGTCTAAGGGGCCTGGGGGGCCAGAAGAGAGCTGGGGGGCCCAGTTCTGTGGAAAAGAGGGGTCCAGAGCGCACTAGAGGGGTGCTAAAGCATCTACATAGTCAAGAAATGGCTCTGGGGAAGAAGGGAGAAATCTGGAGGAGTTTCTAACACATTAGAGGGTCTAGAGGGGCCTGGGGGGCCAGAAGAGAGCTGGGGGGCCCAATTCTGTGGAAAAGAGGGGTCCAGAGCGTACTAGAGTGGTGCTAAGGCGTCTACAGGGTCAAGAAATGGCTCTGGGGAAGAAAGGAGAAATCTGGAGGGGTTGCGAGGATACTAGAGGGTGTCTAAAGGGTCCGGGGGGCCAGAAGAGGGCTGGGGGGCCCAATTCTGTGGAAAAGAGGGGTCCAGAGCGTACTAGAGTGGTGCTAAGGCGTCTACAGGGTCAAGAAATGGCTCTGGGGAAGAAAGGAGAAATCTGGAGGGGTTGCGAGGATACTAGAGGGTGTCTAAAGGGTCCGGGGGGCCAGAAGAGGGCTGGGGGGCCCAATTCTGTGGAAAAGAGGGGTCCAGAGCGCACTAGAGGGGTGCTAAGGTGTCTACATGGTCCAGAAATGCCTCTGGGGAAGAAGGGAGAAATGTGGAGGGGTTGCGAGAAGACTAGAGCGTGTCTAAGGAGTCTGGAGGTCCCAGAGATATCTGGGTGGCCCAATTCTGTGGGAAAGAGGGGTCCAGAGCACACTAGAGGGGTGCTAAGGTGTCTACATAGTCAAGAAAAGGCTCTGGGGAAGAAGGGAGAAATCTGTAGGGGTGCCAAGAAGACTAGAGGGGATCTAAGGGGTCTGGAGGTCCCAAAAATATCTGGGGAGCCCCATTCTGTAAAAAAGACGGCTCCAGAGCGTGCTAGAGGGGTGCTAAGGGGTCTACATGGTCTAGAAATGCCTCTGGGGAAGAAGGGAGAAATCTGGAGGGAGAGCGAGGAGACTAGAGGGTGTGTAAGGGGCCTGGAGATCCCAAAGATATCTGGGTGGCCCAATTCTGTGGAAAAGAGGGGTCCAGAGCACACTAGAGGGGTGCTAAGGGGTCTACACTGTCAAGAAATGCCTCTGGGGAAGAAGGGAGAAATCTGGAGGGATTGCAAGGAGACTAGAGAGTGTCTAACAGGGCTAGAAGCCCAGAAGAGAGGTGCGGGGCCCCATTCTGTGGAAAAGAGGGGTCCAGAGCACACTAGAGGGGTGCTAAGGTGTCTACACTGTCAAGAAATGGCTCTGGGGAAGAAGGGAGAAATCTGGAGGGGCTGGCGAGGAGACTAGAGCGTGTCTAAGGGGCCTGGGGGAGCAGAACAGAGCTGAGGGGCCCAATTCTGTGGCAAAGAGGGGTCCAGAGCGCACTAGAGGGGTGCTGATGGGTCTACATGGTCCAGAAATGGCTCTGGGGAAGAAGGGAGAAATCTGGAGGGGTTGCGAGGAGACTAGAGGGTGTCTAAGGGGCCTGGGGGAGCAGAACAGAGCTGAGGGGCCCAATTCTGTGGAAAAGAGGGGTCCAGAGCGCACTAGAGGGGTGCTAAGGCATCTACACTGTCAAGAAATGCCTCTGTGGAAGAAGGGAGAAATCTGGAGGAGTTGCGAGGAGACTGGAGGGGATCTAAGGGCTCTGGGGGAGCAGAAGAGAGCTGGGGGGCCCCATTCTGTGGAAAAGAAGGCTCCAAAGTGCACTAGAGGGGTGCTAAGGCGTCTACACTGTCAAGAAATGCCTCTGCGGAAGAAGGGAGAAATCTGGAGGAGCTGCGAGGAGACTAGAGGGTGTCTAAGGGGCCTGGGGGGCCAGAAGAGAGCTGCAGGGCCCAACTGTGTGGAAAAGAGGGGTGCAGAGCGCACTAGAGGAGTGCTAAGGTGTCTACATGGTCCAGAAATGCCTCTGGGGAAGAAGGGAGAAATCTGGAGGGGTTGCGAGCACACCACAGGGTGTCTAAGGGGTCTGGGTGCCAGAAGAGAGCTGGGGGGGGGCCCATTCTGTGGAAAAGAGGGGTCCAGAGCACACTAGAGGGTTGCTAAGGCGTCTACACTGTCAAGAAATGGCTCTGGGGAAGAAGGGAGAAATGTGGAGGGGTTGCGAGGAGACTAGAGGGTGTCTAAGGGGTCTGGGGGCCCGGAAGAGATCTGGGGGGCCCCATTCTGTGGAAAAGAGGGGTCCAGAGCGCACTAGAGGGGTGCTAAAGCGTCTACACTGTCAAGAAATGCCTCTGCGGAAGAAGGGAGAAATCTGGAGGGGTTGCGAGGAGACTAGAGGGTGTCTAAGGGGTCTGGGGGGCCAGAAGAGAGCTGGGGGGGCACAATTCTGTGGAACAGAGAGGTCCAGCGCGCACTAGAGGGGTGCTAAGGGGTCTACACTGTCAAGAAATGCCTCTGGGGAAGAAGGGAGAAATCTGGAGGGGTTGCGAGGAGACTAGAGGGTGTCTAAGGGATCTGGAGATCCCAAGGATATCTGGGGGGCCCAATTCTGTGAAAAAGAGGGGTCCAGAGCGCACTAGAGGGGTGCTAAGGCATCTACACTGTCAAGAAATGCCTCTGGGGAAGAAGGGAGCAATCTGGAGGGGTTGCGAGGAGATTAGAGCGTGTCTAAAGGGTCTGGGAGGGCAGAAGAGAGCTGGGGGGGGGCATTCTGTGGAAAAGAGGGGTCCAGAGTGCACTAGAGGGGTGCTAAGACATCTAAATGGTCGAGAAATAGCTCTGGGGAAAAAGGGAGCAATCTGGAGGGGTTGCGAGGAGACTAGAGGGTGTCTAAGGGGCCTGGGGAGCCAGAGGAGAGCTGGGGGGGGGGGCATTCTGTGGAAAAGAGGGGTCCAGAGTGCACTAGAGGGGTGGTAAGGTGTCTACACTGTCAAGAAATGGCTCTGGGGAAGAAGGGAGAAATCTGGAGGGGCTGGCGAGGACCATAAAGGCTGTCTAAGAGGGCTAGAGGCCCACAAGAGAGCTGGGGGAGGGGGGGGCATTCTGTGGCAAAGAGGGGTCCAGAGTGCACTAGAGGTGTGCTGATGGGTCTACATGCTCCAGAAATGCCTCTGGGGAAGAAGGGCGAAATCTGGAGGGGTTGCGAGGGGACTAGAGACGGTCTAACGGGTCTGGTGTCCCAGAAGAGAGCTGGGGTTCCCATTCTGTGGCAAAGAGGGGTCCAGAGCGCACTACAGGGATGCTAAGGTGTCTAAATGGTCCAGAAATGCCTCTGGGGAAGAAGGGCGAAATCTGGAGGGGTTGCGAGGGGACTAGAGACGGTCTAACGGGTCTGGTGGCCCAGAAGAGAGCTGGGGTTCCCATTCTGTGGCAAAGAGGGGTCCAGAGCGCACTACAGGGATGCTAAGGCGTCTACATGCTCCAGAAATGCCTCTGGGGAAGAAGGGAGAAATCTGGAGGGGTTGCCAGGAGACTAGAGGGTGTCTAAGGGGTCTGGGGGGCCAGAAGAGAGCTGGGGGGCCCATTCTGTGGAAAAGAGGGGTCCAGAGTGCACTGGAGGGGTGCTAAGGTGTCTGCATGATCTAGAAATATCTGGGGTAAGAAGGGAGAAATCTGGAGG
This sequence comes from Dromaius novaehollandiae, assembly GCF_036370855.1. Lineage (NCBI taxonomy): Eukaryota > Metazoa > Chordata > Aves > Casuariiformes > Dromaiidae > Dromaius > Dromaius novaehollandiae. Next base: position 219,447,600 of record NC_088098.1, on the reverse strand, counting down.
GATTACGAGGAGACTAGAGGATGTCTAAGGAGTTTGAGGGGCCGGAAAAGAGGTGCGGGGCCCCATTCTGTGGAAAAGAGGGGTCCAGAGCGCACTACAGGGGTGGTAAGGCGTCTACATGGTCCAGAAATGCCTCTGGGAAAGAAGGGAGAAATCTGGAGGGGTTGCGAGGAGACTAGAGAGTATCTAAGGGGTCTGGAAGTTCCAAAAATATCTGGAGGGCCCAATTCTGTGGAAAAGAGGGGTCCAGAACACATTAGAGGGGTGCTAAAGCATCCACATTGTCCAGAAATAGCTCTGGGGAAGAAGGGAGAAATCTGGAGGGGTTGCGAGGAGACTAGAGGCTGTCTAAGGGGCCTGGGGGGCCAGAAGAGAGCTGGGGGCCCATTCTGTGGAAAAGAGGGGTCCGGAGCGCACTAGAGGGGTGCTAAAGCGTCTACATAGTCAAGAAATGGCTCTGGGGAAGAAGGGAGAAATCTGGAGGAGTTTCTAACACATTAGAGGGTCTAGAGGGGCCTGGGGGGCCAGAAGAGAGCTGGGGGGCCCAATTCTGTGGAAAAGAGGGGTCCAGAGCGTACTAGAGTGGTGCTAAGGCGTCTACAGGGTCAAGAAATGGCTCTGGGGAAGAAGGGAGAAATCTGGAGGGGCTGGCGAGGACCATAGAGACTGTCTAAGAGGGCTAGAGGCCCACAAGAGAGCTGGGGGGGGGGGGCCATTCTGTGGCAAAGAGGGGTCCAGAGCGCACTAGAGGGGTGCTGATGGGTCTACATGGTCCAGAAATGGCTCTGGGGAAGAAGGGAGAAATCTGGAGGGGTTGCGAGGAGACTAGAGGGTGTCTAAGGGGCCTGGGGGAGCAGAAGAGAGCTGAGGGGCCCAATTCTGTGGAAAAGAGGGGTCCAGAGCGCACTAGAGGGGTGCCAAGGCATCTACACTGTCAAGAAATGCCTCTGCGGAAGAAGGGAGAAATCTGGAGGAGTTGCGAGGAGACTGGAGGGGATCTAAGGGCTCTGGGGGAGCAGAAGAGAGCTGGGGGGCCCCATTCTGTGGAAAAGAAGGCTCCAAAGTGCACTAGAGGGGTGCTAAGGCGTCTACACTGTCAAGAAATGCCTCTGGGGAAGAAGGGAGAAATCTGGAGGAGTTGCGAGGAGACTAGAGGGTGTCTAAGGGGCCTGGGGGGCCAGAAGAGAGCTGCGGGGCCCAACTGTGTGGAAAAGAGGGGTCCAGAGCACACTAGAGGGGTGCTAAGGTGTCTACATGGTCCAGAAATGCCTCTGGGGGAAGAAGGGAGAAATCTGGAGGGGTTGCGAGGAGACTAAAGGGGGTCTAAGGGGTCTGGGGTCCAGAAGAGAGCTGGGGGGGGGGCCCATTCTGTGGAAAAGAGGGGTCCAGAGCACACTAGAGGGTTGCTAAGGCGTCTACACTGTCAAGAAATGGCTCTGGGGAAGAAGGGAGAAATGTGGAGGGGTTGCGAGGAGACTAGAGGGTGTCTAAGGGGTCTGGGGGCCCGGAAGAGATCTGGGGGGCCCCATTCTGTGGAAAAGAGGGGTCCAGAGCGCACTAGAGGGGTGCTAAAGCGTCTACACTGTCAAGAAATGCCTCTGCGGAAGAAGGGAGAAATCTGGAGGGGTTGCGAGGAGACTAGAGGGTGTCTAAGGGGTCTGGGGGGCCAGAAGAGAGCTGGGGGGGCACAATTCTGTGGAACAGAGAGGTCCAGCTCGCACTAGAGGGGTGCTAAGGGGTCTACACTGTCAAGAAATGCCTCTGGGGAAGAAGGGAGAAATCTGGAGGGGTTGCGAGGAGACTAGAGGGTGTCTAAGGGATCTGGAGATCCCAAGGATATCTGGGGGGCCCAATTCTGTGAAAAAGAGGGGTCCAGAGCGCACTACAGGGGTGCTAAGGCATCTACACTGTCAAGAAATGCCTCTGGGGAAGAAGGGAGCAATCTGGAGGGGTTGCGAGGAGATTAGAGCGTGTCTAAAGGGTCTGGGAGGGCAGAAGAGAGCTGGGGGGGGCATTCTGTGGAAAAGAGGGGTCCAGAGTGCACTAGAGGGGTGCTAAGACATCTAAATGGTCGAGAAATAGCTCTGGGGAAAAAGGGAGCAATCTGGAGGGGTTGCGAGGAGACTAGAGGGTGTCAAAGGGGCCTGGGGAGCCAGAGGAGAGCTGGGGGGGGCATTCTGTGGAAAAGAGGGGTCCAGAGCACACTAAAGGGGTGCTAAAGCATCTACACTGTCAAGAAATGGCTCTGGGGAAGAAGGGAGCAATCTGGAGGGGTTGCGAGGAGACTAGAGGGTGTCTAAGGGGTCCGGGGAGACAGAAGAGAGCTGGGGGGGGGGGCATTCTGTGGAAAAGAGGGGTCCAGAGTGCACTAGAGGGGTGCTAAGGTGTCTACACTGTCAAGAAATGGCTCTGGGGAAGAAGGGAGAAATCTGGAGGGGCTGGCGAGGACCATAAAGGCTGTCTAAGAGGGCTAGAGGCCCACAAGAGAGCTGGGGGGGGGGGGGATTCTGTGGCAGAGAGGGGTCCAGAGCGCACTAGAGGTGTGCTGATGGGTCTACATGCTCCAGAAATGCCTCTGGGGAAGAAGGGCGAAATCTGGAGGGATTGCGAGGGGACTAGAGACGGTCTAACGGGTCTGGTGGCACAGAAGAGAGCTGGGGTTCCCATTCTGTGGAAAAGAGGGATCCAGAGCGCACTACAGGGATGCTAAGGCGTCTACATGCTCCAGAAATGCCTCTGGGGAAAAAGGGAGAAATCTGGAGGGGTTGCCAGGAGACTAGAGGGTGTCTAAGGGGTCTGGGGGGCCAGAAGAGAGCTGGGGGGCCCATTCTGTGGAAAAGAGGGGTCCAGAGTGCACTAGAGGGGTGCTAAGGTGTCTGCATGATCTAGAAATATCTGGGGTAAGAAGGGAGAAATCTGGAGGGATTACGAGGAGACTAGAGGATGTCTAAGGAGTTTGAGGGGCCGGAAAAGAGGTGCGGGGCCCCATTCTGTGGAAAAGAGGGGTCCAGAGCGCACTACAGGGGTGGTAAGGCGTCTACATGGTCCAGAAATGCCTCTGGGGAAGAAGGGAGAAATCTGGAGGGGTTGTGAGGAGACTAGAGAGTATCTAAGGGGTCTGGAAGTTCCAAAAATATCTGGAGGGCCCAATTCTGTGGAAAAGAGGGGTCCAGAACACATTAGAGGGCTGCTAAAGCATCCACATTGTCCAGAAATGCCTCTGGGGAAGAAGGGAGAAATCTGGAGGGGTTGCGAGCACACCACAGGGTGTCTAAAGGGTCTGGGTGCCAGAAGAGAGCTGGGGGGGGGCCCATTCTGTGGAAAAGAGGGGTCCAGAGCACACTAGAGGGTTGCTAAGGCATCTACACTGTCAAGAAATGGCTCTGGGGAAGAAGGGAGAAATGTGGAGGGGCTGCGAGCACACTAGAGGGTGTCTAACGGGTCTGGGGGAGCAGAAGAGATTGGGGGGGCCCCATTCTGTGGAAAAGAGGGGTTCAGAGTGCACTAGAGGGGTGCTAGGGCATCCACATGGTCCAGAAATGGCTCTGGGGAAGAAGGGAGAAATCTGGAGGGGTTGCGAGGAGACTAGAGAGGGTCTAAGGGGTCTGGAGATCCCAATGATATCTGGGGGGGGCCAATCTGTGGAAAAGAGGGGTCCAGAGTGCACTAGAGGGGTGCTAAGGCGTCTACACTGTCAAGAAATGCCTCTGGGGAAAAAAGAAGAAATCTGGAGGGATTGCCAGGAGACTAGAGGGTGTCTACGGCGTCTCGGGGGCCAGAAGAGAGCTGGGGTGGGGCCATTCCATAGAAAAGAGGGGTCCAGAGTGCACTAGAGGGGTGCTAAGGCGTCTACACTGTCAAGAAATGTCTCTGGGGAAGAAAGGAGAAATCTGGAGGGGTTGCGAGGAGACTAGAGGGTGTCTAAGGGGTCTGGGGGGCCAGAAGAGAGCTGGGGGGGCCCAATTCTATGGAAAAGAGGGGTCCAGAGCGCACTAGAGGGGTGCTAAGGCGTCTACATGGTCCAGAAATGCCTCTGGGGAAGAAGGGAGAAATCTGGAGGGCTTGCCAGGAGACTAGAGGGTGTCTAAAGGGTCTGGGGGGGGCAGAAGAGAGCTGGGGGGGCACAATTCTGTGGAACAGAGAGGTCCAGCGCGCACTAGAGGGGTGCTAAGGCATCTACACTGTCAAGAAATGCCTCTGGGAAAGAAGGGAGAAATCTGCAGGGGTTGCGAGGAGACTAGAGGGTGTTTCAGGGGTCTGGGGGGCCAGAAGAGAGCTGGGGGGCCCAATTCTGTGGAAAAGAAGGGCCCAGAGCGCACTAGAGGGGTGATAAGGGGTCTACACTGTCCAAAAATGGCTCTGAGGAAGAAGGGAGAAATCTGGAGGGGTTGCAAGGAGACTAGAGGGTGTCTAAAGGGTCTGGAGGTACCAAAGCTATCCGCATGGCCCAATTCTGTGGAAAAGAGGGGTCCAGAGTGCAGTAGAGGGGTGCTAAGGCGTCTACATGGTCAAGAAACGGCTCTGAGGAAGAAGGGAGAAATCTGGACGGGTTGCAAGGAGACTAGAGGCTGTCTAAGGGGCCTGGGGGGCCAGAAGAGAGCTGGGGGGCCCAGTTCTGTGGAAAAGAGGGGTCCAGAGCGCACTAGAGGGGTGCTAAAGCGTCTACATAGTCAAGAAATGGCTCTGGGGAAGAAGGGAGAAATCTGGAGGAGTTTCTAACACATTAGAGGGTCTAGAGGGGCCTGGGGGGCCAGAAGAGAGCTGGGGGGCCCAATTCTGTGGAAAAGAGGGGTCCAGAGCGTACTAGAGTGGTGCTAAGGCGTCTACAGGGTCAAGAAATGGCTCTGGGGAAGAAAGGAGAAATCTGGAGGGGTTGCGAGGATACTAGAGGGTGTCTAAAGGGTCCGGGGGGCCAGAAGAGGGCTGGGGGGCCCAATTCTGTGGAAAAGAGGGGTCCAGAGCGCACTAGAGGGGTGCTAAGTCGTCTGCTTTGTCAAGAAATGGCTCTGGGGAAGAAAGGAGAAATCTAGAGTGGTTGTGAGGAGACTAGAGGGTGTCTAAGGGGGCTGGGGGGGCCCAAAGATAGCTGGGTGGCCCAATTCTGTGGAAAAGAGGGGTCCAGAGCGCACTAGAGGGGTGCTAAGGTGTCTACATGGTCCAGAAATGCCTCTGGGGAAGAAGGGAGAAATGTGGAGGGGTTGCGAGAAGACTAGAGCGTGTCTAAGGAGTCTGGAGGTCCCAGAGATATCTGGGTGGCCCAATTCTGTGGAAAAGAGGGGTCCAGAGCACACTAGAGGGGTGCTAAGGTGTCTACATAGTCAAGAAAAGGCTCTGGGGAAGAAGGGAGAAATCTGTAGGGGTGCCAAGAAGACTAGAGGGGATCTAAGGGGTCTGGAGGTCCCAGAAATATCTGGGGAGCCCCATTCTGTAAAAAAGACGGCTCCAGAGCGTGCTAGAGGGGTGCTAAGGGGTCTACATGGTCTAGAAATGCCTCTGGGGAAGAAGGGAGAAATCTGGAGGGAGAGCGAGGAGACTAGAGGGTGTGTAAGGGGCCTGGAGATCCCAAAGATATCTGGGTGGCCCAATTCTGTGGAAAAGAGGGGTCCAGAGCACACTAGAGGGGTGCTAAGGGGTCTACACTGTCAAGAAATGCCTCTGGGGAAGAAGGGAGAAATCTGGAGGGATTGCAAGGAGACTAGAGAGTGTCTAACAGGGCTAGAAGCCCAGAAGAGAGGTGCGGGGCCCCATTCTGTGGAAAAGAGGGGTCCAGAGCACACTAGAGGGGTGCTAAGGTGTCTACACTGTCAAGAAATGCCTCTGGGGAAGAAGGGAGAAATCTGGAGGGGCTGGCGAGGACCATAGAGGCTGTCTAAGAGGGCTAGAGGCCCACAAGAGAGCTGGGGGGGGGGGCCATTCTGTGGCAAAGAGGGGTCCAGAGCGCACTAGAGGGGTGCTGATGGGTCTACATGGTCCAGAAATGGCTCTGGGGAAGAAGGGAGAAATCTGGAGGGGTTGCGAGGAGACTAGAGGGTGTCTAAGGGGCCTGGGGGAGCAGAACAGAGCTGAGGGGCCCAATTCTGTGGAAAAGAGGGGTCCAGAGCGCACTAGAGGGGTGCTAAGGCATCTACACTGTCAAGAAATGCCTCTGCGGAAGAAGGGAGAAATCTGGAGGAGTTGCGAGGAGACTGGAGGGGATCTAAGGGCTCTGGGGGAGCAGAAGAGAGCTGGGGGGCCCCATTCTGTGGAAAAGAAGGCTCCAAAGTGCACTAGAGGGGTGCTAAGGCGTCTACACTGTCAAGAAATGCCTCTGCGGAAGAAGGGAGAAATCTGGAGGAGTTGCGAGGAGACTAGAGGGTGTCTAAGGGGCCTGGGGGGCCAGAAGAGAGCTGCGGGGCCCAACTGTGTGGAAAAGAGGGGTGCAGAGCGCACTAGAGGAGTGCTAAGGTGTCTACATGGTCCAGAAATGCCTCTGGGGAAGAAGGGAGAAATCTGGAGGGGTTGCGAGCACACCACAGGGTGTCTAAGGGGTCTGGGTGCCAGAAGAGAGCTGGGGGGGGGGGCCCATTCTGTGGAAAAGAGGGGTCCAGAGCACACTAGAGGGTTGCTAAGGCGTCTACACTGTCAAGAAATGGCTCTGGGGAAGAAGGGAGAAATGTGGAGGGGTTGCGAGGAGACTAGAGGGTGTCTAAGGGGTCTGGGGGCCCGGAAGAGATCTGGGGGGCCCCATTCTGTGGAAAAGAGGGGTCCAGAGCGCACTAGAGGGGTGCTAAAGCGTCTACACTGTCAAGAAATGCCTCTGCGGAAGAAGGGAGAAATCTGGAGGGGTTGCGAGGAGACTAGAGGGTGTCTAAGGGGTCTGGGGGGCCAGAAGAGAGCTGGGGGGGCACAATTCTGTGGAACAGAGAGGTCCAGCGCGCACTAGAGGGGTGCTAAGGGGTCTACACTGTCAAGAAATGGCTCTGGGGAAGAAGGGAGAAATCTGGAGGGGTTGCGAGGAGGCTAGAGGGTGTCTAAGGGGTCTGGGGGCCCAGAAGAGAGCTGGGGGCCCCATTCTGTGGAAAAGAGGGGTCCAGAGCACACTAGAGGGGTGCTAAAGCGTCTACACTGTCAAGAAATGCCTCTGGGGAAGAAGGGAGAAATCTGGAGGGGTTGCGAGGAGACTAGAGGGTGTCTAAGGGATCTGGAGATCCCAAGGATATCTGGGGGGCCCAATTCTGTGAAAAAGAGGGGTCCAGAGCGCACTAGAGGGGTGCTAAGGCATCTACACTGTCAAGAAATGCCTCTGGGGAAGAAGGGAGCAATCTGGAGGGGTTGCGAGGAGATTAGAGCGTGTCTAAAGGGTCTGGGAGGGCAGAAGAGAGCTGGGGGGGGCATTCTGTGGAAAAGAGGGGTCCAGAGTGCACTAGAGGGGTGCTAAGACATCTAAATGGTCGAGAAATAGCTCTGGGGAAAAAGGGAGCAATCTGGAGGGGTTGCGAGGAGACTAGAGGGTGTCTAAGGGGCCTGGGGAGCCAGAGGAGAGCTGGGGGGGGGGCATTCTGTGGAAAAGAGGGGTCCAGAGTGCACTAGAGGGGTGCTAAGGTGTCTACACTGTCAAGAAATGGCTCTGGGGAAGAAGGGAGAAATCTGGAGGGGCTGGCGAGGACCATAAAGGCTGTCTAAGAGGGCTAGAGGCCCACAAGAGAGCTGGGGGAGGGGGGGGCATTCTGTGGCAAAGAGGGGTCCAGAGTGCACTAGAGGTGTGCTGATGGGTCTACATGCTCCAGAAATGCCTCTGGGGAAGAAGGGCGAAATCTGGAGGGGTTGCGAGGGGACTAGAGACGGTCTAACGGGTCTGGTGGCCCAGAAGAGAGCTGGGGTTCCCATTCTGTGGCAAAGAGGGGTCCAGAGCGCACTACAGGGATGCTAAGGTGTCTAAATGGTCCAGAAATGCCTCTGGGGAAGAAGGGCGAAATCTGGAGGGGTTGCGAGGGGACTAGAGACGGTCTAACGGGTCTGGTGGCCCAGAAGAGAGCTGGGGTTCCCATTCTGTGGAAAAGAGGGATCCAGAGCGCACTACAGGGATGCTAAGGCGTCTACATGCTCCAGAAATGCCTCTGGGGAAGAAGGGAGAAATCTGGAGGGGTTGCCAGGAGACTAGAGGGTGTCTAAGGGGTCTGGGGGGCCAGAAGAGAGCTGGGGGGCCCATTCTGTGGAAAAGAGGGGTCCAGAGTGCACTAGAGGGGTGCTAAGGTGTCTACATGATCTAGAAATATCTGGGGTAAGAAGGGAGAAATCTGGAGGGATTACGAGGAGACTAGAGGATGTCTAAGGAGTTTGAGGGGCCGGAAAAGAGGTGCGGGGCCCCATTCTGTGGAAAAGAGGGGTCCAGAGCGCACTACAGGGGTGGTAAGGCGTCTACATGGTCCAGAAATGCCTCTGGGAAAGAAGGGAGAAATCTGGACGGGTTGCGAGGAGACTAGAGAGTATCTAAGGGGTCTGGAAGTTCCAAAAATATCTGGAGGGCCCAATTCTGTGGAAAAGAGGGGTCCAGAACACATTAGAGGGGTGCTAAAGCATCCACATTGTCCAGAAATAGCTCTGGGGAAGAAGGGAGAAATCTGGAGGGGTTGCGAGGAGACTAGAGGATGTCTAAGGGGCCTGGGGGGCAGAAGAGAGCTAGGGGGCCCATTCTGTGGAAAAGGGGGGTCCAGAGCGCACTAGAGGGGTGCTAAGGTGTCTACACTGTCAAGAAATGGCTCTGGGGAAGAAGGGAGAAATCTGGAGGGGCTGCGAGCACACTAGAGGGTGTCTAACGGGTCTGGGGGAGCAGAAGAGATTGGGGGGGCCCCATTCTGTGGAAAAGAGGGGTTCAGAGTGCACTAGAGGGGTGCTAGGGCATCCACATGGTCCAGAAATGGCTCTGGGGAAGAAGGGAGAAATCTGGAGGGGTTGCGAGGAGACTAGAGAGGGTCTAAGGGGTCTGGAGATCCCAATGATATCTGGGGGGGGGCCAATCTGTGGAAAAGAGGGGTCCAGAGTGCACTAGACGGGTGCTAAGGCGTCTACACTGTCAAGAAATGCCTCTGGGGAAAAAAGGAGAAATCTGGAGGGATTGCCAGGAGACTAGAGGGTGTCTACGGCGTCTCGGGGGCCAGAAGAGAGCTGGGGTGGGGCCATTCCATAGAAAAGAGGGGTCCAGAGTGCACTAGAGGGGTGCTAAGGCGTCTACACTGTCAAGAAATGTCTCTGGGGAAGAAAGGAGAAATCTGGAGGGGTTGCGAGGAGACTAGAGGGTGTCTAAGGGGTCTGGGGGGCCAGAAGAGAGCTGGGGGGGCCCAATTCTATGGAAAAGAGGGGTCCAGAGCGCACTAGAGGGGTGCTAAGGCGTCTACATGGTCCAGAAATGCCTCTGGGGAAGAAGGGAGAAATCTGGAGGGCTTGCCAGGAGACTAGAGGGTGTTTCAGGGGTCTGGGGGGCCAGAAGAGAGCTGGGGGGCCCAATTCTGTGGAAAAGAGGGGTCCAGAGTGCACTAGAGGGGTGCTAAGGCGTCTACACTGTCAAGAAACGGCTCTGAGGAAGAAGGGAGAAATCTGGACGGGTTGCAAGGAGACTAGAGGCTGTCTAAGGGGCCTGGGGGGCCAGAAGAGAGCTGGGGGGGGCCAGTTCTGTGGAAAAGAGGGGTCCAGAGCGCACTAGAGGGGTGCTAAGGCGTCTACAGGGTCAAGAAATGGCTCTGGGGAAGAAGGGAGAAATCTGGAGGAGTTTCTAACACATTAGAGGGTCTAGAGGGGCCTGGGGGGCCAGAAGAGAGCTGGGGGGCCCAATTCTGTGGAAAAGAGGGGTCCAGAGCGTACTAGAGTGGTGCTAAGGCGTCTACAGGGTCAAGAAATGGCTCTGGGGAAGAAAGGAGAAATCTGGAGGGGTTGCGAGGATACTAGAGGGTGTCTAAAGGGTCCGGGGGGCCAGAAGAGGGCTGGGTGGCCCAATTCTGTGGAAAAGAGGGGTCCAGAGCGCACTAGAGGGGTGCTAAGTCGTCTGCTTTGTCAAGAAATGGCTCTGGGGAAGAAGGGAGAAATCTGTAGGGGTGCCAAGAAGACTAGAGGGGATCTAAGGGGTCTGGAGGTCCCAAAAATATCTGGGGAGCCCCATTCTGTAAAAAAGACGGCTCCAGAGCGTGCTAGAGGGGTGCTAAGGGGTCTACATGGTCTAGAAATGCCTCTGGGGAAGAAGGGAGAAATCTGGAGGGAGAGCGAGGAGACTAGAGGGTGTGTAAGGGGCCTGGAGATCCAAAAGATATCTGGGTGGCCCAATTCTGTGGAAAAGAGGGGTCCAGAGCACACTAGAGGGGTGCTAAGGGGTCTACACTGTCAAGAAATGCCTCTGGGGAAGAAGGGAGAAATCTGGAGGGATTGCAAGGAGACTAGAGAGTGTCTAACAGGGCTAGAAGCCCAGAAGAGAGGTGCGGGGCCCCATTCTGTGGAAAAGAGGGGTCCAGAGCACACTAGAGGGGTGCTAAGTTGTCTACACTGTCAAGAAATGGCTCTGGGGAAGAAGGGAGAAATCTGGAGGGGCTGGCGAGGACCATAGAGGCTGTCTAAGAGGGCTAGAGGCCCACAAGAGAGCTGGGGGGGGGGGCCATTCTGTGGCAAAGAGGGGTCCAGAGCGCACTAGAGGGGTGCTGATGGGTCTACATGGTCCAGAAATGGCTCTGGGGAAGAAGGGAGAAATCTGGAGGGGTTGCGAGGAGACTAGAGGGTGTCTAAGGGGCCTGGGGGAGCAGAAGAGAGCTGAGGGGCCCAATTCTGTGGAAAAGAGGGGTCCAGAGCGCACTAGAGGGGTGCCAAGGCATCTACACTGTCAAGAAATGCCTCTGGGGAAGAAGGGAGAAATCTGGAGGAGTTGCGAGGAGACTGGAGGGGATCTGAGGGCTCTGGGGGAGCAGAAGAGAGCTGGGGGGCCCCATTCTGTGGAAAAGAAGGCTCCAAAGTGCACTAGAGGGGTGCTAAGGCGTCTACACTGTCAAGAAATGCCTCTGCGGAAGAAGGGAGAAATCTGGAGGAGTTGCGAGGAGACTAGAGGGTGTCTAAGGGGCCTGGGGGGCCAGAAGAGAGCTGCGGGGCCCAACTGTGTGGAAAAGAGGGGTCCAGAGCACACTAGAGGGGTGCTAAGGTGTCTACATGGTCCAGAAATGCCTCTGGGGGAAGAAGGGAGAAATCTGGAGGGGTTGCGAGGAGACTAAAGGGGGTCTAAGGGGTCTGGGGTCCAGAAGAGAGCTGGGGGTCCAATTCTGTCGAAAAGAGGGGTGCAGAGCGCACTAGAGGAGTGCTAAGGTGTCTACATGGTCCAGAAATGCCTCTGGGGAAGAAGGGAGAAATCTGGAGGGGTTGCGAGCACACCACAGGGTGTCTAAAGGGTCTGGGTGCCAGAAGAGAGCTGGGGGGGGGCCCATTCTGTGGAAAAGAGGGGTCCAGAGCACACTAGAGGGTTGCTAAGGCGTCTACACTGTCAAGAAATGGCTCTGGGGAAGAAGGGAGAAATGTGGAGGGGTTGCGAGGAGACTAGAGGGTGTCTAAGGGGTCTGGGGGCCCGGAAGAGATCTGGGGGGCCCCATTCTGTGGAAAAGAGGGGTCCAGAGCGCACTAGAGGGGTGCTAAAGCGTCTACACTGTCAAGAAATGCCTCTGGGGAAGAAGGGAGAAATCTGGAGGGGTTGCGAGGAGACTAGAGGGTGTCTAAGGAGTCTGGGGGGCCAGAAGAGAGCTGGGGGGGCACAATTCTGTGGAACAGAGAGGTCCAGCGCGCACTAGAGGGGTGCTAAGGGGTCTACACTGTCAAGAAATGGCTCTGGGGAAGAAGGGAGAAATCTGGAGGGGTTGCGAGGAGGCTAGAGGGTGTCTAAGGGGTCTGGGGGCCCAGAAGAGAGCTGGGGGCCCCATTCTGTGGAAAAGAGGGGTCCAGAGCACACTAGAGGGGTGCTAAAGCGTCTACACTGTCAAGAAATGCCTCTGGGGAAGAAGGGAGAAATCTGGAGGGGTTGCGAGGAGACTAGAGAGTGTCTAAGGGATCTGGAGATCCCAAGGATATCTGGGGGGCCCAATTCTGTGAAAAAGAGGGGTCCAGAGCGCACTACAGGGGTGCTAAGGCATCTACACTGTCAAGAAATGCCTCTGGGGAAGAAGGGAGCAATCTGGAGGGGTTGCGAGGAGATTAGAGCGTGTCTAAAGGGTCTGGGAGGGCAGAAGAGAGCTGGGGGGGGCATTCTGTGGAAAAGAGGGGTCCAGAGTGCACTAGAGGGGTGCTAAGACATCTAAATGGTCGAGAAATAGCTCTGGGGAAAAAGGGAGCAATCTGGAGGGGTTGCGAGGAGACTAGAGGGTGTCAAAGGGGCCTGGGGAGCCAGAGGAGAGCTGGGGGGGGCATTCTGTGGAAAAGAGGGGTCCAGAGCACACTAAAGGGGTGCTAAAGCATCTACACTGTCAAGAAATGCCTCTGGGGAAGAAGGGAGCAATCTGGAGGGGTTGCCAGGAGACTAGAGGGTGTCTAAGGGGTCCGGGGAGACAGAAGAGAGCTGGGGGGGGGGCATTCTGTGGAAAAGAGGGGTCCAGAGTGCACTAGAGGGGTGCTAAGGTGTCTACACTGTCAAGAAATGGCTCTGGGGAAGAAGGGAGAAATCTGGAGGGGCTGGCGAGGACCATAAAGGCTGTCTAAGAGGGCTAGAGGCCCACAAGAGAGCTGGGGGGGGGGGCATTCTGTGGCAAAGAGGGGTCCAGAGCGCACTACAGGGATGCTAAGGTGTCTAAATGGTCCAGAAATGCCTCTGGGGAAGAAGGGAGAAATCTGGAGGGATTGCGAGGGGACTAGAGACGGTCTAACGGGTCTGGTGGCACAGAAGAGAGCTGGGGTTCCCATTCTGTGGAAAAGAGGGATCCAGAGCGCACTACAGGGATGCTAAGGCGTCTACATGCTCCAGAAATGCCTCTGGGGAAGAAGGGAGAAATCTGGAGGGGTTGCCAGGAGACTAGAGGGTGTCTAAGGGGTCTGGGGGGCCAGAAGAGAGCTGGGGGGCCCATTCTGTGGAAAAGAGGGGTCCAGAGTGCACTAGAGGGGTGCTAAGGTGTCTGCATGATCTAGAAATATCTGGGGTAAGAAGGGAGAAATCTGGAGGGATTACGAGGAGACTAGAGGATGTCTAAGGAGTTTGAGGGGCCGGAAAAGAGGTGCGGGGCCCCATTCTGTGGAAAAGAGGGGTCCAGAGCGCACTACAGGGGTGGTAAGGCGTCTACATGGTCCAGAAATGCCTCTGGGGAAGAAGGGAGAAATCTGGAGGGGTTGTGAGGAGACTAGAGAGTATCTAAGGGGTCTGGAAGTTCCAAAAATATCTGGAGGGCCCAATTCTGTGGAAAAGAGGGGTCCAGAACACATTAGAGGGGTGCTAAAGCACCCACATTGTCCAGAAATAGCTCTGGGGAAGAAGGGAGAAATCTGGAGGGGTTGCGAGGAGACTAGAGAATGTCTAAGGGGCCTGGGGGGCAGAAGAGAGCTAGGGGGCCCATTCTGTGGAAAAGGGGGGTCCAGAGCGCACTAGAGGGGTGCTAAGGTGTCTACACTGTCAAGAAATGCCTCTGGGGAAGAAGGGAGAAATCTGGAGGGGCTGCGAGCACACTAGAGGGTGTCTAACGGGTCTGGGGGAGCAGAAGAGATTGGGGGGGCCCCATTCTGTGGAAAAGAGGGGTTCAGAGTGCACTAGAGGGGTGCTAGGGCATCCACATGGTCCAGAAATGGCTCTGGGGAAGAAGGGAGAAATCTGGAGGGGTTGCGAGGAGACTAGAGAGGGTCTAACGGGTCTGGTGGCCCAGAAGAGAGCTGGGGTTCCCATTCTGTGGAAAAGAGGGGTCCAGAGCGCACTACAGGGATGCTAAGGTGTCTAAATGGTCCAGAAATGCCTCTGGGGAAAAAGGGAGAAATCTGGAGGGATTGCCAGGAGTCTAGAGGGTGTCTAACGGGTCTGGGGGAGCAGAAGAGATTGGGGGGCCCCATTCTGTGGAAAAGAGGGGTTCAGAGTGCACTAGAGGGATGCTAGGGCATCCACATGGTCCAGAAATGGCTCTGGGGAAGAAGGGAGAAATCTGGAGAGGTTATGAGAAGACTAGAGCGGGTTTAACGGGGTTAGAGGCCCACAAGAGAGCTGGGGGGCCCCATTCTGTGGAAAAGAGGGGTCCAGAGTGCACTAGTGGGGTGCTAAGTGGTCCACACTGTCAAGAAATGCCTCTGGGGAAGAAGGGAGAAATCTGGAGGGGTTGCCAGGAGACTAGAGGGTGTCTAAGGGATCTGGAGGTCCCAAAGATCTCTGGGGGCCCCATTCTGTGGAAAAGAGGGGTCCAGAGCGCACTAGAGGGGTGCCAAGGCATCTACACTGTCAAGAAATGGCTCTGGGCAAGAAGGGAGAAATCTGGAGGAGTTGCGAGCACACCAGAGGGTGTCTAAGGGGTCTGGGGGAGCAGAAGGTATCTGGGGGGCCCCATTCTGTGGAAAAGAGGGGTCCAGAGTGCAGAAGAAGGGTGCTAAGGCATCTACACTGTCAAGAAATGCCTCTGGGGAAGAAGGGAGAAATCTGGAGGGGTTGCGAGGAGACTGGAGGGCGTCTAAGGGGCCTGGGGAGCCAGAAGAGAGCTGGGGGGCCCATTCTGTGGAAAAGAGGGCTCCAGAACGCACTAGAGGGGTGCCAAGATGTCTACATGGTCCAGAAATGCCTCCGGGGAAGAAGGGAGAAATCTGGAAGGGTGGCGAGGAGACTAGAGGGTGTCTAAAGCATCTGGGGGGCGAGAAGAGAGCTGGGGGGCCCATTCTGTGGAAAAGAGGGCTCCAGAACGCACTAGAGGGGTGCCAAGATGTCTACATGGTCCAGAAATGCCTCCGGGGAAGAAGGGAGAAATCTGGAAAGGTGGCGAGGAGACTAGAGGGTGTCTAAAGCGTCTGGGGGGCCAGAAGAGATCTGCGGGGCCCAATTCTGTGGCGAAGAGGGGTCTAGAGTGCACTAGAGGGGTGCTACGGCATCTACACTGTCAAGAAATGCCTCTGGCGAAGAAGGGAGCAGTCTGGAGGCGCTTCTAGCACATTAGAGGGTGTCTAAGGGGCCTGGGGGACACAAGAGAGCTGGGGGGCCCCATTCTGTGGAAAAGAAGGCTCCAAAGTGCAGTAGAGGGGCGCTAAGTCATCTACACTGTCAAGAAATGCCTCTGGGAAAGAAGGGAGAAATCTGGAAGGGTTGTGAGCACACTAGAGGGTGTCCAAGGCGTCTGGGGGGCCAGAAGAGAGCTGTGGGGCCCCATTCTGTGGAAAAGAGGGATCCAGAGCGCACTAGAGGGGTGCTAAGGTGTCTACATGGTCCTGAAATGGCTCTGGGGAAGAAGGGAGAAATCTGGAGGAGTTGCGAGCACACTAGAGGGCGTCTAAGGAGTCTGGGGGGACAGAAAAGACCTGGGGGTAGCCCCATTCTGTGGAAAAGAGGGGTCCAGAGTGCACTAGAGGGGTACTAAGGTGTCTACACTATCCAGAAATGCCTCTGGGGAAGAAAGGAGAAATCTGGAAGGGATGCGAGCAGCCTAGAGGGTGTCTAAGGGGTCTGGGGGAGCAGAAGAGAGCTGGGGGGGCCCCATTCTGTGGAAAAGAGGGGTCCAGAGTGCACTAGAGGGGTGCTAAGGCATCTAAATGGTCGAGAAATGGCTCTGGGGAAAAAGGGAGCAATCTGGAGGGGTTGCGAGGAGACTAGAGGGTGTCTAAGGGGCCTGGGGAGCCAGAAGAGAGCTGGGGGGGGGCATTCTGTGGAAAAGAGGGGTCCAGAGCACACTAAAGGGGTGCTAAAGCATCTACACTGTCAAGAAATGGCTCTGGGGAAGAAGGGAGAAATCTGGAGGGGTTGCCAAGAGACTAGAGGGTGTCTAAGGGGTCCGGGGAGACAGAAGAGATCTGGGGGGCCCCATTCTGTGGAAAAGAGGGGTCCAGAGTGCACTAGAGGGGTGCTAAGGTGTCTACACTGTCAAGAAATGGCTCTGGGGAAGAAGGGAGAAATCTGGAGGGGCTGGCGAGGACCATAAAGGCTGTCTAAGAGGGCTAGAGGCCCACAAGAGAGCTGGGGGGGGGGGCCATTCTGTGGCAAAGAGGGGTCCAGAGCGCACTAGAGGGGTGCTGATGGGTCTACACTGTCAAGAAACGCCTCTGGGGAAGAAGGGAGAAATCTGGAGGGGTTGCGAGGAGACTAGAGGGTGTCTAAGGGGCCTGGGGGAGCAGAAGAGAGCTGAGGGGCCCAATTCTGTGGAAAAGAGGGGTCCAGAGCGCACTACAGGGGTGCTAAGGCATCTACACTGTCAAGAAATGCCTCTGCGGAAGAAGGGAGAAATCTGGAGGAGTTGCGAGGAGACTGGAGGGGATCTAAGGGCTCTGGGGGAGCAGAAGAGAGCTAGGGGGCCCATTCTGTGGAAAAGGGGGGTCCAGAGCGCACTAGAGGGGTGCTAAGGTGTCTACACTGTCAAGAAATGCCTCTGGGGAAGAAGGGAGAAATCTGGAGGGGCTGCGAGCACACTAGAGGGTGTCTAACGGGTCTGGGGGAGCAGAAGAGATTGGGGGGGCCCCATTCTGTGGAAAAGAGGGGTTCAGAGTGCACTAGAGGGGTGCTAGGGCATCCACATGGTCCAGAAATGGCTCTGGGGAAGAAGGGAGAAATCTGGAGGGGTTGCGAGGAGACTAGAGACGGTCTAACGGGTCTGGTGGCCCAGAAGAGAGCTGGGGTTCCCATTCTGTGGAAAAGAGGGGTCCAGAGCGCACTACAGGGATGCTAAGGTGTCTAAATGGTCCAGAAATGCCTCTGGGGAAAAAGGGAGAAATCTGGAGGGATTGCCAGGAGTCTAGAGGGTGTCTAACGGGTCTGGGGGAGCAGAAGAGATTTGGGGGCCCCATTCTGTGGAAAAGAGGGGTTCAGAGTGCACTAGAGGGGTGCTAGGGCATCCACATGGTCCAGAAATGGCTCTGGGGAAGAAGGGAGAAATCTGGAGGGGTTATGAGAAGACTAGAGCAGGTTTAACGGGGTTAGAGGCCCACAAGAGAGCTGGGGGGCCCCATTCTGTGGAAAAGAGGGGTCCAGAGTGCACTAGTGGGGTGCTAAGTGGTCCACACTGTCAAGAAATGGCTCTGGGGAAGAAGGGAGAAATCTGGAGGGGTTGCGAGCACACCAGAGGGTGTCTAAGGGGTCTGGGGGAGCAGAAGGTATCTGGGGGGCCCCATTCTGTGGAAAAGAGGGGTCCAGAGTGCAGAAGAAGGGTGCTAAGGCATCTACACTGTCAAGAAATGCCTCTGGGGAAGAAGGGAGAAATCTGGAGGGGTTGCGAGGAGACTGGAGGGCGTCTAAGGGGCCTGGGGAGCCAGAAGAGAGCTGGGGGGCCCATTCTGTGGAAAAGAGGGCTCCAGAACGCACTAGAGGGGTGCCAAGATGTCTACATGGTCCAGAAATGCCTCCGGGGAAGAAGGGAGAAATCTGGAAGGGTGGCGAGGAGACTAGAGGGTGTCTAAAGCATCTGGGGGGCGAGAAGAGAGCTGGGGGGCCCATTCTGTGGAAAAGAGGGCTCCAGAACGCACTAGAGGGGTGCCAAGATGTCTACATGGTCCAGAAATGCCTCCGGGGAAGAAGGGAGAAATCTGGAAAGGTGGCGAGGAGACTAGAGGGTGTCTAAAGCGTCTGGGGGGCCAGAAGAGATCTGCGGGGCCCAATTCTGTGGCGAAGAGGGGTCTAGAGTGCACTAGAGGGGTGCTACGGCATCTACACTGTCAAGAAATGCCTCTGGCGAAGAAGGGAGCAGTCTGGAGGCGCTTCTAGCACATTAGAGGGTGTCTAAGGGGCCTGGGGGACACAAGAGAGCTGGGGGGCCCCATTCTGTGGAAAAGAAGGCTCCAAAGTGCAGTAGAGGGGCGCTAAGTCATCTACACTGTCAAGAAATGCCTCTGGGAAAGAAGGGAGAAATCTGGAAGGGTTGTGAGCACACTAGAGGGTGTCCAAGGCGTCTGGGGGGCCAGAAGAGAGCTGTGGGGCCCCATTCTGTGGAAAAGAGGGATCCAGAGCGCACTAGAGGGGTGCTAAGGTGTCTACATGGTCCTGAAATGGCTCTGGGGAAGAAGGGAGAAATCTGGAGGAGTTGCGAGCACACTAGAGGGCGTCTAAGGAGTCTGGGGGGACAGAAAAGACCTGGGGGGAGCCCCATTCTGTGGAAAAGAGGGGTCCAGAGTGCACTAGAGGGGTACTAAGGTGTCTACACTATACAGAAATGCCTCTGGGGAAGAAAGGAGAAATCTGGAAGGGATGCGAGCAGCCTAGAGGGTGTCTAAGGGGTCTGGGGGAGCAGAAGAGAGCTGGGGGGGCCCCATTCTGTGGAAAAGAGGGGTCCAGAGTGCACTAGAGGGGTGCTAAGGCATCTAAATGGTCGAGAAATGGCTCTGGGGAAAAAGGGAGCAATCTGGAGGGGTTGCGAGGAGACTAGAGGGTGTCTAAGGGGCCTGGGGAGCCAGAAGAGAGCTGGGGGGGGGCATTCTGTGGAAAAGAGGGGTCCAGAGCACACTAAAGGGGTGCTAAAGCATCTACACTGTCAAGAAATGGCTCTGGGGAAGAAGGGAGAAATCTGGAGGGGTTGCCAAGAGACTAGAGGGTGTCTAAGGGGTCCGGGGAGACAGAAGAGATCTGGGGGGCCCCATTCTGTGGAAAAGAGGGGTCCAGAGTGCACTAGAGGGGTGCTAAGGTGTCTACACTGTCAAGAAATGGCTCTGGGGAAGAAGGGAAAAATCTGGAGGGGCTGGCGAGGACCATAAAGGCTGTCTAAGAGGGCTAGAGGCCCACAAGAGAGCTGGGGGGGGGCCATTCTGTGGCAAAGAGGGGTCCAGAGCGCACTAGAGGGGTGCTGATGGGTCTACATGGTCCAGAAATGGCTCTGGGGAAGAAGGGAGAAATCTGGAGGGGTTGCGAGGAGACTAGAGGGTGTCTAAGGGGCCTGGGGGAGCAGAAGAGAGCTGAGGGGCCCAATTCTGTGGAAAAGAGGGGTCCAGAGCGCACTACAGGGGTGCTAAGGCATCTACACTGTCAAGAAATGCCTCTGCGGAAGAAGGGAGAAATCTGGAGGAGTTGCGAGGAGACTGGAGGGGATCTAAGGGCTCTGGGGGAGCAGAAGAGAGCTGGGGGGCCCCATTCTGTGGAAAAGAAGGCTCCAAAGTGCACTAGAGGGGTGCTAAGGCGTCTACACTGTCAAGAAATGCCTCTGCGGAAGAAGGGCGAAATCTGGAGGAGTTGCGAGGAGACTAGATCGTGTCTAAAGGGTCTGGGGGGGCAGAAGAGAGCTGGGGGGGGCATTCTGTGGAAAAGAGGGGTCCAGAGCGCACTAGAGGGGTGCTAAGGTGTCTACATGGTCTAGAAATGCCTCTGGGGAAGAAGGCAGAAATCTGGAGGGGTTGCGAGGAGACTAAAGGGGGTCTAAGGGGTCTGGGGTCCAGAAGAGAGCTGGGGGTCCAATTCTGTGGAAAAGAGGGGGGCAGAGCGCACTAGAGGAGTGCTAAGGTGTCTACATGGTCCAGAAATGCCTCTGGGGAAGAAGGGAGAAATCTGGAGGGGTTGCGAGCACACCACAGGGTGTCTAAAGGGTCTGGGTGCCAGAAGAGAGCTGGGGGGGGGCCCATTCTGTGGAAAAGAGGGGTCCAGAGCACACTAGAGGGTTGCTAAGGCGTCTACACTGTCAAGAAATGGCTCTGGGGAAGAAGGGAGAAATGTGGAGGGGTTGCGAGGAGACTAGAGGGTGTCTAAGGAGTCTGGGGGCCCGGAAGAGATCTGGGGGGGCACAATTCTGTGGAACAGAGAGGTCCAGCGCGCACTAGAGGGGTGCTAAGGGGTCTACACTGTCAAGAAATGGCTCTGGGGAAGAAGGGAGAAATCTGGAGGGGTTGCGAGGAGGCTAGAGGGTGTCTAAGGGGTCTGGGGGCCCAGAAGAGAGCTGGGGGCCCCATTCTGTGGAAAAGAGGGGTCCAGAGCACACTAGAGGGGTGCTAAAGCGTCTACACTGTCAAGAAATGCCTCTGGGGAAGAAGGGAGAAATCTGGAGGGGTTGCGAGGAGACTAGAGGGTGTCTAAGGGATCTGGAGATCCCAAGGATATCTGGGGGGCCCAATTCTGTGAAAAAGAGGGGTCCAGAGCGCACTAGAGGGGTGCTAAGGCATCTACACTGTCAAGAAATGCCTCTGGGGAAGAAGGGAGCAATCTGAAGGGGTTGCGAGGAGATTAGAGCGTGTCTAAAGGGTCTGGGAGGGCAGAAGAGAGCTGGGGGGGGGCATTCTGTGGAAAAGAGGGGTCCAGAGTGCACTAGAGGGGTGCTAAGACATCTAAATGGTCGAGAAATAGCTCTGGGGAAAAAGGGAGCAATCTGGAGGGGTTGCGAGGAGACTAGAGGGTGTCTAAGGGGCCTGGGGAGCCAGAGGAGAGCTGGGGGGGGCATTCTGTGGAAAAGAGGGGTCCAGAGCACACTAAAGGGGTGCTAAAGCATCTACACTGTCAAGAAATGCCTCTGGGGAAGAAGGGAGCAATCTGGAGGGGTTGCGAGGAGACTAGAGGGTGTCTAAGGGGTCCGGGGAGACAGAAGAGAGCTGGGGGGGGGGGCATTCTGTGGAAAAGAGGGGTCCAGAGCACACTAGAGGGGTGCTAAGGTGTCTACACTGTCAAGAAATGGCTCTGGGGAAGAAGGGAGAAATCTGGAGGGGCTGGCGAGGACCATAAAGGCTGTCTAAGAGGGCTAGAGGCCCACAAGAGAGCTGGGGGGGGGGGGGGGGCATTCTGTGGCAAAGAGGGGTCCAGAGCGCACTACAGGGATGCTAAGGTGTCTAAATGGTCCAGAAATGCCTCTGGGGAAGAAGGGAGAAATCTGGAGGGGTTGCGAGGAGACTAGAGGGTGTCTAAGGGGTCTGGGGGGCCAGAAGAGAGCTGGGGGGCCCATTCTGTGGAAAAGAGGGGTCCAGAGTGCACTGGAGGGGTGCTAAGGTGTCTGCATGATCTAGAAATATCTGGGGTAAGAAGGGAGAAATCTGGAGGGATTACGAGGAGACTAGAGGATGTCTAAGGAGTTTGAGGGGCCGGAAAAGAGGTGCGGGGCCCCATTCTGTGGAAAAGAGGGGTCCAGAGCGCACTACAGGGGTGGTAAGGCGTCTACATGGTCCAGAAATGCCTCTGGGGAAGAAGGGAGAAATCTGGACGGGTTGTGAGGAGACTAGAGAGTATCTAAGGGGTCTGGAAGTTCCAAAAATATCTGGAGGGCCCAATTCTGTGGAAAAGAGGGGTCCAGAACACATTAGAGGGGTGCTAAAGCATCCACATTGTCCAGAAATAGCTCTGGGGAAGAAGGGAGAAATCTGGAGGGGTTGCGAGGAGACTAGAGAATGTCTAAGGGGCCTGGGGGGCAGAAGAGAGCTAGGGGGCCCATTCTGTGGAAAAGGGGGGTCCAGAGCGCACTAGAGGGGTGCTAAGGTGTCTACACTGTCAAGAAATGCCTCTGGGGAAGAAGGGAGAAATCTGGAGGGGCTGCGAGCACACTAGAGGGTGTCTAACGGGTCTGGGGGAGCAGAAGAGATTGGGGGGGCCCCATTCTGTGGAAAAGAGGGGTTCAGAGTGCACTAGAGGGGTGCTAGGGCATCCACATGGTCCAGAAATGGCTCTGGGGAAGAAGGGAGAAATCTGGAGGGGTTGCGAGGAGACTAGAGACGGTCTAACGGGTCTGGTGGCCCAGAAGAGAGCTGGGGTTCCCATTCTGTGGAAAAGAGGGGTCCAGAGCGCACTACAGGGATGCTAAGGTGTCTAAATGGTCCAGAAATGCCTCTGGGGAAAAAGGGAGAAATCTGGAGGGATTGCCAGGAGTCTAGAGGGTGTCTAACGGGTCTGGGGGAGCAGAAGAGATTGGGGGGGCCCCATTCTGTGGAAAAGAGGGGTTCAGAGTGCACTAGAGGGGTGCTAGGGCATCCACATGGTCCAGAAATGGCTCTGGGGAAGAAGGGAAAAATCTGGAGGGGTTATGAGAAGACTAGAGCGGGTTTAACGGGGTTAGAGGCCCACAAGAGAGCTGGGGGGCCCCATTCTGTGGAAAAGAGGGGTCCAGAGTGCACTAGTGGGGTGCTAAGTGGTCCACACTGTCAAGAAATGGCTCTGGGGAAGAAGGGAGAAATCTGGAGGGGTTGCCAGGAGACTAGAGGGTGTCTAAGGGATCTGGAGGTCCCAAAGATCTCTGGGGGCCCCATTCTGTGGAAAAGAGGGGTCCAGAGCGCACTAGAGGGGTGCCAAGGCATCTACACTGTCAAGAAATGGCTCTGGGGAAGAAGGGAGAAATCTGGAGGAGTTGCGAGCACACCAGAGGGTGTCTAAGGGGTCTGGGGGAGCAGAAGGTATCTGGGGGGCCCCATTCTGTGGAAAAGAGGGGTCCAGAGTGCAGAAGAAGGGTGCTAAGGCATCTACACTGTCAAGAAATGCCTCTGGGGAAGAAGGGAGAAATCTGGAGGGGTTGCGAGGAGACTGGAGGGCGTCTAAGGGGCCTGGGGAGCCAGAAGAGAGCTGGGGGGCCCATTCTGTGGAAAAGAGGGCTCCAGAACGCACTAGAGGGGTGCCAAGATGTCTACATGGTCCAGAAATGCCTCCGGGGAAGAAGGGAGAAATCTGGAAGGGTGGCGAGGAGACTAGAGGGTGTCTAAAGCATCTGGGGGGCGAGAAGAGAGCTGGGGGGCCCATTCTGTGGAAAAGAGGGCTCCAGAACGCACTAGAGGGGTGCCAAGATGTCTACATGGTCCAGAAATGCCTCCGGGGAAGAAGGGAGAAATCTGGAAAGGTGGCGAGGAGACTAGAGGGTGTCTAAAGCGTCTGGGGGGCCAGAAGAGATCTGCGGGGCCCAATTCTGTGGCGAAGAGGGGTCTAGAGTGCACTAGAGGGGTGCTACGGCATCTACACTGTCAAGAAATGCCTCTGGCGAAGAAGGGAGCAGTCTGGAGGCGCTTCTAGCACATTAGAGGGTGTCTAAGGGGCCTGGGGGACACAAGAGAGCTGGGGGGCCCCATTCTGTGGAAAAGAAGGCTCCAAAGTGCAGTAGAGGGGCGCTAAGTCATCTACACTGTCAAGAAATGCCTCTGGGAAAGAAGGGAGAAATCTGGAGGAGTTGCGAGCACACTAGAGGGCGTCTAAGGAGTCTGGGGGGACAGAAAAGACCTGGGGGGAGCCCCATTCTGTGGAAAAGAGGGGTCCAGAGTGCACTAGAGGGGTACTAAGGTGTCTACACTATCCAGAAATGCCTCTGGGGAAGAAAGGAGAAATCTGGAAGGGATGCGAGCAGCCTAGAGGGTGTCTAAGGGGTCTGGGGGAGCAGAAGAGAGCTGGGGGGGCCCCATTCTGTGGAAAAGAGGGGTCCAGAGTGCACTAGAGGGGTGCTAAGGCATCTAAATGGTCGAGAAATGGCTCTGGGGAAAAAGGGAGCAATCTGGAGGGGTTGCGAGGAGACTAGAGGGTGTCTAAGGGGCCTGGGGAGCCAGAAGAGAGCTGGGGGGGGGCATTCTGTGGAAAAGAGGGGTCCAGAGCACACTAAAGGGGTGCTAAAGCATCTACACTGTCAAGAAATGCCTCTGGGGAAGAAGGGAGCAATCTGGAGGGGTTGCCAGGAGACTAGAGGGTGTCTAAGGGGTCCGGGGAGACAGAAGAGATCTGGGGGGCCCCATTCTGTGGAAAAGAGGGGTCCAGAGTGCACTAGAGGGGTGCTAAGGTGTCTACACTGTCAAGAAATGGCTCTGGGGAAGAAGGGAGAAATCTGGAGGGGCTGGCGAGGACCATAAAGGCTGTCTAAGAGGGCTAGAGGCCCACAAGAGAGCTGGGGGGGGGGGGGATTCTGTGGCAGAGAGGGGTCCAGAGCGCACTAGAGGTGTGCTGATGGGTCTACATGCTCCAGAAATGCCTCTGGGGAAGAAGGGCGAAATCTGGAGGGATTGCGAGGGGACTAGAGACGGTCTAACGGGTCTGGTGGCCCAGAAGAGAGCTGGGGTTCCCATTCTGTGGAAAAGAGGGATCCAGAGCGCACTACAGGGATGCTAAGGCGTCTACATGCTCCAGAAATGCCTCTGGGGAAGAAGGGAGAAATCTGGAGGGGTTGCCAGGAGACTAGAGGGTGTCTAAGGGGTCTGGGGGGCCAGAAGAGAGCTGGGGGGCCCATTCTGTGGAAAAGAGGGGTCCAGAGTGCACTGGAGGGGTGCTAAGGTGTCTGCATGATCTAGAAATATCTGGGGTAAGAAGGGAGAAATCTGGAGGGATTACGAGGAGACTAGAGGATGTCTAAGGAGTTTGAGGGGCCGGAAAAGAGGTGCGGGGCCCCATTCTGTGGAAAAGAGGGGTCCAGAGCGCACTACAGGGGTGGTAAGGCGTCTACATGGTCCAGAAATGCCTCTGGGGAAGAAGGGAGAAATCTGGAGGGGTTGCGAGGAGACTAGAGAGTATCTAAGGGGTCTGGAAGTTCCAAAAATATCTGGAGGGCCCAATTCTGTGGAAAAGAGGGGTCCAGAACACATTAGAGGGGTGCTAAAGCATCTACATTGTCCAGAAATAGCTCTGGGGAAGAAGGGAGAAATCTGGAGGGGTTGCGAGGAGACTAGAGGATGTCTAAGGGGCCTGGGGGGCAGAAGAGAGCTAGGGGGCCCATTCTGTGGAAAAGGGGGGTCCAGGGCACACTAGAGGGGTGCTAAGGTGTCTACACTGTCAAGAAATGCCTCTGGGGAAGAAGGGAGAAATCTGGAGGGGCTGCGAGCACACTAGAGGGTGTCTAAGGGATCTGGGGGAGCAGAAGAGATCGGGGGGGCCCCATTCTGTGGAAAAGAGGGGTTCAGAGTGCACTAGAGGGGTGCTAGGGCATCCACATGGTCCAGAAATGCCTCTGGGGAAGAAGGGAGAAATCTGGAGGGGTTGTGAGGAGACTAGAGGGTGTCTAAGGGGACTGGGGGGCCAGAAGAGAGCTCGGGGGCCCCATTCTGTGGAAAAGAGGGGTTCAGAGTGCAGAACAGGGGTGTTAAGGCATCTACATGGTCCAGAAATGCCTCTTGGGAAGAAGGGAGAAATGTGGAGAGGTTGCGAGGAGACTAGAGGGTGTCTAAGGGGTTTGGAGATCCCAATGATATCTGGGGGGGCCCAATCTGTGGAAAAGAGGGGTCCAGAGTGCAGTAGAGGGGTGCTAAGGCGTCTACACTGTCAAGAAATGTCTCTGGGGAAGAAAGGAGAAATCTGGAGGGGTTGCGAGGAGACTAGAGGGTGTCTAAGGGGTCTGGGGGGCCAGGGGAGAGCTGGGGGGGCCCAATTCTATGGAAAAGAGGGTTCCAGAGCGCACTAGAGGGGTGCTAAGGTGTCTACATGGTCCAGAAATGCCTCTGGGGAAGAAGGGAGAAATCTGGAGGGGTTGCGAGGAGACTAGAGGGTGTCTAAGGGGTCTGGGGGGGCAGAAGAGAGCTGGGGGGGCACAATTCTGTGGAACAGAGAGGTCCAGCGCGCACTAGAGGGGTGCTAAGGCATCTACACTGTCAAGAAATGCCTCTGGGAAAGAAGGGAGAAATCTGGAGGGGTTGTGAGGAGACTAGAGGGTGTTTAAGGGGTCTGGGGGGCCAGAAGAGAGCTGGGGGGCCCAATTCTGTGGAAAAGAAGGGCCCAGAGCGCACTAGAGGGGTGCTAAGTCGTCTACTTGGTCAAGAAATGGCTCTGGGGAAGACGGGAGAAATCTGGAGGGGTTGCAAGGAGACTACAGGGTGTCTAAAGGGTCTGGAGGTACCAAAGATATCTGGATGGCCCAATTCTGTGGAAAAGAGGGGTCCAGAGTGCACTAGAGGTGTGCTAAGGGGTCTACACTGTCAAGAAACGGCTCTGAGGAAGAAGGGAGAAATCTGGACGGGTTGCAAGGAGACTAGAGGCTGTCTAAGGGGCCTGGGGGGCCAGAAGAGAGCTGGGGGGCCCAATTCTGTGGGAAAGAGGGGTCCAGAGCGCACTAGAGGGGTGCTAAAGCGTCTACATAGTCAAGAAATGGCTCTGGGGAAGAAGGGAGAAATCTGGAGGAGTTTCTAGCACATTAGAGGGTCTAGAGGGGCCTGGGGGGCCAGAAGAGAGCTGGGGGGCCCAATTCTGTGGAAAAGAGGGGTCCAGAGCGCACTAGAGGGGTGCTAAGGTGTCTACATAGTCAAGAAAAGGCTCTGGGGAAGAAGGGAGAAATCTGTAGGGGTGCCAAGAAGACTAGAGGGGATCTAAGGGGTCTGGAGGTCCCAAAGATATCTGGGGAGCCCCATTCTGTAAAAAAGACGGCTCCAGAGCGTGCTAGAGGGGTGCTAAGGAGTCTACATGGTCTAGAAATGCCTCTGGGGAAGAAGGGAGAAATCTGGAGGGATAGCGAGGAGACTAGAGAGTGTGTAAGGGGCCTGGAGATCCAAAAGATATCAGGGTGGCCCAATTCTGTGGAAAAGAGGGGTCCAGAGCACACTAGAGGGGTGCTAAGGGGTCTACACTGTCAAGAAATGCCTCTGGGGAAGAAGGGAGAAATCTGGAGGGGTTGCGAGGAGACTAGAGGGTGTCTAAGGGGCCTGGGGGAGCAGAAGAGAGCTGAGGGGCCCAATTCTGTGGAAAAGAGGGGTCCAGAGCGCACTACAGGGGTGCTAAGGCATCTACACTGTCAAGAAATGCCTCTGCGGAAGAAGGGAGAAATCTGGAGGAGTTGCGAGGAGACTGGAGGGGATCTAAGGGCTCTGGGGGAGCAGAAGAGAGCTGGGGGGCCCCATTCTGTGGAAAAGAAGGCTCCAAAGTGCAGTAGAGGGGTGCTAAGGCGTCTATACTGTCAAGAAATGCCTCTGCGGAAGAAGGAAGAAATCTGGAGGAGTTGCGAGGAGACTAGAGGGTGTCTAAGGGGCCTGGGGGGCCAGAAGACAGCTGCGGGGCCCAACTGTGTGGAAAAGAGGGGTCCAGAGAACACTAGAGGGGTGCTAAGGCATCTACACTGTCAAAAAATGCCTCTGGGAAAGAAGGGAGAAATCTGGAGGGGTTGCGAGGAGACTAAAGGGGGTCTAAGGGGTCTGGGGTCCAGAAGAGAGCTGGGGGGGGCCATTCGGTGGCAAAGAGGGGTCCAGAGCGCACTAGAGGGGTGCTAAGGTGTCTACATGGTCCAGAAATGCCTCTGGGGAAGAAGGGAGAAATGTGGAGGGGTTGCGAGGAGACTAGAGGGTGTTTAAGGGGTCTGGGGGGCGAGAAGAGAGCTGTGGGGCCCCATTCTGTGGAAAAGAGGGGTGCAGAGCGCACTAGAGGAGTGCTAAGGTGTCTACATGGTCCAGAAATGCCTCTGGGGAAGAAGGGAGAAATCTGGAGACGTTGCGAGCACACCACAGGGTGTCTAAGGGGTCTGGGTGCCAGAAGAGAGCTGGGGGGGCCCCATTCTGTGGAAAAGAGTGGTCCAGAGCACACTAGAGGGGTGCTAAAGCGTCTACACTGTCAAGAAATGCCTCTGCGGAAGAAGGGAGAAATCTGGAGGGGTTGCCAGGAGACTAGAGGGTGTCTAAGGGGTCTGGGGGGCCAGAAGAGAGCTGGGGGGGGCACAATTCTGTGGAACAGAGAGGTCCAGCGCGCACTAGAGGGGTGCTAAGGGGTCTACACTGTCAAGAAATGGCTCTGGGGAAGAAGGGAGAAATCTGGAGGGGTTGCGAGGAGGCTAGAGGGTGTCTAAGGGGTCTGGGGGCCCAGAAGAGAGCTGGGGGGGCCCATTCTGTGGAAAAGAGGGGTCCAGAGCGCACTAGAGGGGTGCTAAAGCGTCTACACTGTCAAGAAATGGCTCTGGGGAAGAAGGGAGAAATCTGGAGGGGTTGCGAGGAGGCTAGAGGGTGTCTAAGGGATCTGGAGATCCCAAGGATATCTGGGGGGCCCAATTCTGTGAAAAAGAGGGGTCCAGAGCGCACTAGAGGGGTGCTAAGGCATCTACACTGTCAAGAAATGCCTCTGGGGAAGAAGGGAGCAATCTGGAGGGGTTGCGAGGAGATTAGAGCGTGTCTAAAGGGTCTGGGGGGGCAGAAGAGAGCTGGGGGGGGCATCCTGTGGAAAAGAGGGGTCCAGAGCGCACTAGAGGGGTGCTAAGGTGTCTACATGGTCTAGAAATGGCTCTGGGGAAGAAGGGAGAAATCTGGAGGGGTTGCCAGGAGACTAGAGGGTGTCTAAGGGATCTGGAGGTCCCAAAGATCTCTGGGGGCCCCATTCTGTGGAAAAGAGGGGTCCAGAGCGCACTAGAGGGGTACCAAGGCATCTACACTGTCAAGAAATGGCTCTGGGCAAGAAGGGAGAAATCTGGAGGAGTTGCGAGCACACCAGAGGGTGTCTAAGGGGTCTGGGGGAGCAGAAGATATCTGGGGGGCCCCATTCTGTGGCAAAGAGGGGTCC
Source organism: Dromaius novaehollandiae (assembly GCF_036370855.1). Lineage (NCBI taxonomy): Eukaryota > Metazoa > Chordata > Aves > Casuariiformes > Dromaiidae > Dromaius > Dromaius novaehollandiae. Next base: position 219,419,141 of record NC_088098.1, on the reverse strand, counting down.
AGAACGCACTAGAGGGGTGCCAAGATGTCTACATGGTCCAGAAATGCCTCCGGGGAAGAAGGGAGAAATCTGGAAGGGTGGCGAGGAGACTAGAGGGTGTCTAAAGCATCTGGGGGGCGAGAAGAGAGCTGGGGGGCCCGATTCTGTGGAAAAGAAGGGTCCAGAGCATACTAGAGGGGTGCTAAGGCGTCTACACTGTCCATAAATGCTTCTGGGGAAGAAGGGAGAAATCTGGAGGGGTTGCGAGGAGACTAGAGGGTGTCTAAGGGGCCTGGGGGGCCAGAAGAGATCTGCGGGGCCCAATTCTGTGGCGAAGAGGGGTCTAGAGTGCACTAGAGGGGTGCTACGGCGTCTACACTGTCAAGAAATGCCTCTGGCGAAGAAGGGAGCAGTCTGGAGGCGCTTCTAGCACATTAGAGGGTGTCTAAGGGGCCTGGGGGACACAAGAGAGCTGGGGGGCCCCATTCTGTGGAAAAGAAGGCTCCAAAGTGCAGTAGAGGGGCGCTAAGTCATCTACACTGTCAAGAAATGCCTCTGGGAAAGAAGGGAGAAATCTGGAAGGGTTGTGAGCACACTAGAGGGTGTCCAAGGCGTCTGGGGGGCCAGAAGAGAGCTGTGGGGCCCCATTCTGTGGAAAAGAGGGATCCAGAGCGCACTAGAGGGGTGCTAAGGTGTCTACATGGTCCTGAAATGGCTCTGGGGAAGAAGGGAGAAATCTGGAGGAGTTGCGAGCACACTAGAGGGCGTCTAAGGAGTCTGGGGGGACAGAAAAGACCTGGGGGGAGCCCAATTCTGCAGAAAAGAGGGGTCCAGAGTGCACTAGAGGGGTACTAAGGTGTCTACACTATCCAGAAATGCCTCTGGGGAAGAAAGGAGAAATCTGGAAGGGATGCGAGCAGCCTAGAGGGTGTCTAAGGGTCTGGGGGAGCAGAAGAGATCGGGGGGGCCCCATTCTGTGGAAAAGAGGGGTCCAGAGTGCACTAGAGGGGTGCTAAGGCATCTAAATGGTCGAGAAATGGCTCTGGGGAAAAAGGGAGCAATCTGGAGGGGTTGCGAGGAGACTAGAGGGTGTCTAAGGGGCCTGGGGAGCCAGAAGAAAGCTGGGGTGGGGCATTCTGTGGAAAAGAGGGGTCCAGAGCACACTAAAGGGGTGCTAAAGCATCTACACTGTCAAGAAATGCCTCTGGGGAAGAAGGGAGCAATCTGGAGGGGTTGCCAGGAGACTAGAGGGTGTCTAAGGGGTCCGGGGAGACAGAAGAGATCTGGGGGGCCCCATTCTGTGGAAAAGAGGGGTCCAGAGTGCACTAGAGGGGTGCTAAGGTGTATACACTGTCAAGAAATGGCTCTGGGGAAGAAGGGAGAAATCTGGAGGGGCTGGCGAGGACCATAAAGGCTGTCTAAGAAGGCTAGAGGCCCACAAGAGAGCTGGGGGGGGGCATTCTGTGGAAAAGAGGGGTCCAGAGCGCACTAGAGGTGTGCTGATGGGTCTACATGCTCCAGAAATGCCTCTGGGGAAGAAGGGCGAAATCTGGAGGGGTTGCGAGGGGACTAGAGACGGTCTAACGGGTCTGGTGGCCCAGAAGAGAGCTGGGGTTCCCATTCTGTGGCAAAGAGGGGTCCAGAGCGCACTACAGGGATGCTAAGGTGTCTAAATGGTCCAGAAATGCCTCTGGGGAAGAAGGGCGAAATCTGGAGGGGTTGCGAGGGGACTAGAGACGGTCTAACGGGTCTGGTGGCCCAGAAGAGAGCTGGGGTTCCCATTCTGTGGAAAAGAGGGGTCCAGAGCGCACTACAGGGATGCTAAGGTGTCTAAATGGTCCAGAAATGCCTCTGGGGAAGAAGGGAGAAATCTGGAGGGGTTGCCAGGAGACTAGAGGGTGTCTAAGGGGTCTGGGGGGCCAGAAGAGAGCTGGGGGGCCCGTTCTGTGGAAAAGAGGGGTCCAGAGTGCACTGGAGGGGTGCTAAGGTGTCTGCATGATCTAGAAATATCTGGGGTAAGAAGGGAGAAATCTGGAGGGATTACGAGGAGACTAGAGGATGTCTAAGGAGTTTGAGGGGCCGGAAAAGAGGTGCGGGGCCCCATTCTGTGGAAAAGAGGGGTCCAGAGCGCACTACAGGGGTGGTAAGGCGTCTACATGGTCCAGAAATGCCTCTGGGGAAGAAGGGAGAAATCTGGAGGGGTTGTGAGGAGACTAGAGAGTATCTAAGGGGTCTGGAAGTTCCAAAAATATCTGCATGGCCCAATTCTGTGGAAAGAAGGGGTCCAGAACACATTAGAGGGGTGCTAAAGCATCTACACTGTCAAAAAATGTCTCTGGGGAAGAAGGGAGAAATCTGGAGGGGTTGCGAGGAGACTAGAGGGTGTCTAAGGGATCTGGAGATCCCAAGGATATCTGGGGGGCCCAATTCTGTGAAAAAGAGGGGTCCAGAGCGCACTAGAGGGGTGCTAAGGCATCTACACTGTCAAGAAATGCCTCTGGGGAAGAAGGGAGCAATCTGGAGGAGTTGCGAGGAGATTAGATCGTGTCTAAAGGGTCTGGGGGGGCAGAAGAGAGCTGGGGGGGGCATTCTGTGGAAAAGAGGGGTCCAGAGCGCACTAGAGGGGTGCTAAGGTGTCTACATGGTCTAGAAATGGCTCTGGGGAAGAAGGGAGAAATCTGGAGGGGTTGCCAGGAGACTAGAGGGTGTCTAAGGGATCTGGAGGTCCCAAAGATCTCTGGGGGCCCCATTCTGTGGAAAAGAGGGGTCCAGAGCGCACTAGAGGGGTGCCAAGGCATCTACACTGTCAAGAAATGGCTCTGGGGAAGAAGGGAGAAATCTGGAGGAGTTGCGAGCACACCAGAGGGTGTCTAAGGGGTCTGGGGGAGCAGAAGATATCTGGGGGGCCCCATTCTGTGGAAAAGAGGGGTCCAGAGTGCAGAAGAAGGGTGCTAAGGCATCTACACTGTCAAGAAATGCCTCTGGGGAAGAAGGGAGAAATCTGGAGGGGTTGCGAGGAGACTGGAGGGCATCTAAGGGGCCTGGGGAGCCAGAAGAGAGCTGGGGGGCCCATTCTGTGGCAAAGAGGGCTCCAGAACGCACTAGAGGGGTGCCAAGATGTCTACATGGTCCAGAAATGCCTCCGGGGAAGAAGGGAGAAATCTGGAAGGGTGGCGAGGAGACTAGAGGGTGTCTAAAGCATCTGGGGGGCGAGAAGAGAGCTGGGGGGCCCGATTCTGTGGAAAAGAAGGGTCCAGAGCATACTAGAGGGGTGCTAAGGCGTCTACACTGTCCATAAATGCTTCTGGGGAAGAAGGGAGAAATCTGGAGGAGTTGCGAGCACACCAGAGGGTGTCTAAGGGGTCTGGGGGAGCAGAAGATATCTGCGGGGCCCCATTCTGTGGAAAAGAGGGGTCCAGAGTGCAGAAGAAGGGTGCTAAGGCATCTACACTGTCAAGAAATGCCTCTGGGGAAGAAGGGAGAAATCTGGAGGGGTTGCGAGGAGACTGGAGGGCGTCTAAGGGGCCTGGGGAGCCAGAAGAGAGCTGGGGGGCCCATTCTGTGGAAAAGAGGGCTCCAGAATGCACTAGAGGGGTGCCAAGATGTCTACATGGTCCAGAAATGCCTCCGGGGAAGAAGGGAGAAATCTGGAAGGGTGGCGAGGAGACTAGAGGGTGTCTAAGGCGCCTGGGGGGCCAGCAGACAGCTGGGGGGCCGAATTCTGTGGCAAAGAGGGGTCTAGAGTGCACTAGAGGGGTGCTACGGCGTCTACACTGTCAAGAAATGCCTCTGGCGAAGAAGGGAGCAGTCTGGAGGAGCTTCTAGCACATTAGAGGGTGTCTAAGGGGCCTGGGGGACACAAGAGAGCTGAGGGGCCCCATTCTGTGGAAAAGAAGGCTCCAAAGTGCAGTAGAGGGGCGCTAAGTCATCTACACTGTCAAGAAATGCCTCTGGGAAAGAAGGGAGAAATCTGGAAGGGTTGTGAGCACACTAGAGGGTGTCCAAGGCGTCTGGGGTGCCAGAAGAGAGCTGTCGGGGCCCATTGTGTGGAAAAGAGTGGTCCAGAGCACACTAGAGGGCTGCTAAGGCGTCTACACACTCAAGAAATGCCTCTGGGGAAGAAGGGAGAAATCTGGAGGGGTTGCCAGGAGACTAGGGGGTGTCCAAGGGGCCTGGGGGGCCAGAAGAGGGCTGTGTGGCCCCATTCTGTGGAAAAGAGGGATCCAGAGCTCACTAGAGGAGTGCTAAGGTGTCTACATGGTCCAGAAATGGCTCTGGGGAAGAAGGGAGAAATCTGGAGGAGTTGCGAGCACACTAGAGGGCGTCTAAGGAGTCTGGGGGGACAGAAAAGACCTGGGGGGAGCCCAATTCTGCAGAAAAGAGGGGTCCAGAGTGCACTAGAGGGGTGCTAAGGTGTCTACATGATCTAGAAATATCTGGGGTAAGAAGGGAGAAATCTGGAGAGATTGCGAGGAGACTAGAGGATGTCTAAGGAGTTTGAGGGGCCGGAAAAGAGGTGCGGGGCCCCATTCTGTGGAAAAGAGGGGTCCAGAGCGCACTACAGGGGTGGTAAGGCGTCTACATGGTCCAGAAATGCCTCTGGGAAAGAAGGGAGAAATCTGGAGGGGTTGCGAGGAGACTAGAGAGTATCTAAGGGGTCTGGAAGTTCCAAAAATATCTGGAGGGCCCAATTCTGTGGAAAAGAGGGGTCCAGAGCACACTAGAGGGCTGCTAAGGCATCTACATTGTCCAGAAATAGCTCTGGGGAAGAAGGGAGAAATCTGGAGGGGTTGCGAGGAGACTAGATGTTGTCTAAGGGGCCTGGGGGGCAGAAGAGAGCTAGGGGCCCCATTCTGTGGAAAAGAGGGATCCAGAGCGCACTAGAGGGGTGCTAAGGTGTCTACATGGTCCAGAAATGGCTCTGGGGAAGAAGGGAGAAATCTGGAGGAGTTGCGAGCACACTAGAGGGCGTCTAAGGAGTCTGGGGGGACAGAAAAGACCTGGGGGGAGCCCAATTCTGCAGAAAAGAGGGGTCCAGAGTGCACTAGAGGGGTGCTAAGGTGTCTACATTATCCAGAAATGCCTCTGGGGAAGAAAGGAGAAATCTGGAAGGGATGCGAGCAGCCTAGAGGGTGTCTAAGGGGTCTGGGGGAGCAGAAGAGATCGGGGGGGCCCCATTCTGTGGAAAAGAGGGGTCCAGAGTGCACTAGAGGGGTGCTAAGGCATCTAAATGGTCGAGAAATGGCTCTGGGGAAAAAGGGAGCAATCTGGAGGGGTTGCGAGGAGACTAGAGGGTGTCTAAGGGGCCTGGGGAGCCAGAAGAGAGCTGGGGGGGGCATTCTGTGGAAAAGAGGGGTCCAGAGCACACTAAAGGGGTGCTAAAGCATCTACACTGTCAAGAAATGCCTCTGGGGAAGAAGGGAGCAATCTGGAGGGGTTGCGAGGAGACTAGAGGGTGTCTAAGGGGTCCGGGGAGACAGAAGAGATCTGGGGGGCCCCATTCTGTGGAAAAGAGGGGTCCAGAGTGCACTAGAGGGGTGCTAAGGTGTCTACACTGTCAAGAAATGGCTCTGGGGAAGAAGGGAGAAATCTGGAGGGGCTGGCGAGGACCATAAAGGCTATCTAAGAGGGCTAGAGGCCCACAAGAGAGCTGGGGGGGGGGGGGCCATTCTGTGGCAAAGAGGGGTCCAGAGTGCACTAGAGGTGTGCTGATGGGTCTACATGCTCCAAAAATGCCTCTGGGGAAGAAGGGAGAAATCTGGAGGGGTTGCGAGGGGACTAGAGACGGTCTAACGGGTCTGGTGGCCCAGAAGAGAGCTGGGGTTCCCATTCTGTGGCAAAGAGGGGTCCAGAGCGCACTACAGGGATGCTAAGGTGTCTACATGCTCCAGAAATGCCTCTGGGGAAAAAGGGAGAAATCTGGAGGGGTTGCCAGGAGACTAGAGGGTGTCTAAGGGGTCTGGGGGGCCAGAAGAGAGCTGGGGGGCCCATTCTGTGGAAAAGAGGGGTCCAGAGTGCACTAGAGGGGTGCTAAGGTGTCTGCATGATCTAGAAATATCTGGGGTAAGAAGGGAGAAATCTGGAGGGATTACGAGGAGACTAGAGGATGTCTAAGGAGTTTGAGGGGCCGGAAAAGAGGTGCGGGGCCCCATTCTGTGGAAAAGAGGGGTCCAGAGCGCACTACAGGGGTGGTAAGGCGTCTACATGGTCCAGAAATGCCTCTGGGGAAGAAGGGAGAAATCTGGAGGGGTTGTGAGGAGACTAGAGGATGTCTAAGGGGCCTGGGGGGCAGAAGAGAGCTAGGGGGCCCATTCTGTGGAAAAGGGGGGTCCAGAGCGCACTAGAGGGGTGCTAAGGTGTCTACACTGTCAAGAAATGCCTCTGGGGAAGAAGGGAGAAATCTGGAGGGGCTGCGAGCACACTAGAGGGTGTCTAACGGGTCTGGGGGAGCAGAAGAGATTGGGGGGGCCCCATTCTGTGGAAAAGAGGGGTTCAGAGTGCACTAGAGGGGTGCTAGGGCATCCACATGGTCCAGAAATGGCTCTGGGGAAGAAGGGAGAAATCTGGAGGGGTTGCGAGGAGACTAGAGAGGGTCTAAGGGGTCTGGAGATCCCAATGATATCTGGGGGGGGCCAATCTGTGGAAAAGAGGGGTCCAGAGTGCACTAGAGGGGTGCTAAGGCGTCTACACTGTCAAGAAATGCCTCTGGGGAAAAAAGAAGAAATCTGGAGGGATTGCCAGGAGACTAGAGGGTGTCTACGGCGTCTCGGGGGCCAGAAGAGAGCTGGGGTGGGGCCATTCCATAGAAAAGAGGGGTCCAGAGTGCACTAGAGGGGTGCTAAGGCGTCTACACTGTCAAGAAATGTCTCTGGGGAAGAAAGGAGAAATCTGGAGGGGTTGCGAGGAGACTAGAGGGTGTCTAAGGGGTCTGGGGGGCCAGAAGAGAGCTGGGGGGGCCCAATTCTATGGAAAAGAGGGGTCCAGAGCGCACTAGAGGGGTGCTAAGGCGTCTACATGGTCCAGAAATGCCTCTGGGGAAGAAGGGAGAAATCTGGAGGGCTTGCCAGGAGACTAGAGGGTGTCTAAAGGGTCTGGGGGGGGCAGAAGAGAGCTGGGGGGGCACAATTCTGTGGAACAGAGAGGTCCAGCGCGCACTAGAGGGGTGCTAAGGCATCTACACTGTCAAGAAATGCCTCTGGGAAAGAAGGGAGAAATCTGCAGGGGTTGCGAGGAGACTAGAGGGTGTTTCAGGGGTCTGGGGGGCCAGAAGAGAGCTGGGGGGCCCAATTCTGTGGAAAAGAAGGGCCCAGAGCGCACTAGAGGGGTGATAAGGGGTCTACACTGTCCAAAAATGGCTCTGAGGAAGAAGGGAGAAATCTGGAGGGGTTGCAAGGAGACTAGAGGGTGTCTAAAGGGTCTGGAGGTACCAAAGATATCCGCATGGCCCAATTCTGTGGAAAAGAGGGGTCCAGAGTGCAGTAGAGGGGTGCTAAGGCGTCTACACTGTCAAGAAACGGCTCTGAGGAAGAAGGGAGAAATCTGGACGGGTTGCAAGGAGACTAGAGGCTGTCTAAGGGGCCTGGGGGGCCAGAAGAGAGCTGGGGGGCCCAATTCTGTGGAAAAGAGGGGTCCAGAGCGCACTAGAGGGGTGCTAAAGCGTCTACATAGTCAAGAAATGGCTCTGGGGAAGAAGGGAGAAATCTGGAGGAGTTTCTAACACATTAGAGGGTCTAGAGGGGCCTGGGGGGCCAGAAGAGAGCTGGGGGGCCCAATTCTGTGGAAAAGAGGGGTCCAGAGCGTACTAGAGTGGTGCTAAGGCGTCTACAGGGTCACGAAATGGCTCTGGGGAAGAAAGGAGAAATCTGGAGGGGTTGTGAGGAGACTAGAGGGTGTCTAAGGGGGCTGGGGGGGCCCAAAGATAGCTGGGTGGCCCAATTCTGTGGAAAAGAGGGGTCCAGAGCGCACTAGAGGGGTGCTAAGGTGTCTACATGGTCCAGAAATGCCTCTGGGGAAGAAGGGAGAAATGTGGAGGGGTTGCGAGAAGACTAGAGCGTGTCTAAGGAGTCTGGAGGTCCCAGAGATATCTGGGTGGCCCAATTCTGTGGAAAAGAGGGGTCCAGAGCACACTAGAGGGGTGCTAAGGTGTCTACATAGTCAAGAAAAGGCTCTGGGGAAGAAGGGAGAAATCTGTAGGGGTGCCAAGAAGACTAGAGGGGATCTAAGGGGTCTGGAGGTCCCAAAAATATCTGGGGAGCCCCATTCTGTAAAAAAGACGGCTCCAGAGCGTGCTAGAGGGGTGCTAAGGGGTCTACATGGTCTAGAAATGCCTCTGGGGAAGAAGGGAGAAATCTGGAGGGAGAGCGAGGAGACTAGAGGGTGTGTAAGGGGCCTGGAGATCCAAAAGATATCTGGGTGGCCCAATTCTGTGGAAAAGAGGGGTCCAGAGCACACTAGAGGGGTGCTAAAGCATCTACACTGTCAAGAAATGCCTCTGGGGAAGAAGGGAGAAATCTGGAGGGATTGCAAGGAGACTAGAGAGTGTCTAACAGGGCTAGAAGCCCAGAAGAGAGGTGCGGGGCCCCAATCTGTGGAAAAGAGGGGTCCAGAGCACACTAGAGGGGTGCTAAGGTGTCTACACTGTCAAGAAATGGCTCTGGGGAAGAAGGGAGAAATCTGGAGGGGCTGGCGAGGACCATAGAGGCTGTCTAAGAGGGCTAGAGGCCCACAAGAGAGCTGGGGGGGGGGGCCATTCTGTGGCAAAGAGGGGTCCAGAGCGCACTAGAGGGGTGCTGATGGGTCTACATGGTCCAGAAATGGCTCTGGGGAAGAAGGGAGAAATCTGGAGGGGTTGCGAGGAGACTAGAGGGTGTCTAAGGGGCCTGGGGGAGCAGAACAGAGCTGAGGGGCCCAATTCTGTGGAAAAGAGGGGTCCAGAGCGCACTAGAGGGGTGCTAAGGCATCTACACTGTCAAGAAATGCCTCTGCGGAAGAAGGGAGAAATCTGGAGGAGTTGCGAGGAGACTGGAGGGGATCTAAGGGCTCTGGGGGAGCAGAAGAGAGCTGGGGGGCCCCATTCTGTGGAAAAGAAGGCTCCAAAGTGCACTAGAGGGGTGCTAAGGCGTCTACACTGTCAAGAAATGCCTCTGCGGAAGAAGGGAGAAATCTGGAGGAGTTGCGAGGAGACTAGAGGGTGTCTAAGGGGCCTGGGGGGCCAGAAGAGAGCTGCGGGGCCCAACTGTGTGGAAAAGAGGGGTGCAGAGCGCACTAGAGGAGTGCTAAGGTGTCTACATGGTCCAGAAATGCCTCTGGGGAAGAAGGGAGAAATCTGGAGGGGTTGCGAGCACACCACAGGGTGTCAAAGGGGTCTGGGTGCCAGAAGAGAGCTGGGGGGGGGCCCATTCTGTGGAAAAGAGGGGTCCAGAGCACACTAGAGGGTTGCTAAGGCGTCTACACTGTCAAGAAATGGCTCTGGGGAAGAAGGGAGAAATGTGGAGGGGTTGCGAGGAGACTAGAGGGTGTCTAAGGGGTCTGGGGGCCCGGAAGAGATCTGGGGGGCCCCATTCTGTGGAAAAGAGGGGTCCAGAGCGCACTAGAGGGGTGCTAAAGCGTCTACACTGTCAAGAAATGCCTCTGCGGAAGAAGGGAGAAATCTGGAGGGGTTGCGAGGAGACTAGAGGGTGTCTAAGGGGTCTGGGGGGCCAGAAGAGAGCTGGGGGGGCACAATTCTGTGGAACAGAGAGGTCCAGCGCGCACTAGAGGGGTGCTAAGGGGTCTACACTGTCAAGAAATGGCTCTGGGGAAGAAGGGAGAAATCTGGAGGGGTTGCGAGGAGGCTAGAGGGTGTCTAAGGGGTCTGGGGGGCCAGAAGAGAGCTGGGGGCCCCATTCTGTGGAAAAGAGGGGTCCAGAGCACACTAGAGGGGTGCTAAAGCGTCTACACTGTCAAGAAATGCCTCTGGGGAAGAAGGGAGAAATCTGGAGGGGTTGCGAGGAGACTAGAGGGTGTCTAAGGGATCTGGAGATCCCAAGGATATCTGGGGGGCCCAATTCTGTGAAAAAGAGGGGTCCAGAGCGCACTAGAGGGGTACTAAGGCATCTACACTGTCAAGAAATGCCTCTGGGGAAGAAGGGAGCAATCTGGAGGGGTTGCGAGGAGATTAGAGCGTGTCTAAAGGGTCTGGGAGGGCAGAAGAGAGCTGGGGGGGGCATTCTGTGGAAAAGAGGGGTCCAGAGTGCACTAGAGGGGTGCTAAGACATCTAAATGGTCGAGAAATAGCTCTGGGGAAAAAGGGAGCAATCTGGAGGGGTTGCGAGGAGACTAGAGGGTGTCTAAGGGGCCTGGGGAGCCAGAGGAGAGCTGGGGGGGGGGGCATTCTGTGGAAAAGAGGGGTCCAGAGCACACTAAAGGGGTGCTAAAGCATCTACACTGTCAAGAAATGCCTCTGGGGAAGAAGGGAGCAATCTGGAGGGGTTGCGAGGAGACTAGAGGGTGTCTAAGGGGTCCGGGGAGACAGAAGAGATCTGGGGGGCCCCATTCTGTGGAAAAGAGGGGTCCAGAGTGCACTAGAGGGGTGCTAAGGTGTCTACACTGTCAAGAAATGGCTCTGGGGAAGAAGGGAGAAATCTGGAGGGGCTGGCGAGGACCATAAAGGCTGTCTAAGAGGGCTAGAGGCCCACAAGAGAGCTGGGGGAGGGGGGGGCATTCTGTGGCAAAGAGGGGTCCAGAGTGCACTAGAGGTGTGCTGATGGGTCTACATGCTCCAGAAATGCCTCTGGGGAAGAAGGGCGAAATCTGGAGGGGTTGCGAGGGGACTAGAGACGGTCTAACGGGTCTGGTGGCCCAGAAGAGAGCTGGGGTTCCCATTCTGTGGCAAAGAGGGGTCCAGAGCGCACTACAGGGATGCTAAGGTGTCTAAATGGTCCAGAAATGCCTCTGGGGAAGAAGGGCGAAATCTGGAGGGGTTGCGAGGGGACTAGAGACGGTCTAACGGGTCTGGTGGCCCAGAAGAGAGCTGGGGTTCCCATTCTGTGGCAAAGAGGGGTCCAGAGCGCACTACAGGGATGCTAAGGCGTCTAAATGGTCCAGAAATGCCTCTGGGGAAGAAGGGCGAAATCTGGAGGGGTTGCGAGGGGACTAGAGACGGTCTAACGGGTCTGGTGGCACAGAAGAGAGCTGGGGTTCCCATTCTGTGGCAAAGAGGGGTCCAGAGCGCACTACAGGGATGCTAAGGCGTCTAAATGGTCCAGAAATGCCTCTGGGGAAGAAGGGAGAAATCTGGAGGGGTTGCCAGGAGACTAGAGGGTGTCTAAGGGGTCTGGGGGGCCAGAAGAGAGCTGGGGGGCCCATTCTGTGGAAAAGAGGGGTCCAGAGTGCACTGGAGGGGTGCTAAGGTGTCTGCATGATCTAGAAATATCTGGGGTAAGAAGGGAGAAATCTGGAGGGATTACGAGGAGACTAGAGGATGTCTAAGGAGTTTGAGGGGCCGGAAAAGAGGTGCGGGGCCCCATTCTGTGGAAAAGAGGGGTCCAGAGCGCACTACAGGGGTGGTAAGGCGTCTACATGGTCCAGAAATGCCTCTGGGAAAGAAGGGAGAAATCTGGACGGGTTGCGAGGAGACTAGAGAGTATCTAAGGGGTCTGGAAGTTCCAAAAATATCTGGAGGGCCCAATTCTGTGGAAAAGAGGGGTCCAGAACACATTAGAGGGGTGCTAAAGCATCTACATTGTCCAGAAATAGCTCTGGGGAAGAAGGGAGAAATCTGGAGAGGTTGCGAGGAGACTAGAGGATGTCTAAGGGGCCTGGGGGGCAGAAGAGAGCTAGGGGGCCCATTCTGTGGAAAAGGGGGGTCCAGGGCACACTAGAGGGGTGCTAAGGTGTCTACACTGTCAAGAAATGCCTCTGGGGAAGAAGGGAGAAATATGGAGGGGCTGCGAGCACACTAGAGGGTGTCTAAGGGATCTGGGGGAGCAGAAGAGATCGGGGGGGCCCCATTCTGTGGAAAAGAGGGGTCCAGAGTGCACTAGAGGGGTGCTAGGGCATCCACATGGTCCAGAAATGCCTCTGGGGAAGAAGGGAGAAATCTGGAGGGGTTGTGAGGAGACTAGAGGGTGTCTAAGGGGACTGGGGGGCCAGAAGAGAGCTCGGGGGCCCCATTCTGTGGAAAAGAGGGGTTCAGAGTGCAGAACAGGGGTGTTAAGGCATCTACATGGTCCAGAACTGCCTCTTGGGAAGAAGGGAGAAATGTGGAGAGGTTGCGAGGAGACTAGAGGGTGTCTAAGGGGTTTGGAGATCCCAATGATATCTGGGGGGGCCCAATCTGTGGAAAAGAGGGGTCCAGAGTGCAGTAGAGGGGTGCTAAGGCGTCTACACTGTCAAGAAATGTCTCTGGGGAAGAAAGGAGAAATCTGGAGGGGTTGCGAGGAGACTAGAGGGTGTCTAAGGGGTCTGGGGGGCCAGGGGAGAGCTGGGGGGGCCCAATTCTATGGAAAAGAGGGTTCCAGAGCGCACTAGAGGGGTGCTAAGGTGTCTACATGGTCCAGAAATGCCTCTGGGGAAGAAGGGAGAAATCTGGAGGGGTTGCGAGGAGACTAGAGGGTGTCTAAGGGGTCTGGGGGGGCAGAAGAGAGCTGGGGGGGCACAATTCTGTGGAACAGAGAGGTCCAGCGCGCACTAGAGGGGTGCTAAGGCATCTACACTGTCAAGAAATGCCTCTGGGAAAGAAGGGAGAAATCTGGAGGGGTTGTGAGGAGACTAGAGGGTGTTTAAGGGGTCTGGGGGGCCAGAAGAGAGCTGGGGGGCCCAATTCTGTGGAAAAGAAGGGCCCAGAGCGCACTAGAGGGGTGCTAAGTCGTCTACTTGGTCAAGAAATGGCTCTGGGGAAGACGGGAGAAATCTGGAGGGGTTGCAAGGAGACTACAGGGTGTCTAAAGGGTCTGGAGGTACCAAAGATATCTGGATGGCCCAATTCTGTGGAAAAGAGGGGTCCAGAGTGCACTAGAGGTGTGCTAAGGGGTCTACACTGTCAAGAAACGGCTCTGAGGAAGAAGGGAGAAATCTGGACGGGTTGCAAGGAGACTAGAGGCTGTCTAAGGGGCCTGGGGGGCCAGAAGAGAGCTGGGGGGCCCAATTCTGTGGGAAAGAGGGGTCCAGAGCGCACTAGAGGGGTGCTAAAGCGTCTACATAGTCAAGAAATGGCTCTGGGGAAGAAGGGAGAAATCTGGAGGAGTTTCTAGCACATTAGAGGGTCTAGAGGGGCCTGGGGGGCCAGAAGAGAGCTGGGGGGCCCAATTCTGTGGAAAAGAGGGGTCCAGAGCGCACTAGAGGGGTGCTAAGTCGTCTGCATGGTCCAGAAATGGCTCTGGGGAAGAAAGGAGAAATCTGGAGGGGTTGTGAGGAGACTAGACGGTATCTAAGGGGGCTGGGGGGCCCAAAGATAGCTGGGTGGCCCAATTCTGTGGAAAAGAGGGGTCCAGAGCACACTAGAGGGGTGCTAAGGTGTCTACATAGTCAAGAAAAGGCTCTGGGGAAGAAGGGAGAAATCTGTAGGGGTGCCAAGAAGACTAGAGGGGATCTAAGGGGTCTGGAGGTCCCAAAGATATCTGGGGAGCCCCATTCTGTAAAAAAGACGGCTCCAGAGCGTGCTAGAGGGGTGCTAAGGAGTCTACATGTTCTAGAAATGCCTCTGGGGAAGAAGGGAGAAATCTGGAGGGATAGCGAGGAGACTAGAGAGTGTGTAAGGGGCCTGGAGATCCAAAAGATATCAGGGTGGCCCAATTCTGTGGAAAAGAGGGGTCCAGAGCACACTAGAGGGGTGCTAAGGGGTCTACACTGTCAAGAAATGCCTCTGGGGAAGAAGGGAGAAATCTGGAGGGGTTGCGAGGAGACTAGAGGGTGTCTAAGGGGCCTGGGGGAGCAGAAGAGAGCTGAGGGGCACAATTCTGTGGAAAAGAGGGGTCCAGAGCGCACTACAGGGGTGCTAAGGCATCTACACTGTCAAGAAATGCCTCTGCGGAAGAAGGGAGAAATCTGGAGGAGTTGCGAGGAGACTGGAGGGGATCTAAGGGCTCTGGGGGAGCAGAAGAGAGCTGGGGGGCCCCATTCTGTGGAAAAGAAGGCTCCAAAGTGCAGTAGAGGGGTGCTAAGGCGTCTATACTGTCAAGAAATGCCTCTGCGGAAGAAGGAAGAAATCTGGAGGAGTTGCGAGGAGACTAGAGGGTGTCTAAGGGGCCTGGGGGGCCAGAAGACAGCTGCGGGGCCCAACTGTGTGGAAAAGAGGGGTCCAGAGAACACTAGAGGGGTACTAAGGCATCTACACTGTCAAAAAATGCCTCTGGGAAAGAAGGGAGAAATCTGGAGGGGTTGCGAGGAGACTAAAGGGGGTCTAAGGGGTCTGGGGTCCAGAAGAGAGCTGGGGGGGGCCATTCGGTGGCAAAGAGGGGTCCAGAGCGCACTAGAGGGGTGCTAAGGTGTCTACATGGTCCAGAAATGCCTCTGGGGAAGAAGGGAGAAATGTGGAGGGGTTGCGAGGAGACTAGAGGGTGTCTAAGGGGTCTGGGGGGCGAGAAGAGAGCTGTGGGGCCCCATTCTGTGGAAAAGAGGGGTGCAGAGCGCACTAGAGGAGTGCTAAGGTGTCTACATGGTCCAGAAATGCCTCTGGGGAAGAAGGGAGAAATCTGGAGACGTTGCGAGCACACCACAGGGTGTCTAAGGGGTCTGGGTGCCAGAAGAGAGCTGGGGGGGCCCCATTCTGTGGAAAAGAGGGGTCCAGAGCACACTAGAGGGGTGCTAAAGCGTCTACACTGTCAAGAAATGCCTCTGCGGAAGAAGGGAGAAATCTGGAGGGGTTGCGAGGAGACTAGAGGGTGTCTAAGGGGTCTGGGGGGCCAGAAGAGAGCTGGGGGGGGCACAATTCTGTGGAACAGAGAGGTCCAGCGCGCACTAGAGGGGTGCTAAGGGGTCTACACTGTCAAGAAATGGCTCTGGGGAAGAAGGGAGAAATCTGGAGGGGTTGCGAGGAGGCTAGAGGGTGTCTAAGGGGTCTGGGGGCCCAGAAGAGAGCTGGGGGGGCCCATTCTGTGGAAAAGAGGGGTCCAGAGCGCACTAGAGGGGTGCTAAAGCGTCTACACTGTCAAGAAATGGCTCTGGGGAAGAAGGGAGAAATCTGGAGGGGTTGCGAGGAGACTAGAGGGTGTCTAAGGGATCTGGAGATCCCAAGGATATCTGGGGGGCCCAATTCTGTGAAAAAGAGGGGTCCAGAGCGCACTAGAGGGGTGCTAAGGCATCTACACTGTCAAGAAATGCCTCTGGGGAAGAAGGGAGCAATCTGGAGGGGTTGCGAGGAGATTAGAGCGTGTCTAAAGGGTCTGGGGGGGCAGAAGAGAGCTGGGGGGGGCATTCTGTGGAAAAGAGGGGTCCAGAGCGCACTAGAGGGGTGCTAAGGTGTCTACATGGTCTAGAAATGGCTCTGGGGAAGAAGGGAGAAATCTGGAGGGGTTGCCAGGAGACTAGAGGGTGTCTAAGGGATGTGGAGGTCCCAAAGATCTCTGGGGGCCCCATTCTGTGGAAAAGAGGGGTCCAGAGCGCACTAGAGGGGTGCCAAGGCATCTACACTGTCAAGAAATGGCTCTGGGCAAGAAGGGAGAAATCTGGAGGAGTTGCGAGCACACCAGAGGGTGTCTAAGGGGTCTGGGGGAGCAGAAGATATCTGGGGGGCCCCATTCTGTGGAAAAGAGGGGTCCAGAGTGCAGAAGAAGGGTGCTAAGGCATCTACACTGTCAAGAAATGCCTCTGGGGAAGAAGGGAGAAATCTGGAGGGGTTGCGAGGAGACTGGAGGGCATCTAAGGGGCCTGGGGAGCCAGAAGAGAGCTGGGGTCCCATTCTGTGGCAAAGAGGGCTCCAGAACGCACTAGAGGGGTGCCAAGATGTCTACATGGTCCAGAAATGCCTCCGGGGAAGAAGGGAGAAATCTGGAAGGGTGGCGAGGAGACTAGAGGGTGTCTAAAGCATCTGGGGGGCGAGAAGAGAGCTGGGGGGCCCGATTCTGTGGAAAAGAAGGGTCCAGAGCATACTAGAGGGGTGCTAAGGCGTCTACACTGTCCATAAATGCTTCTGGGGAAGAAGGGAGAAATCTGGAGAGATTGCGAGGAGACTAGAGGGTGTCTAAGGGGCCTGGGGGGCCAGAAGAGATCTGCGGGGCCCAATTCTGTGGCGAAGAGGGGTCTAGAGTGCACTAGAGGGGTGCTACGGCGTCTACACTGTCAAGAAATGCCTCTGGCGAAGAAGGGAGCAGTCTGGAGGCGCTTCTAGCACATTAGAGGGTGTCTAAGGGGCCTGGGGGACACAAGAGAGCTGGGGGGCCCCATTCTGTGGAAAAGAAGGCTCCAAAGTGCAGTAGAGGGGCGCTAAGTCATCTACACTGTCAAGAAATGCCTCTGGGAAAGAAGGGAGAAATCTGGAAGGGTTGTGAGCACACTAGAGGGTGTCCAAGGCGTCTGGGGGGCCAGAAGAGAGCTGTGGGGCCCCATTCTGTGGAAAAGAGGGATCCAGAGCGCACTAGAGGGGTGCTAAGGTGTCTACATGGTCCAGAAATGGCTCTGGGGAAGAAGGGAGAAATCTGGAGGAGTTGCGAGCACACTAGAGGGCGTCTAAGGAGTCTGGGGGGACAGAAAAGACCTGGGGGGAGCCCAATTCTGCAGAAAAGAGGGGTCCAGAGTGCACTAGAGGGGTACTAAGGTGTCTACACTATCCAGAAATGCCTCTGGGGAAGAAAGGAGAAATCTGGAAGGGATGCGAGCAGCCTAGAGGGTGTCTAAGGGTCTGGGGGAGCAGAAGAGATCGGGGGGGCCCCATTCTGTGGAAAAGAGGGGTCCAGAGTGCACTAGAGGGGTGCTAAGGCATCTAAATGGTCGAGAAATGGCTCTGGGGAAAAAGGGAGCAATCTGGAGGGGTTGCGAGGAGACTAGAGGGTGTCTAAGGGGCCTGGGGAGCCAGAAGAAAGCTGGGGGGGGGCATTCTGTGGAAAAGAGGGGTCCAGAGCACACTAAAGGGGTGCTAAAGCATCTACACTGTCAAGAAATGCCTCTGGGGAAGAAGGGAGCAATCTGGAGGGGTTGCCAGGAGACTAGAGGGTGTCTAAGGGGTCCGGGGAGACAGAAGAGATCTGGGGGGCCCCATTCTGTGGAAAAGAGGGGTCCAGAGTGCACTAGAGGGGTGCTAAGGTGTATACACTGTCAAGAAATGGCTCTGGGGAAGAAGGGAGAAATCTGGAGGGGCTGGCGAGGACCATAAAGGCTGTCTAAGAAGGCTAGAGGCCCACAAGAGAGCTGGGGGGGGGGGCATTCTGTGGAAAAGAGGGGTCCAGAGCGCACTAGAGGTGTGCTGATGGGTCTACATGCTCCAGAAATGCCTCTGGGGAAGAAGGGCGAAATCTGGAGGGGTTGCGAGGGGACTAGAGACGGTCTAACGGGTCTGGTGGCCCAGAAGAGAGCTGGGGTTCCCATTCTGTGGCAAAGAGGGGTCCAGAGCGCACTACAGGGATGCTAAGGTGTCTAAATGGTCCAGAAATGCCTCTGGGGAAGAAGGGCGAAATCTGGAGGGGTTGCGAGGGGACTAGAGACGGTCTAACGGGTCTGGTGGCCCAGAAGAGAGCTGGGGTTCCCATTCTGTGGAAAAGAGAGGTCCAGAGCGCACTACAGGGATGCTAAAGTGTCTACATGCTCCAGAAATGCCTCTGGGGAAGAAGGGAGAAATCTGGAGGGGTTGCCAGGAGACTAGAGGGTGTCTAAGGGGTCTGGAAGTTCCAAAAATATCTGCATGGCCCAATTCTGTGGAAAAGAGGGGTCCAGAACACATTAGAGGGGTGCTAAAGCATCTACACTGTCAAAAAATGTCTCTGGGGAAGAAGGGAGAAATCTGGAGGGGTTGCGAGGAGACTAGAGGGTGTCTAAGGGATCTGGAGATCCCAAGGATATCTGGGGGGCCCAATTCTGTGAAAAAGAGGGGTCCAGAGCGCACTAGAGGGGTGCTAAGGCATCTACACTGTCAAGAAATGCCTCTGGGGAAGAAGGGAGCAATCTGGAGGAGTTGCGAGGAGATTAGATCGTGTCTAAAGGGTCTGGGGGGGCAGAAGAGAGCTGGGGGGGGCATTCTGTGGAAAAGAGGGGTCCAGAGCGCACTAGAGGGGTGCTAAGGTGTCTACATGGTCTAGAAATGCCTCTGGGGAAGAAGGCAGAAATCTGGAGGGGTTGCCAGGAGACTAGAGGGTGTCTAAGGGATCTGGAGGTCCCAAAGATCTCTGGGGGCCCCATTCTGTGGAAAAGAGGGGTCCAGAGCGCACTAGAGGGGTGCCAAGGCATCTACACTGTCAAGAAATGGCTCTGGGGAAGAAGGGAGAAATCTGGAGGAGTTGCGAGCACACCAGAGGGTGTCTAAGGGGTCTGGGGGAGCAGAAGATATCTGGGGGGCCCCATTCTGTGGAAAAGAGGGGTCCAGAGTGCAGAAGAAGGGTGCTAAGGCATCTACACTGTCAAGAAATGCCTCTGGGGAAGAAGGGAGAAATCTGGAGGGGTTGCGAGGAGACTGGAGGGCATCTAAGGGGCCTGGGGAGCCAGAAGAGAGCTGGGGGGCCCATTCTGTGGCAAAGAGGGCTCCAGAACGCACTAGAGGGGTGCCAAGATGTCTACATGGTCCAGAAATGCCTCCGGGGAAGAAGGGAGAAATCTGGAAGGGTGGCGAGGAGACTAGAGGGTGTCTAAAGCATCTGGGGGGCGAGAAGAGAGCTGGGGGGCCCGATTCTGTGGAAAAGAAGGGTCCAGAGCATACTAGAGGGGTGCTAAGGCGTCTACACTGTCCATAAATGCTTCTGGGGAAGAAGGGAGAAATCTGGAGGAGTTGCGAGCACACCAGAGGGTGTCTAAGGGGTCTGGGGGAGCAGAAGATATCTGCGGGGCCCCATTCTGTGGAAAAGAGGGGTCCAGAGTGCAGAAGAAGGGTGCTAAGGCATCTACACTGTCAAGAAATGCCTCTGGGGAAGAAGGGAGAAATCTGGAGGGGTTGCGAGGAGACTGGAGGGCGTCTAAGGGGCCTGGGGAGCCAGAAGAGAGCTGGGGGGCCCATTCTGTGGAAAAGAGGGCTCCAGAATGCACTAGAGGGGTGCCAAGATGTCTACATGGTCCAGAAATGCCTCCGGGGAAGAAGGGAGAAATCTGGAAGGGTGGCGAGGAGACTAGAGGGTGTCTAAGGCGCCTGGGGGGCCAGCAGACAGCTGGGGGGCCGAATTCTGTGGCAAAGAGGGGTCTAGAGTGCACTAGAGGGGTGCTACGGCGTCTACACTGTCAAGAAATGCCTCTGGCGAAGAAGGGAGCAGTCTGGAGGAGCTTCTAGCACATTAGAGGGTGTCTAAGGGGCCTGGGGGACACAAGAGAGCTGAGGGGCCCCATTCTGTGGAAAAGAAGGCTCCAAAGTGCAGTAGAGGGGCGCTAAGTCATCTACACTGTCAAGAAATGCCTCTGGGAAAGAAGGGAGAAATCTGGAAGGGTTGTGAGCACACTAGAGGGTGTCCAAGGCGTCTGGGGTGCCAGAAGAGAGCTGTCGGGGCCCATTGTGTGGAAAAGAGTGGTCCAGAGCACACTAGAGGGCTGCTAAGGCGTCTACACACTCAAGAAATGCCTCTGGGGAAGAAGGGAGAAATCTGGAGGGGTTGCCAGGAGACTAGGGGGTGTCCAAGGGGCCTGGGGGGCCAGAAGAGGGCTGTGTGGCCCCATTCTGTGGAAAAGAGGGATCCAGAGCTCACTAGAGGAGTGCTAAGGTGTCTACATGGTCCAGAAATGGCTCTGGGGAAGAAGGGAGAAATCTGGAGGAGTTGCGAGCACACTAGAGGGCGTCTAAGGAGTCTGGGGGGACAGAAAAGACCTGGGGGGAGCCCAATTCTGCAGAAAAGAGGGGTCCAGAGTGCACTAGAGGGGTGCTAAGGTGTCTACATGATCTAGAAATATCTGGGGTAAGAAGGGAGAAATCTGGAGAGATTGCGAGGAGACTAGAGGATGTCTAAGGAGTTTGAGGGGCCGGAAAAGAGGTGCGGGGCCCCATTCTGTGGAAAAGAGGGGTCCAGAGCACACTAGAGGGGTGCTAAGGGGTCTACACTGTCAAGAAATGCCTCTGGGGAAGAAGGGAGAAATCTGGAGGGGTTGCGAGGAGACTAGAGGGTGTCTAAGGGGCCTGGGGGAGCAGAAGAGAGCTGAGGGGCACAATTCTGTGGAAAAGAGGGGTCCAGAGCGCACTACAGGGGTGCTAAGGCATCTACACTGTCAAGAAATGCCTCTGCGGAAGAAGGGAGAAATCTGGAGGAGTTGCGAGGAGACTGGAGGGGATCTAAGGGCTCTGGGGGAGCAGAAGAGAGCTGGGGGGCCCCATTCTGTGGAAAAGAAGGCTCCAAAGTGCAGTAGAGGGGTGCTAAGGCGTCTATACTGTCAAGAAATGCCTCTGCGGAAGAAGGAAGAAATCTGGAGGAGTTGCGAGGAGACTAGAGGGTGTCTAAGGGGCCTGGGGGGCCAGAAGACAGCTGCGGGGCCCAACTGTGTGGAAAAGAGGGGTCCAGAGAACACTAGAGGGGTGCTAAGGCATCTACACTGTCAAAAAATGCCTCTGGGAAAGAAGGGAGAAATCTGGAGGGGTTGCGAGGAGACTAAAGGGGGTCTAAGGGGTCTGGGGTCCAGAAGAGAGCTGGGGGGGGCCATTCGGTGGCAAAGAGGGGTCCAGAGCGCACTAGAGGGGTGCTAAGGTGTGTACATGGTCCAGAAATGCCTCTGGGGAAGAAGGGAGAAATGTGGAGGGGTTGCGAGGAGACTAGAGGGTGTCTAAGGGGTCTGGGGGGCGAGAAGAGAGCTGTGGGGCCCCATTCTGTGGAAAAGAGGGGTGCAGAGCGCACTAGAGGAGTGCTAAGGTGTCTACATGGTCCAGAAATGCCTCTGGGGAAGAAGGGAGAAATCTGGAGACGTTGCGAGCACACCACAGGGTGTCTAAGGGGTCTGGGTGCCAGAAGAGAGCTGGGGGGGCCCCATTCTGTGGAAAAGAGGGGTCCAGAGCACACTAGAGGGGTGCTAAAGCGTCTACACTGTCAAGAAATGCCTCTGCGGAAGAAGGGAGAAATCTGGAGGGGTTGCGAGGAGACTAGAGGGTGTCTAAGGGGTCTGGGGGGCCAGAAGAGAGCTGGGGGGGGCACAATTCTGTGGAACAGAGAGGTCCAGCGCGCACTAGAGGGGTGCTAAGGGGTCTACACTGTCAAGAAATGGCTCTGGGGAAGAAGGGAGAAATCTGGAGGGGTTGCGAGGAGGCTAGAGGGTGTCTAAGGGGTCTGGGGGCCCAGAAGAGAGCTGGGGGGGCCCATTCTGTGGAAAAGAGGGGTCCAGAGCGCACTAGAGGGGTGCTAAAGCGTCTACACTGTCAAGAAATGGCTCTGGGGAAGAAGGGAGAAATCTGGAGGGGTTGCGAGGAGGCTAGAGGGTGTCTAAGGGATCTGGAGATCCCAAAGATCTCTGGGGGCCCCATTCTGTGGAAAAGAGGGGTCCAGAGTGCAGAAGAAGGGTGCTAAGGCATCTACACTGTCAAGAAATGCCTCTGGGGAAGAAGGGAGAAATCTGGAGGGGTTGCGAGGAGACTGGAGGGCATCTAAGGGGCCTGGGGAGCCAGAAGAGAGCTGGGGTCCCATTCTGTGGCAAAGAGGGCTCCAGAACGCACTAGAGGGGTGCCAAGATGTCTACATGGTCCAGAAATGCCTCCGGGGAAGAAGGGAGAAATCTGGAAGGGTGGCGAGGAGACTAGAGGGTGTCTAAAGCATCTGGGGGGCGAGAAGAGAGCTGGGGGGCCCGATTCTGTGGAAAAGAAGGGTCCAGAGCATACTAGAGGGGTGCTAAGGCGTCTACACTGTCCATAAATGCTTCTGGGGAAGAAGGGAGAAATCTGGAGAGATTGCGAGGAGACTAGAGGGTGTCTAAGGGGCCTGGGGGGCCAGAAGAGATCTGCGGGGCCCAATTCTGTGGCGAAGAGGGGTCTAGAGTGCACTAGAGGGGTGCTACGGCGTCTACACTGTCAAGAAATGCCTCTGGCGAAGAAGGGAGCAGTCTGGAGGCGCTTCTAGCACATTAGAGGGTGTCTAAGGGGCCTGGGGGACACAAGAGAGCTGGGGGGCCCCATTCTGTGGAAAAGAAGGCTCCAAAGTGCAGTAGAGGGGCGCTAAGTCATCTACACTGTCAAGAAATGCCTCTGGGAAAGAAGGGAGAAATCTGGAAGGGTTGTGAGCACACTAGAGGGTGTCCAAGGCGTCTGGGGGGCCAGAAGAGAGCTGTGGGGCCCCATTCTGTGGAAAAGAGGGATCCAGAGCGCACTAGAGGGGTGCTAAGGTGTCTACATGGTCCTGAAATGGCTCTGGGGAAGAAGGGAGAAATCTGGAGGAGTTGCGAGCACACTAGAGGGCGTCTAAGGAGTCTGGGGGGACAGAAAAGACCTGGGGGGAGCCCAATTCTGCAGAAAAGAGGGGTCCAGAGTGCACTAGAGGGGTACTAAGGTGTCTACACTATCCAGAAATGCCTCTGGGGAAGAAAGGAGAAATCTGGAAGGGATGCGAGCAGCCTAGAGGGTGTCTAAGGGTCTGGGGGAGCAGAAGAGATCGGGGGGGCCCCATTCTGTGGAAAAGAGGGGTCCAGAGTGCACTAGAGGGGTGCTAAGGCATCTAAATGGTCGAGAAATGGCTCTGGGGAAAAAGGGAGCAATCTGGAGGGGTTGCGAGGAGACTAGAGGGTGTCTAAGGGGCCTGGGGAGCCAGAAGAAAGCTGGGGGGGGGCATTCTGTGGAAAAGAGGGGTCCAGAGCACACTAAAGGGGTGCTAAAGCATCTACACTGTCAAGAAATGCCTCTGGGGAAGAAGGGAGCAATCTGGAGGGGTTGCCAGGAGACTAGAGGGTGTCTAAGGGGTCCGGGGAGACAGAAGAGATCTGGGGGGCCCCATTCTGTGGAAAAGAGGGGTCCAGAGTGCACTAGAGGGGTGCTAAGGTGTATACACTGTCAAGAAATGGCTCTGGGGAAGAAGGGAGAAATCTGGAGGGGCTGGCGAGGACCATAAAGGCTGTCTAAGAAGGCTAGAGGCCCACAAGAGAGCTGGGGGGGGGGGCATTCTGTGGAAAAGAGGGGTCCAGAGCGCACTAGAGGTGTGCTGATGGGTCTACATGCTCCAGAAATGCCTCTGGGGAAGAAGGGCGAAATCTGGAGGGGTTGCGAGGGGACTAGAGACGGTCTAACGGGTCTGGTGGCCCAGAAGAGAGCTGGGATTCCCATTCTGTGGCAAAGAGGGGTCCAGAGCGCACTACAGGGATGCTAAGGTGTCTAAATGGTCCAGAAATGCCTCTGGGGAAGAAGGGCGAAATCTGGAGGGGTTGCGAGGGGACTAGAGACGGTCTAACGGGTCTGGTGGCCCAGAAGAGAGCTGGGGTTCCCATTCTGTGGAAAAGAGAGGTCCAGAGCGCACTACAGGGATGCTAAAGTGTCTACATGCTCCAGAAATGCCTCTGGGGAAGAAGGGAGAAATCTGGAGGGGTTGCCAGGAGACTAGAGGGTGTCTAAGGGGTCTGGGGGGCCAGAAGAGAGCTGGGGGGCCCATTCTGTGGAAAAGAGGGGTCCAGAGTGCACTGGAGGGGTGCTAAGGTGTCTGCATGATCTAGAAATATCTGGGGTAAGAAGGGAGAAATCTGGAGGGATTACGAGGAGACTAGAGGATGTCTAAGGAGTTTGAGGGGCCGGAAAAGAGGTGCGGGGCCCCATTCTGTGGAAAAGAGGGGTCCAGAGCGCACTACAGGGGTGGTAAGGCGTCTACATGGTCCAGAAATGCCTCTGGGGAAGAAGGGAGAAATCTGGAGGGGTTGTGAGGAGAGTAGAGAGTATCTAAGGGGTCTGGAAGTTCCAAAAATATCTGGAGGGCCCAATTCTGTGGAAAAGAGGGGTCCAGAACACATTAGAGGGGTGCTAAAGCATCTACACTGTCAAAAAATGTCTCTGGGGAAGAAGGGAGAAATCTGGAGGGGTTGCGAGGAGACTAGAGGGTGTCTAAGGGATCTGGAGATCCCAAGGATATCTGGGGGGCCCAATTCTGTGAAAAAGAGGGGTCCAGAGCGCACTAGAGGGGTGCTAAGGCATCTACACTGTCAAGAAATGCCTCTGGGGAAGAAGGGAGCAATCTGGAGGAGTTGCGAGGAGATTAGATCGTGTCTAAAGGGTCTGGGGGGGCAGAAGAGAGCTGGGGGGGGCATTCTGTGGAAAAGAGGGGTCCAGAGCGCACTAGAGGGGTGCTAAGGTGTCTACATGGTCTAGAAATGCCTCTGGGGAAGAAGGCAGAAATCTGGAGGGGTTGCCAGGAGACTAGAGGGTGTCTAAGGGATCTGGAGGTCCCAAAGATCTCTGGGGGCCCCATTCTGTGGAAAAGAGGGGTCCAGAGCGCACTAGAGGGGTGCCAAGGCATCTACACTGTCAAGAAATGGCTCTGGGGAAGAAGGGAGAAATCTGGAGGAGTTGCGAGCACACCAGAGGGTGTCTAAGGGGTCTGGGGGAGCAGAAGATATCTGGGGGGCCCCATTCTGTGGAAAAGAGGGGTCCAGAGTGCAGAAGAAGGGTGCTAAGGCATCTACACTGTCAAGAAATGCCTCTGGGGAAGAAGGGAGAAATCTGGAGGGGTTGCGAGGAGACTGGAGGGCATCTAAGGGGCCTGGGGAGCCAGAAGAGAGCTGGGGGGCCCATTCTGTGGCAAAGAGGGCTCCAGAACGCACTAGAGGGGTGCCAAGATGTCTACATGGTCCAGAAATGCCTCCGGGGAAGAAGGGAGAAATCTGGAAGGGTGGCGAGGAGACTAGAGGGTGTCTAAAGCATCTGGGGGGCGAGAAGAGAGCTGGGGGGCCCGATTCTGTGGAAAAGAAGGGTCCAGAGCATACTAGAGGGGTGCTAAGGCGTCTACACTGTCCATAAATGCTTCTGGGGAAGAAGGGAGAAATCTGGAGGAGTTGCGAGCACACCAGAGGGTGTCTAAGGGGTCTGGGGGAGCAGAAGATATCTGCGGGGCCCCATTCTGTGGAAAAGAGGGGTCCAGAGTGCAGAAGAAGGGTGCTAAGGCATCTACACTGTCAAGAAATGCCTCTGGGGAAGAAGGGAGAAATCTGGAGGGGTTGCGAGGAGACTGGAGGGTGTCTAAGGGGCCTGGGGAGCCAGAAGAGAGCTGGGGGGCCCATTCTGTGGAAAAGAGGGCTCCAGAATGCACTAGAGGGGTGCCAAGATGTCTACATGGTCCAGAAATGCCTCCGGGGAAGAAGGGAGAAATCTGGAAGGGTGGCGAGGAGACTAGAGGGTGTCTAAGGCGCCTGGGGGGCCAGCAGACAGCTGGGGGGCCGAATTCTGTGGCAAAGAGGGGTCTAGAGTGCACTAGAGGGGTGCTACGGCGTCTACACTGTCAAGAAATGCCTCTGGCGAAGAAGGGAGCAGTCTGGAGGAGCTTCTAGCACATTAGAGGGTGTCTAAGGGGCCTGGGGGACACAAGAGAGCTGAGGGGCCCCATTCTGTGGAAAAGAAGGCTCCAAAGTGCAGTAGAGGGGCGCTAAGTCATCTACACTGTCAAGAAATGCCTCTGGGAAAGAAGGGAGAAATCTGGAAGGGTTGTGAGCACACTAGAGGGTGTCCAAGGCGTCTGGGGTGCCAGAAGAGAGCTGTCGGGGCCCATTGTGTGGAAAAGAGTGGTCCAGAGCACACTAGAGGGCTGCTAAGGCGTCTACACACTCAAGAAATGCCTCTGGGGAAGAAGGGAGAAATCTGGAGGGGTTGCCAGGAGACTAGGGGGTGTCCAAGGGGCCTGGGGGGCCAGAAGAGGGCTGTGTGGCCCCATTCTGTGGAAAAGAGGGATCCAGAGCTCACTAGAGGAGTGCTAAGGTGTCTACATGGTCCAGAAATGGCTCTGGGGAAGAAGGGAGAAATCTGGAGGAGTTGCGAGCACACTAGAGGGCGTCTAAGGAGTCTGGGGGGACAGAAAAGACCTGGGGGGAGCCCAATTCTGCAGAAAAGAGGGGTCCAGAGTGCACTAGAGGGGTGCTAAGGTGTCTACATGATCTAGAAATATCTGGGGTAAGAAGGGAGAAATCTGGAGAGATTGCGAGGAGACTAGAGGATGTCTAAGGAGTTTGAGGGGCCGGAAAAGAGGTGCGGGGCCCCATTCTGTGGAAAAGAGGGGTCCAGAGCGCACTACAGGGGTGGTAAGGCGTCTACATGGTCCAGAAATGCCTCTGGGAAAGAAGGGAGAAATCTGGAGGGGTTGCGAGGAGACTAGATGTTGTCTAAGGGGCCTGGGGGGCAGAAGAGAGCTAGGGGCCCCATTCTGTGGAAAAGAGGGATCCAGAGCGCACTAGAGGGGTGCTAAGGTGTCTACATGGTCCAGAAATGGCTCTGGGGAAGAAGGGAGAAATCTGGAGGAGTTGCGAGCACACTAGAGGGCGTCTAAGGAGTCTGGGGGGACAGAAAAGACCTGGGGGGAGCCCAATTCTGCAGAAAAGAGGGGTCCAGAGTGCACTAGAGGGGTGCTAAGGTGTCTACATTATCCAGAAATGCCTCTGGGGAAGAAAGGAGAAATCTGGAAGGGATGCGAGCAGCCTAGAGGGTGTCTAAGGGGTCTGGGGGAGCAAAAGACATCGGGGGGGCCCCATTCTGTGGAAAAGAGGGGTCCAGAGTGCACTAGAGGGGTGCTAAGGCATCTAAATGGTCGAGAAATGGCTCTGGGGAAAAAGGGAGCAATCTGGAGGGGTTGCGAGGAGACTAGAGGGTGTCTAAGGGGCCTGGGGAGCCAGAAGAGAGCTGGGGGGGGCATTCTGTGGAAAAGAGGGGTCCAGAGCACACTAAAGGGGTGCTAAAGCATCTACACTGTCAAGAAATGCCTCTGGGGAAGAAGGGAGCAATCTGGAGGGGTTGCGAGGAGACTAGAGGGTGTCTAAGGGGTCCGGGGAGACAGAAGAGATCTGGGGGGCCCCATTCTGTGGAAAAGAGGGGTCCAGAGTGCACTAGAGGGGTGCTAAGGTGTCTACACTGTCAAGAAATGGCTCTGGGGAAGAAGGGAGAAATCTGGAGGGGCTGGCGAGGACCATAAAGGCTATCTAAGAGGGCTAGAGGCCCACAAGAGAGCTGGGGGGGGGGCCATTCTGTGGCAAAGAGGGGTCCAGAGCGCACTAGAGGTGTGCTGATGGGTCTACATGCTCCAGAAATGCCTCTGGGGAAGAAGGGCGAAATCTGGAGGGGTTGCGAGGGGACTAGAGATGGTCTAACGGGTCTGGTGGCCCAGAAGAGAGCTGGGGTTCCCATTCTGTGGCAAAGAGGGGTCCAGAGCGCACTACAGGGATGCTAAGGTGTCTACATGCTCCAGAAATGCCTCTGGGGAAAAAGGGAGAAATCTGGAGGGGTTGCCAGGAGACTAGAGGGTGTCTAAGGGGTCTGGGGGGCCAGAAGAGAGCTGGGGGGGCCATTCTGTGGAAAAGAGGGGTCCAGAGTGCACTGGAGGGGTGCTAAGGTGTCTGCATGATCTAGAAATATCTGGGGTAAGAAGGGAGAAATCTGGAGGGATTACGAGGAGACTAGAGGATGTCTAAGGAGTTTGAGGGGCCGGAAAAGAGGTGCGGGGCCCCATTCTGTGGAAAAGAGGGGTCCAGAGCGCACTACAGGGGTGGTAAGGCGTCTACATGGTCCAGAAATGCCTCTGGGGAAGAAGGGAGAAATCTGGAGGGGTTGTGAGGAGACTAGAGAGTATCTAAGGGGTCTGGAAGTTCCAAAAATATCTGGAGGGCCCAATTCTGTGGAAAAGAGGGGTCCAGAACACATTAGAGGGCTGCTAAAGCATCCACATTGTCCAGAAATAGCTCTGGGGAAGAAGGGAGAAATCTGGAGGGGTTGCGAGGAGACTAGAGGATGTCTAAGGGGCCTGGGGGGCAGAAGAGAGCTAGGGGGCCCATTCTGTGGAAAAGGGGGGTCCAGAGCGCACTAGAGGGGTGCTAAGGTGTCTACACTGTCAAGAAATGCCTCTGGGGAAGAAGGGAGAAATCTGGAGGGGCTGCGAGCACACTAGAGGGTGTCTAACGGGTCTGGGGGAGCAGAAGAGATTGGGGGGGCCCCATTCTGTGGAAAAGAGGGGTTCAGAGTGCACTAGAGGGGTGCTAGGGCATCCACATGGTCCAGAAATGGCTCTGGGGAAGAAGGGAGAAATCTGGAGGGGTTGCGAGGAGACTAGAGAGGGTCTAAGGGGTCTGGAGATCCCAATGATATCTGGGGGGGGCCAATCTGTGGAAAAGAGGGGTCCAGAGTGCACTAGAGGGGTGCTAAGGCGTCTACACTGTCAAGAAATGCCTCTGGGGAAAAAAGGAGAAATCTGGAGGGATTGCCAGGAGACTAGAGGGTGTCTACGGCGTCTCGGGGGCCAGAAGAGAGCTGGGGTGGGGCCATTCCATAGAAAAGAGGGGTCCAGAGTGCACTAGAGGGGTGCTAAGGCGTCTACACTGTCAAGAAATGTCTCTGGGGAAGAAAGGAGAAATCTGGAGGGGTTGCGAGGAGACTAGAGGGTGTCTAAGGGGTCTGGGGGGCCAGAAGAGAGCTGGGGGGGCCCAATTCTATGGAAAAGAGGGGTCCAGAGCGCACTAGAGGGGTGCTAAGGCGTCTACATGGTCCAGAAATGCCTCTGGGGAAGAAGGGAGAAATCTGGAGGGCTTGCCAGGAGACTAGAGGGTGTCTAAAGGGTCTGGGGGGGGCAGAAGAGAGCTGGGGGGGCACAATTCTGTGGAACAGAGAGGTCCAGCGCGCACTAGAGGGGTGCTAAGGCATCTACACTGTCAAGAAATGCCTCTGTGAAAGAAGGGAGAAATCTGGAGGGGTTGCGAGGAGACTAGAGGGTGTTTCAGGGGTCTGGGGGGCCAGAAGAGAGCTGGGGGGCCCAATTCTGTGGAAAAGAAGGGCCCAGAGCGCACTAGAGGGGTGATAAGGGGTCTACACTGTCCAAAAATGGCTCTGAGGAAGAAGGGAGAAATCTGGAGGGGTTGCAAGGAGACTAGAGGGTGTCTAAAGGGTCTGGAGGTACCAAAGATATCCGCATGGCCCAATTCTGTGGAAAAGAGGGGTCCAGAGTGCAGTAGAGGGGTGCTAAGGCGTCTACACTGTCAAGAAACGGCTCTGAGGAAGAAGGGAGAAATCTGGACGGGTTGCAAGGAGACTAGAGGCTGTCTAAGGGGCCTGGGGGGCCAGAAGAGAGCTGGGGGGCCCAGTTCTGTGGAAAAGAGGGGTCCAGAGCGCACTAGAGGGGTGCTAAAGCGTCTACATAGTCAAGAAATGGCTCTGGGGAAGAAGGGAGAAATCTGGAGGAGTTTCTAACACATTAGAGGGTCTAGAGGGGCCTGGGGGGCCAGAAGAGAGCTGGGGGGCCCAATTCTGTGGATAAGAGGGGTCCAGAGCACACTAGAGGGGTGCTAAGGCGTCTACAGGGTCAAGAAATGGCTCTGGGGAAGAAAGGAGAAATCTGGAGGGGTTGTGAGGAGACTAGAGGGTGTCTAAGGGGGCTGGGGGGGCCCAAAGATAGCTGGGTGGCCCAATTCTGTGGAAAAGAGGGGTCCAGAGCGCACTAGAGGGGTGCTAAGGTGTCTACATGGTCCAGAAATGCCTCTGGGGAAGAAGGGAGAAATGTGGAGGGGGTGCGAGAAGACTAGAGCGTGTCTAAGGAGTCTGGAGGTCCCAGAGATATCTGGGTGGCCCAATTCTGTGGAAAAGAGGGGTCCAGAGCACACTAGAGGGGTGCTAAGGTGTCTACATAGTCAAGAAAAGGCTCTGGGGAAGAAGGGAGAAATCTGTAGGGGTGCCAAGAAGACTAGAGGGGATCTAAGGGGTCTGGAGGTCCCAAAAATATCTGGGGAGCCCCATTCTGTAAAAAAGACGGCTCCAGAGCGTGCTAGAGGGGTGCTAAGGGGTCTACATGGTCTAGAAATGCCTCTGGGGAAGAAGGGAGAAATCTGGAGGGAGAGCGAGGAGACTAGAGGGTGTGTAAGGGGCCTGGAGATCCAAAAGATATCTGGGTGGCCCAATTCTGTGGAAAAGAGGGGTCCAGAGCACACTAGAGGGGTGCTAAGGGGTCTACACTGTCAAGAAATGCCTCTGGGGAAGAAGGGAGAAATCTGGAGGGATTGCAAGGAGACTAGAGAGTGTCTAACAGGGCTAGAAGCCCAGAAGAGAGGTGCGGGGCCCCATTCTGTGGAAAAGAGGGGTCCAGAGCACACTAGAGGGGTGCTAAGTTGTCTACACTGTCAAGAAATGGCTCTGGGGAAGAAGGGAGAAATCTGGAGGGGCTGGCGAGGACCATAGAGGCTGTCTAAGAGGGCTAGAGGCCCACAAGAGAGCTGGGGGGGGGGGGTCCAATTCTGTGGCAAAGAGGGGTCCAGAGCGCACTAGAGGGGTGCTGATGGGTCTACATGGTCCAGAAATGGCTCTGGGGAAGAAGGGAGAAATCTGGAGGGGTTGCGAGGAGACTAGAGGGTGTCTAAGGGGCCTGGGGGAGCAGAACAGAGCTGAGGGGCCCAATTCTGTGGAAAAGAGGGGTCCAGAGCGCACTAGAGGGGTGCTAAGGCATCTACACTGTCAAGAAATGCCTCTGCGGAAGAAGGGAGAAATCTGGAGGAGTTGCGAGGAGACTGGAGGGGATCTAAGGGCTCTGGGGGAGCAGAAGAGAGCTGGGGGGCCCCATTCTGTGGAAAAGAAGGCTCCAAAGTGCACTAGAGGGGTGCTAAGGCGTCTACACTGTCAAGAAATGCCTCTGCGGAAGAAGGGCGAAATCTGGAGGAGTTGCGAGGAGACTAGAGGGTGTCTAAGGGGCCTGGGGGGCCAGAAGAGAGCTGCGGGGCCCAACTGTGTGGAAAAGAGGGGTGCAGAGCGCACTAGAGGAGTGCTAAGGTGTCTACATGGTCCAGAAATGCCTCTGGGGAAGAAGGGAGAAATCTGGAGGGGTTGCGAGCACACCACAGGGTGTCTAAGGGGTCTGGGTGCCAGAAGAGAGCTGGGGGGGGGCCCATTCTGTGGAAAAGAGGGGTCCAGAGCACACTAGAGGGTTGCTAAGGCGTCTACACTGTCAAGAAATGGCTCTGGGGAAGAAGGGAGAAATGTGGAGGGGTTGCGAGGAGACTAGAGGGTGTCTAAGGGGTCTGGGGGCCCGGAAGAGATCTGGGGGGCCCCATTCTGTGGAAAAGAGGGGTCCAGAGCGCACTAGAGGGGTGCTAAAGCGTCTACACTGTCAAGAAATGGCTCTGGGGAAGAAGGGAGAAATCTGGAGGGGTTGCGAGGAGACTAGAGGGTGTCTAAGGGGTCTGGGGGGCCAGAAGAGAGCTGGGGGGGCACAATTCTGTGGAACAGAGAGGTCCAGCGCGCACTAGAGGGGTGCTAAGGGGTCTACACTGTCAAGAAATGGCTCTGGGGAAGAAGGGAGAAATCTGGAGGGGTTGCGAGGAGGCTAGAGGGTGTCTAAGGGGTCTGGGGGGCCAGAAGAGAGCTGGGGGCCCCATTCTGTGGAAAAGAGGGGTCCAGAGCACACTAGAGGGGTGCTAAAGCGTCTACACTGTCAAGAAATGCCTCTGGGGAAGAAGGGAGAAATCTGGAGGGGTTGCGAGGAGACTAGAGGGTGTCTAAGGGATCTGGAGATCCCAAGGATATCTGGGGGGCCCAATTCTGTGAAAAAGAGGGGTCCAGAGCGCACTAGAGGGGTACTAAGGCATCTACACTGTCAAGAAATGCCTCTGGGGAAGAAGGGAGCAATCTGGAGGGGTTGCGAGGAGATTAGAGCGTGTCTAAAGGGTCTGGGAGGGCAGAAGAGAGCTGGGGGGGGCATTCTGTGGAAAAGAGGGGTCCAGAGTGCACTAGAGGGGTGCTAAGACATCTAAATGGTCGAGAAATAGCTCTGGGGAAAAAGGGAGCAATCTGGAGGGGTTGCGAGGAGACTAGAGGGTGTCTAAGGGGCCTGGGGAGCCAGAGGAGAGCTGGGGGGGGGCATTCTGTGGAAAAGAGGGGTCCAGAGCACACTAAAGGGGTGCTAAAGCATCTACACTGTCAAGAAATGCCTCTGGGGAAGAAGGGAGCAATCTGGAGGGGTTGCGAGGAGACTAGAGGGTGTCTAAGGGGTCCGGGGAGACAGAAGAGATCTGGGGGGCCCCATTCTGTGGAAAAGAGGGGTCCAGAGTGCACTAGAGGGGTGCTAAGGTGTCTACACTGTCAAGAAATGGCTCTGGGGAAGAAGGGAGAAATCTGGAGGGGCTGGCGAGGACCATAAAGGCTGTCTAAGAGGGCTAGAGGCCCACAAGAGAGCTGGGGGAGGGGGGGGCATTCTGTGGCAAAGAGGGGTCCAGAGTGCACTAGAGGTGTGCTGATGGGTCTACATGCTCCAGAAATGCCTCTGGGGAAGAAGGGCGAAATCTGGAGGGGTTGCGAGGGGACTAGAGACGGTCTAACGGGTCTGGTGGCCCAGAAGAGAGCTGGGGTTCCCATTCTGTGGCAAAGAGGGGTCCAGAGCGC
Source organism: Dromaius novaehollandiae (assembly GCF_036370855.1). NCBI lineage: Eukaryota > Metazoa > Chordata > Aves > Casuariiformes > Dromaiidae > Dromaius > Dromaius novaehollandiae. The sequence continues at coordinate 219,386,569 of NC_088098.1, read as the reverse complement.
ACTACAGGGATGCTAAGGTGTCTAAATGGTCCAGAAATGCCTCTGGGGAAGAAGGGCGAAATCTGGAGGGGTTGCGAGGGGACTAGAGACGGTCTAACGGGTCTGGTGGCCCAGAAGAGAGCTGGGGTTCCCATTCTGTGGCAAAGAGGGGTCCAGAGCGCACTACAGGGATGCTAAGGCGTCTATATGCTCCAGAAATGCCTCTGGGGAAGAAGGGAGAAATCTGGAGGGGTTGCCAGGAGACTAGAGGGTGTCTAAGGGGTCTGGGGGGCCAGAAGAGAGCTGGGGGGCCCATTCTGTGGAAAAGAGGGGTCCAGAGTGCACTGGAGGGGTGCTAAGGTGTCTGCATGATCTAGAAATATCTGGGGTAAGAAGGGAGAAATCTGGAGGGATTACGAGGAGACTAGAGGATGTCTAAGGAGTTTGAGGGGCCGGAAAAGAGGTGCGGGGCCCCATTCTGTGGAAAAGAGGGGTCCAGAGCGCACTACAGGGGTGGTAAGGCGTCTACATGGTCCAGAAATGCCTCTGGGAAAGAAGGGAGAAATCTGGAGGGGTTGCGAGGAGACTAGAGAGTATCTAAGGGGTCTGGAAGTTCCAAAAATATCTGGAGGGCCCAATTCTGTGGAAAAGAGGGGTCCAGAACACATTAGAGGGGTGCTAAAGCATCCACATTGTCCAGAAATAGCTCTGGGGAAGAAGGGAGAAATCTGGAGGGGTTGCGAGGAGACTAGAGGATGTCTAAGGGGCCTGGGGGGCAGAAGAGAGCTAGGGGGCCCATTCTGTGGAAAAGGGGGGTCCAGAGCGCACTAGAGGGGTGCTAAGGTGTCTACACTGTCAAGAAATGCCTCTGGGGAAGAAGGGAGAAATCTGGAGGGGCTGCGAGCACACTAGAGGGTGTCTAACGGGTCTGGGGGAGCAGAAGAGATTGGGGGGGCCCCATTCTGTGGAAAAGAGGGGTTCAGAGTGCACTAGAGGGGTGCTAGGGCATCCACATGGTCCAGAAATGGCTCTGGGGAAGAAGGGAGAAATCTGGAGGGGTTGCGAGGAGACTAGAGAGGGTCTAAGGGGTCTGGAGATCCCAATGATATCTGGGGGGGGCCAATCTGTGGAAAAGAGGGGTCCAGAGTGCACTAGAGGGGTGCTAAGGCGTCTACACTGTCAAGAAATGCCTCTGGGGAAAAAAGGAGAAATCTGGAGGGATTGCCAGGAGACTAGAGGGTGTCTACGGCGTCTCGGGGGCCAGAAGAGAGCTGGGGTGGGGCCATTCCATAGAAAAGAGGGGTCCAGAGTGCACTAGAGGGGTGCTAAGGCGTCTACACTGTCAAGAAATGTCTCTGGGGAAGAAAGGAGAAATCTGGAGGGGTTGCGAGGAGACTAGAGGGTGTCTAAGGGGTCTGGGGGGCCAGAAGAGAGCTGGGGGGGCCCAATTCTATGGAAAAGAGGGGTCCAGAGCGCACTAGAGGGGTGCTAAGGCGTCTACACTGTCAAGAAATGTCTCTGGGGAAGAAAGGAGAAATCTGGAGGGGTTGCGAGGAGACTAGAGGGTGTCTAAGGGGTCTGGGGGGCCAGAAGAGAGCTGGGGGGGCCCAATTCTATGGAAAAGAGGGGTCCAGAGCGCACTAGAGGGGTGCTAAGGCGTCTACATGGTCCAGAAATGCCTCTGGGGAAGAAGGGAGAAATCTGGAGGGCTTGCCAGGAGACTAGAGGGTGTCTAAAGGGTCTGGGGGGGCAGAAGAGAGCTGGGGGGGCACAATTCTGTGGAAAAGAGGGGTCCAGTGCGCACTAGAGGGGTGCTAAGGCATCTACACTGTCAAGAAATGCCTCTGGGAAAGAAGGGAGAAATCTGCAGGGGTTGCGAGGAGACTAGAGGGTGTCTAAAGGGTCTGGGGGGCCAGAAGAGGGCTGGGGGGCCCAATTCTGTGGAAAAGAGGGGTCCAGAGCGTACTAGAGTGGTGCTAAGGCGTCTACAGGGTCAAGAAATGGCTCTGGGGAAGAAAGGAGAAATCTGGAGGGGTTGCGAGGATACTAGAGGGTGTCTAAAGGGTCCGGGGGGCCAGAAGAGGGCTGGGGGGCCCAATTCTGTGGAAAAGAGGGGTCCAGAGCGCACTAGAGGGGTGCTAAGGTGTCTACATGGTCCAGAAATGCCTCTGGGGAAGAAGGGAGAAATGTGGAGGGGTTGTGAGGAGACTAGAGGGTGTCTAAGGGGGCTGGGGGGGCCCAAAGATAGCTGGGTGGCCCAATTCTGTGGAAAAGAGGGGTCCAGAGCGCACTAGAGGGGTGCTAAGGCATCTACACTGTCAAGAAATGCCTCTGGGAAAGAAGGGAGAAATCTGCAGGGGTTGCGAGGAGACTAGAGGGTGTTTAAGGGGTCTGGGGGGCCAGAAGAGAGCTGGGGGGCCCAATTCTGTGGAAAAGAGGGGTCCAGAGCGTACTAGAGTGGTGCTAAGGCGTCTACAGGGTCACGAAATGGCTCTGGGGAAGAAAGGAGAAATCTGGAGGGCTTGCCAGGAGACTAGAGGGTGTCTAAAGGGTCCGGGGGGCCAGAAGAGGGCTGGGGGGCCCAATTCTGTGGAAAAGAGGGGTCCAGAGCGCACTAGAGGGGTGCTAAGGTGTCTACATGGTCCAGAAATGCCTCTGGGGAAGAAGGGAGAAATGTGGAGGGGTTGCGAGAAGACTAGAGCGTGTCTAAGGAGTCTGGAGGTCCCAGAGATATCTGGGTGGCCCAATTCTGTGGAAAAGAGGGGTCCAGAGCACACTAGAGGGGTGCTAAGGTGTCTACATAGTCAAGAAAAGGCTCTGGGGAAGAAGGGAGAAATCTGTAGGGGTGCCAAGAAGACTAGAGGGGATCTAAGGGGTCTGGAGGTCCCAAAAATATCTGGGGAGCCCCATTCTGTAAAAAAGACGGCTCCAGAGCGTGCTAGAGGGGTGCTAAGGGGTCTACATGGTCTAGAAATGCCTCTGGGGAAGAAGGGAGAAATCTGGAGGGAGAGCGAGGAGACTAGAGGGTGTGTAAGGGGCCTGGAGATCCAAAAGATATCTGGGTGGCCCAATTCTGTGGAAAAGAGGGGTCCAGAGCACACTAGAGGGGTGCTAAGGGGTCTACACTGTCAAGAAATGCCTCTGGGGAAGAAGGGAGAAATCTGGAGGGATTGCAAGGAGACTAGAGAGTGTCTAACAGGGCTAGAAGCCCAGAAGAGAGGTGCGGGGCCCCATTCTGTGGAAAAGAGGGGTCCAGAGCACACTAGAGGGGTGCTAAGTTGTCTACACTGTCAAGAAATGGCTCTGGGGAAGAAGGGAGAAATCTGGAGGGGCTGGCGAGGACCATAGAGGCTGTCTAAGAGGGCTAGAGGCCCACAAGAGAGCTGGGGGGGGGGGCCATTCTGTGGCAAAGAGGGGTCCAGAGCGCACTAGAGGGGTGCTGATGGGTCTACATGGTCCAGAAATGGCTCTGGGGAAGAAGGGAGAAATCTGGAGGGGTTGCGAGGAGACTAGAGGGTGTCTAAGGGGCCTGGGGGAGCAGAAGAGAGCTGAGGGGCCCAATTCTGTGAAAAAGAGGGGTCCAGAGCGCACTAGAGGGGTGCCAAGGCATCTACACTGTCAAGAAATGCCTCTGCGGAAGAAGGGAGAAATCTGGAGGAGTTGCGAGGAGACTGGAGGGGATCTGAGGGCTCTGGGGGAGCAGAAGAGAGCTGGGGGGCCCCATTCTGTGGAAAAGAAGGCTCCAAAGTGCACTAGAGGGGTGCTAAGGCGTCTACACTGTCAAGAAATGCCTCTGCGGAAGAAGGGCGAAATCTGGAGGAGTTGCGAGGAGACTAGAGGGTGTCTAAGGGGCCTGGGGGGCCAGAAGACAGCTGCGGGGCCCAACTGTGTGGAAAAGAGGGGTCCAGAGAACACTAGAGGGGTGCTAAGGTGTCTACATGGTCCAGAAATGCCTCTGGGGGAAGAAGGGAGAAATCTGGAGGGGTTGCGAGGAGACTAAAGGGGGTCTAAGGGGTCTGGGGTCCAGAAGAGAGCTGGGGGTCCAATTCTGTGGAAAAGAGGGGGGCAGAGCGCACTAGAGGAGTGCTAAGGTGTCTACATGGTCCAGAAATGCCTCTGGGGAAGAAGGGAGAAATCTGGAGGGGTTGCGAGCACACCACAGGGTGTCTAAAGGGTCTGGGTGCCAGAAGAGAGCTGGGGGGGGGCCCATTCTGTGGAAAAGAGGGGTCCAGAGCACACTAGAGGGTTGCTAAGGCGTCTACACTGTCAAGAAATGGCTCTGGGGAAGAAGGGAGAAATGTGGAGGGGTTGCGAGGAGACTAGAGGGTGTCTAAGGGGTCTGGGGGCCCGGAAGAGATCTGGGGGGCCCCATTCTGTGGAAAAGAGGGGTCCAGAGCGCACTAGAGGGGTGCTAAAGCGTCTACACTGTCAAGAAATGCCTCTGGGGAAGAAGGGAGAAATCTGGAGGGGTTGCGAGGAGACTAGAGGGTGTCTAAGGGGTCTGGGGGGCCAGAAGAGAGCTGGGGGGGCACAATTCTGTGGAACAGAGAGGTCCAGCGCGCACTAGAGGGGTGCTAAGGGGTCTACACTGTCAAGAAATGGCTCTGGGGAAGAAGGGAGAAATCTGGAGGGGTTGCGAGGAGGCTAGAGGGTGTCTAAGGGGTCTGGGGGCCCAGAAGAGAGCTGGGGGCCCCATTCTGTGGAAAAGAGGGGTCCAGAGCACACTAGAGGGGTGCTAAAGCGTCTACACTGTCAAGAAATGCCTCTGGGGAAGAAGGGAGAAATCTGGAGGGGTTGCGAGGAGACTAGAGGGTGTCTAAGGGATCTGGAGATCCCAAGGATATCTGGGGGGCCCAATTCTGTGAAAAAGAGGGGTCCAGAGCGCACTAGAGGGGTGCTAAGGCATCTACACTGTCAAGAAATGCCTCTGGGGAAGAAGGGAGCAATCTGGAGGGGTTGCGAGGAGATTAGAGCGTGTCTAAAGGGTCTGGGAGGGCAGAAGAGAGCTGGGGGGGGCATTCTGTGGAAAAGAGGGGTCCAGAGTGCACTAGAGGGGTGCTAAGACATCTAAATGGTCGAGAAATAGCTCTGGGGAAAAAGGGAGCAATCTGGAGGGGTTGCGAGGAGACTAGAGGGTGTCTAAGGGGCCTGGGGAGCCAGAGGAGAGCTGGGGGGGGGCATTCTGTGGAAAAGAGGGGTCCAGAGCACACTAAAGGGGTGCTAAAGCATCTACACTGTCAAGAAATGCCTCTGGGGAAGAAGGGAGCAATCTGGAGGGGTTGCCAGGAGACTAGAGGGTGTCTAAGGGGTCCGGGGAGACAGAAGAGATCTGGGGGGCCCCATTCTGTGGAAAAGAGGGGTCCAGAGTGCACTAGAGGGGTGCTAAGGTGTCTACACTGTCAAGAAATGGCTCTGGGGAAGAAGGGAGAAATCTGGAGGGGCTGGCGAGGACCATAAAGGCTGTCTAAGAGGGCTAGAGGCCCACAAGAGAGCTGGGGGAGGGGGGGGCATTCTGTGGCAAAGAGGGGTCCAGAGTGCACTAGAGGTGTGCTGATGGGTCTACATGCTCCAGAAATGCCTCTGGGGAAGAAGGGCGAAATCTGGAGGGGTTGCGAGGGGACTAGAGACGGTCTAACGGGTCTGGTGGCCCAGAAGAGAGCTGGGGTTCCCATTCTGTGGCAAAGAGGGGTCCAGAGCGCACTACAGGGATGCTAAGGTGTCTAAATGGTCCAGAAATGCCTCTGGGGAAGAAGGGCGAAATCTGGAGGGGTTGCGAGGGGACTAGAGACGGTCTAACGGGTCTGGTGGCCCAGAAGAGAGCTGGGGTTCCCATTCTGTGGCAAAGAGGGGTCCAGAGCGCACTACAGGGATGCTAAGGTGTCTAAATGGTCCAGAAATGCCTCTGGGGAAGAAGGGCGAAATCTGGAGGGGTTGCGAGGGGACTAGAGACGGTCTAACGGGTCTGGTGGCACAGAAGAGAGCTGGGGTTCCCATTCTGTGGCAAAGAGGGGTCCAGAGCGCACTACAGGGATGCTAAGGCGTCTAAATGGTCCAGAAATGCCTCTGGGGAAGAAGGGAGAAATCTGGAGGGGTTGCCAGGAGACTAGAGGGTGTCTAAGGGGTCTGGGGGGCCAGAAGAGAGCTGGGGGGCCCATTCTGTGGAAAAGAGGGGTCCAGAGTGCACTGGAGGGGTGCTAAGGTGTCTGCATGATCTAGAAATATCTGGGGTAAGAAGGGAGAAATCTGGAGGGATTACGAGGAGACTAGAGGATGTCTAAGGAGTTTGAGGGGCCGGAAAAGAGGTGCGGGGCCCCATTCTGTGGAAAAGAGGGGTCCAGAGTGCACTACAGGGGTGGTAAGGCGTCTACATGGTCCAGAAATGCCTCTGGGAAAGAAGGGAGAAATCTGGAGGGGTTGCGAGGAGACTAGAGAGTATCTAAGGGGTCTGGAAGTTCCAAAAATATCTGGAGGGCCCAATTCTGTGGAAAAGAGGGGTCCAGAACACATTAGAGGGGTGCTAAAGCATCTACATTGTCCAGAAATAGCTCTGGGGAAGAAGGGAGAAATCTGGAGAGGTTGCGAGGAGACTGGAGGATGTCTAAGGGGCCTGGGGGGCAGAAGAGAGCTAGGGGGCCCATTCTGTGGAAAAGGGGGGTCCAGGGCACACTAGAGGGGTGCTAAGGTGTCTACACTGTCAAGAAATGCCTCTGGGGAAGAAGGGAGAAATCTGGAGGGGCTGCGAGCACACTAGAGGGTGTCTAAGGGATCTGGGGGAGCAGAAGAGATCGGGGGGGCCCCATTCTGTGGAAAAGAGGGGTTCAGAGTGCACTAGAGGGGTGCTAGGGCATCCACATGGTCCAGAAATGGCTCTGGGGAAGAAGGGAGAAATCTGGAGGGGTTGTGAGGAGACTAGAGGGTGTCTAAGGGGACTGGGGGGCCAGAAGAGAGCTCGGGGGCCCCATTCTGTGGAAAAGAGGGGTTCAGAGTGCAGAACAGGGGTGTTAAGGCATCTACATGGTCCAGAAATGCCTCTTGGGAAGAAGGGAGAAACGTGGAGAGGTTGCGAGGAGACTAGAGGGTGTCTAAGGGGTTTGGAGATCCCAATGATATCTGGGGGGGCCCAATCTGTGGAAAAGAGGGGTCCAGAGTGCAGTAGAGGGGTGCTAAGGCGTCTACACTGTCAAGAAATGTCTCTGGGGAAGAAAGGAGAAATCTGGAGGGGTTGCGAGGAGACTAGAGGGTGTCTAAGGGGTCTGGGGGGCCAGGGGAGAGCTGGGGGGGCCCAATTCTATGGAAAAGAGGGTTCCAGAGCGCACTAGAGGGGTGCTAAGGTGTCTACATGGTCCAGAAATGCCTCTGGGGAAGAAGGGAGAAATCTGGAGGGGTTGCGAGGAGACTAGAGGGTGTCTAAGGGGTCTGGGGGGGCAGAAGAGAGCTGGGGGGGCACAATTCTGTGGAACAGAGAGGTCCAGCGCGCACTAGAGGGGTGCTAAGGCATCTACACTGTCAAGAAATGCCTCTGGGAAAGAAGGGAGAAATCTGGAGGGGTTGTGAGGAGACTAGAGGGTGTTTCAGGGGTCTGGGGGGCCAGAAGAGAGCTGGGGGGCCCAATTCTGTGGAAAAGAAGGGCCCAGAGCGCACTAGAGGGGTGCTAAGTCGTCTACTTGGTCAAGAAATGGCTCTGGGGAAGACGGGAGAAATCTGGAGGGGTTGCAAGGAGACTACAGGGTGTCTAAAGGGTCTGGAGGTACCAAAGATATCTGGATGGCCCAATTCTGTGGAAAAGAGGGGTCCAGAGTGCACTAGAGGTGTGCTAAGGGGTCTACACTGTCAAGAAACGGCTCTGAGGAAGAAGGGAGAAATCTGGACGGGTTGCAAGGAAACTAGAGGCTGTCTAAGGGGCCTGGGGGGCCAGAAGAGAGCTGGGGGGCCCCATTCTGTGGGAAAGAGGGGTCCAGAGCGCACTAGAGGGGTGCTAAAGCGTCTACATAGTCAAGAAATGGCTCTGGGGAAGAAGGGAGAAATCTGGAGGAGTTTCTAGCACATTAGAGGGTCTAGAGGGGCCTGGGGGGCCAGAAGAGAGCTGGGGGGCCCAATTCTGTGGAAAAGAGGGGTCCAGAGCGCACTAGAGGGGTGCTAAGTCGTCTGCATGGTCCAGAAATGGCTCTGGGGAAGAAAGGAGAAATCTGGAGGGGTTGTGAGGAGACTAGACGGTATCTAAGGGGGCTGGGGGGCCCAAAGATAGCTGGGTGGCCCAATTCTGTGGAAAAGAGGGGTCCAGAGCACACTAGAGGGGTGCTAAGGTGTCTACATAGTCAAGAAAAGGCTCTGGGGAAGAAGGGAGAAATCTGTAGGGGTGCCAAGAAGACTAGAGGGGATCTAAGGGGTCTGGAGGTCCCAAAGATATCTGGGGAGCCCCATTCTGTAAAAAAGACGGCTCCAGAGCGTGCTAGAGGGGTGCTAAGGAGTCTACATGGTCTAGAAATGCCTCTGGGGAAGAAGGGAGAAATCTGGAGGGATAGCGAGGAGACTAGAGAGTGTGTAAGGGGCCTGGAGATCCAAAAGATATCAGGGTGGCCCAATTCTGTGGAAAAGAGGGGTCCAGAGCACACTAGAGGGGTGCTAAGGGGTCTACACTGTCAAGAAATGGCTCTGGGGAAGAAGGGAGAAATCTGGAGGGGTTGCGAGGAGACTAGAGGGTGTCTAAGGGGCCTGGGGGAGCAGAAGAGAGCTGAGGGGCACAATTCTGTGGAAAAGAGGGGTCCAGAGCGCACTACAGGGGTGCTAAGGCATCTACACTGTCAAGAAATGCCTCTGCGGAAGAAGGGAGAAATCTGGAGGAGTTGCGAGGAGACTGGAGGGGATCTAAGGGCTCTGGGGGAGCAGAAGAGAGCTGGGGGGCCCCATTCTGTGGAAAAGAAGGCTCCAAAGTGCAGTAGAGGGGTGCTAAGGCGTCTATACTGTCAAGAAATGCCTCTGCGGAAGAAGGAAGAAATCTGGAGGAGTTGCGAGGAGACTAGAGGGTGTCTAAGGGGCCTGGGGGGCCAGAAGACAGCTGCGGGGCCCAACTGTGTGGAAAAGAGGGGTCCAGAGAACACTAGAGGGGTGCTAAGGCATCTACACTGTCAAAAAATGCCTCTGGGAAAGAAGGGAGAAATCTGGAGGGGTTGCGAGGAGACTAAAGGGGGTCTAAGGGGTCTGGGGTCCAGAAGAGAGCTGGGGGGGGCCATTCGGTGGCAAAGAGGGGTCCAGAGCGCACTAGAGGGGTGCTAAGGTGTCTACATGGTCCAGAAATGCCTCTGGGGAAGAAGGGAGAAATGTGGAGGGGTTGCGAGGAGACTAGAGGGTGTCTAAGGGGTCTGGGGGGCGAGAAGAGAGCTGTGGGGCCCCATTCTGTGGAAAAGAGGGGTGCAGAGCGCACTAGAGGAGTGCTAAGGTGTCTACATGGTCCAGAAATGCCTCTGGGGAAGAAGGGAGAAATCTGGAGACGTTGCGAGCACACCACAGGGTGTCTAAGGGGTCTGGGTGCCAGAAGAGAGCTGGGGGGGCCCCATTCTGTGGAAAAGAGGGGTCCAGAGCACACTAGAGGGGTGCTAAAGCGTCTACACTGTCAAGAAATGCCTCTGCGGAAGAAGGGAGAAATCTGGAGGGGTTGCGAGGAGACTAGAGGGTGTCTAAGGGGTCTGGGGGGCCAGAAGAGAGCTGGGGGGGGCACAATTCTGTGGAACAGAGAGGTCCAGCGCGCACTAGAGGGGTGCTAAGGGGTCTACACTGTCAAGAAATGGCTCTGGGGAAGAAGGGAGAAATCTGGAGGGGTTGCGAGGAGGCTAGAGGGTGTCTAAGGGGTCTGGGGGCCCAGAAGAGAGCTGGGGGGGCCCATTCTGTGGAAAAGAGGGGTCCAGAGCGCACTAGAGGGGTGCTAAAGCGTCTACACTGTCAAGAAATGGCTCTGGGGAAGAAGGGAGAAATCTGGAGGGGTTGCGAGGAGGCTAGAGGGTGTCTAAGGGATCTGGAGATCCCAAGGATATCTGGGGGGCCCAATTCTGTGAAAAAGAGGGGTCCAGAGCGCACTAGAGGGGTGCTAAGGCATCTACACTGTCAAGAAATGCCTCTGGGGAAGAAGGGAGCAATCTGGAGGGGTTGCGAGGAGATTAGAGCGTGTCTAAAGGGTCTGGGGGGGCAGAAGAGAGCTGGGGGGGGCATCCTGTGGAAAAGAGGGGTCCAGAGCGCACTAGAGGGGTGCTAAGGTGTCTACATGGTCTAGAAATGGCTCTGGGGAAGAAGGGAGAAATCTGGAGGGGTTGCCAGGAGACTAGAGGGTGTCTAAGGGATGTGGAGGTCCCTAAGATCTCTGGGGGCCCCATTCTGTGGAAAAGAGGGGTCCAGAGCGCACTAGAGGGGTGCCAAGGCATCTACACTGTCAAGAAATGGCTCTGGGCAAGAAGGGAGAAATCTGGAGGAGTTGCGAGCACACCAGAGGGTGTCTAAGGGGTCTGGGGGAGCAGAAGATATCTGGGGGGCCCCATTCTGTGGAAAAGAGGGGTCCAGAGTGCAGAAGAAGGGTGCTAAGGCATCTACACTGTCAAGAAATGCCTCTGGGGAAGAAGGGAGAAATCTGGAGGGGTTGCGAGGAGACTGGAGGGCATCTAAGGGGCCTGGGGAGCCAGAAGAGAGCTGGGGTCCCATTCTGTGGCAAAGAGGGCTCCAGAACGCACTAGAGGGGTGCCAAGATGTCTACATGGTCCAGAAATGCCTCCGGGGAAGAAGGGAGAAATCTGGAAGGGTGGCGAGGAGACTAGAGGGTGTCTAAAGCATCTGGGGGGCGAGAAGAGAGCTGGGGGGCCCGATTCTGTGGAAAAGAAGGGTCCAGAGCATACTAGAGGGGTGCTAAGGCGTCTACACTGTCCATAAATGCTTCTGGGGAAGAAGGGAGAAATCTGGAGAGATTGCGAGGAGACTAGAGGGTGTCTAAGGGGCCTGGGGGGCCAGAAGAGATCTGCGGGGCCCAATTCTGTGGCGAAGAGGGGTCTAGAGTGCACTAGAGGGGTGCTACGGCGTCTACACTGTCAAGAAATGCCTCTGGCGAAGAAGGGAGCAGTCTGGAGGCGCTTCTAGCACATTAGAGGGTGTCTAAGGGGCCTGGGGGACACAAGAGAGCTGGGGGGCCCCATTCTGTGGAAAAGAAGGCTCCAAAGTGCAGTAGAGGGGCGCTAAGTCATCTACACTGTCAAGAAATGCCTCTGGGAAAGAAGGGAGAAATCTGGAAGGGTTGTGAGCACACTAGAGGGTGTCCAAGGCGTCTGGGGGGCCAGAAGAGAGCTGTGGGGCCCCATTCTGTGGAAAAGAGGGATCCAGAGCGCACTAGAGGGGTGCTAAGGTGTCTACATGGTCCTGAAATGGCTCTGGGGAAGAAGGGAGAAATCTGGAGGAGTTGCGAGCACACTAGAGGGCGTCTAAGGAGTCTGGGGGGACAGAAAAGACCTGGGGGGAGCCCAATTCTGCAGAAAAGAGGGGTCCAGAGTGCACTAGAGGGGTACTAAGGTGTCTACACTATCCAGAAATGCCTCTGGGGAAGAAAGGAGAAATCTGGAAGGGATGCGAGCAGCCTAGAGGGTGTCTAAGGGTCTGGGGGAGCAGAAGAGATCGGGGGGGCCCCATTCTGTGGAAAAGAGGGGTCCAGAGTGCACTAGAGGGGTGCTAAGGCATCTAAATGGTCGAGAAATGGCTCTGGGGAAAAAGGGAGCAATCTGGAGGGGTTGCGAGGAGACTAGAGGGTGTCTAAGGGGCCTGGGGAGCCAGAAGAAAGCTGGGGGGGGGCATTCTGTGGAAAAGAGGGGTCCAGAGCACACTAAAGGGGTGCTAAAGCATCTACACTGTCAAGAAATGCCTCTGGGGAAGAAGGGAGCAATCTGGAGGGGTTGCCAGGAGACTAGAGGGTGTCTAAGGGGTCCGGGGAGACAGAAGAGATCTGGGGGGCCCCATTCTGTGGAAAAGAGGGGTCCAGAGTGCACTAGAGGGGTGCTAAGGTGTATACACTGTCAAGAAATGGCTCTGGGGAAGAAGGGAGAAATCTGGAGGGTCTGGCGAGGACCATAAAGGCTGTCTAAGAAGGCTAGAGGCCCACAAGAGAGCTGGGGGGGGGGCATTCTGTGGAAAAGAGGGGTCCAGAGCGCACTAGACGTGTGCTGATGGGTCTACATGCTCCAGAAATGCCTCTGGGGAAGAAGGGCGAAATCTGGAGGGGTTGCGAGGGGACTAGAGACGGTCTAACGGGTCTGGTGGCCCAGAAGAGAGCTGGGGTTCCCATTCTGTGGCAAAGAGGGGTCCAGAGCGCACTACAGGGATGCTAAGGTGTCTAAATGGTCCAGAAATGCCTCTGGGGAAGAAGGGCGAAATCTGGAGGGGTTGCGAGGGGACTAGAGACGGTCTAACGGGTCTGGTGGCCCAGAAGAGAGCTGGGGTTCCCATTCTGTGGAAAAGAGAGGTCCAGAGCGCACTACAGGGATGCTAAGGTGTCTAAATGGTCCAGAAATGCCTCTGGGGAAGAAGGGAGAAATCTGGAGGGGTTGCCAGGAGACTAGAGGGTGTCTAAGGGGTCTGGGGGGCCAGAAGAGAGCTGGGGGGCCCATTCTGTGGAAAAGAGGGGTCCAGAGTGCACTGGAGGGGTGCTAAGGTGTCTGCATGATCTAGAAATATCTGGGGTAAGAAGGGAGAAATCTGGAGGGATTACGAGGAGACTAGAGGATGTCTAAGGAGTTTGAGGGGCCGGAAAAGAGGTGCGGGGCCCCATTCTGTGGAAAAGAGGGGTCCAGAGCGCACTACAGGGGTGGTAAGGCGTCTACATGGTCCAGAAATGCCTCTGGGGAAGAAGGGAGAAATCTGGAGGGGTTGTGAGGAGACTAGAGAGTATCTAAGGGGTCTGGAAGTTCCAAAAATATCTGCATGGCCCAATTCTGTGGAAAAGAGGGGTCCAGAACACATTAGAGGGGTGCTAAAGCATCTACACTGTCAAAAAATGTCTCTGGGGAAGAAGGGAGAAATCTGGAGGGGTTGCGAGGAGACTAGAGGGTGTCTAAGGGATCTGGAGATCCCAAGGATATCTGGGGGGCCCAATTCTGTGAAAAAGAGGGGTCCAGAGCGCACTAGAGGGGTGCTAAGGCATCTACACTGTCAAGAAATGCCTCTGGGGAAGAAGGGAGCAATCTGGAGGAGTTGCGAGGAGATTAGATCGTGTCTAAAGGGTCTGGGGGGGCAGAAGAGAGCTGGGGGGGGCATTCTGTGGAAAAGAGGGGTCCAGAGCGCACTAGAGGGGTGCTAAGGTGTCTACATGGTCTAGAAATGCCTCTGGGGAAGAAGGCAGAAATCTGGAGGGGTTGCCAGGAGACTAGAGGGTGTCTAAGGGATCTGGAGGTCCCAAAGATCTCTGGGGGCCCCATTCTGTGGAAAAGAGGGGTCCAGAGCGCACTAGAGGGGTGCCAAGGCATCTACACTGTCAAGAAATGGCTCTGGGGAAGAAGGGAGAAATCTGGAGGAGTTGCGAGCACACCAGAGGGTGTCTAAGGGGTCTGGGGGAGCAGAAGATATCCGGGGGGCCCCATTCTGTGGAAAAGAGGGGTCCAGAGTGCAGAAGAAGGGTGCTAAGGCATCTACACTGTCAAGAAATGCCTCTGGGGAAGAAGGGAGAAATCTGGAGGGGTTGCGAGGAGACTGGAGGGCATCTAAGGGGCCTGGGGAGCCAGAAGAGAGCTGGGGGGCCCATTCTGTGGCAAAGAGGGCTCCAGAACGCACTAGAGGGGTGCCAAGATGTCTACATGGTCCAGAAATGCCTCCGGGGAAGAAGGGAGAAATCTGGAAGGGTGGCGAGGAGACTAGAGGGTGTCTAAAGCATCTGGGGGGCGAGAAGAGAGCTGGGGGGCCCGATTCTGTGGAAAAGAAGGGTCCAGAGCATACTAGAGGGGTGCTAAGGCGTCTACACTGTCCATAAATGCTTCTGGGGAAGAAGGGAGAAATCTGGAGGAGTTGCGAGCACACCAGAGGGTGTCTAAGGGGTCTGGGGGAGCAGAAGATATCTGCGGGGCCCCATTCTGTGGAAAAGAGGGGTCCAGAGTGCAGAAGAAGGGTGCTAAGGCATCTACACTGTCAAGAAATGCCTCTGGGGAAGAAGGGAGAAATCTGGAGGGGTTGCGAGGAGACTGGAGGGCGTCTAAGGGGCCTGGGGAGCCAGAAGAGAGCTGGGGGGCCCATTCTGTGGAAAAGAGGGCTCCAGAATGCACTAGAGGGGTGCCAAGATGTCTACATGGTCCAGAAATGCCTCCGGGGAAGAAGGGAGAAATCTGGAAGGGTGGCGAGGAGACTAGAGGGTGTCTAAGGCGCCTGGGGGGCCAGCAGACAGCTGGGGGGCCGAATTCTGTGGCAAAGAGGGGTCTAGAGTGCACTAGAGGGGTGCTACGGCGTCTACACTGTCAAGAAATGCCTCTGGCGAAGAAGGGAGCAGTCTGGAGGAGCTTCTAGCACATTAGAGGGTGTCTAAGGGGCCTGGGGGACACAAGAGAGCTGAGGGGCCCCATTCTGTGGAAAAGAAGGCTCCAAAGTGCAGTAGAGGGGCGCTAAGTCATCTACACTGTCAAGAAATGCCTCTGGGAAAGAAGGGAGAAATCTGGAAGGGTTGTGAGCACACTAGAGGGTGTCCAAGGCGTCTGGGGTGCCAGAAGAGAGCTGTCGGGGCCCATTGTGTGGAAAAGAGTGGTCCAGAGCACACTAGAGGGCTGCTAAGGCGTCTACACACTCAAGAAATGCCTCTGGGGAAGAAGGGAGAAATCTGGAGGGGTTGCCAGGAGACTAGGGGGTGTCCAAGGGGCCTGGGGGGCCAGAAGAGGGCTGTGTGGCCCCATTCTGTGGAAAAGAGGGATCCAGAGCTCACTAGAGGAGTGCTAAGGTGTCTACATGGTCCAGAAATGGCTCTGGGGAAGAAGGGAGAAATCTGGAGGAGTTGCGAGCACACTAGAGGGCGTCTAAGGAGTCTGGGGGGACAGAAAAGACCTGGGGGGAGCCCAATTCTGCAGAAAAGAGGGGTCCAGAGTGCACTAGAGGGGTGCTAAGGTGTCTACATGATCTAGAAATATCTGGGGTAAGAAGGGAGAAATCTGGAGAGATTGCGAGGAGACTAGAGGATGTCTAAGGAGTTTGAGGGGCCGGAAAAGAGGTGCGGGGCCCCATTCTGTGGAAAAGAGGGGTCCAGAGCGCACTACAGGGGTGGTAAGGCGTCTACATGGTCCAGAAATGCCTCTGGGAAAGAAGGGAGAAATCTGGAGGGGTTGCGAGGAGACTAGAGAGTATCTAAGGGGTCTGGAAGTTCCAAAAATATCTGGAGGGCCCAATTCTGTGGAAAAGAGGGGTCCAGAGCACACTAGAGGGCTGCTAAGGCATCTACATTGTCCAGAAATAGCTCTGGGGAAGAAGGGAGAAATCTGGAGGGGTTGTGAGGAGACTAGATGTTGTCTAAGGGGCCTGGGGGGCAGAAGAGAGCTAGGGGCCCCATTCTGTGGAAAAGAGGGATCCAGAGCACACTAGAGGGGTGCTAAGGTGTCTACATGGTCCAGAAATGGCTCTGGGGAAGAAGGGAGAAATCTGGAGGAGTTGCGAGCACACTAGAGGGCGTCTAAGGAGTCTGGGGGGACAGAAAAGACCTGGGGGGAGCCCAATTCTGCAGAAAAGAGGGGTCCAGAGTGCACTAGAGGGGTGCTAAGGTGTCTACATTATCCAGAAATGCCTCTGGGGAAGAAAGGAGAAATCTGGAAGGGATGCGAGCAGCCTAGAGGGTGTCTAAGGGGTCTGGGGGAGCAGAAGAGATCGGGGGGGCCCCATTCTGTGGAAAAGAGGGGTCCAGAGTGCACTAGAGGGGTGCTAAGGCATCTAAATGGTCGAGAAATGGCTCTGGGGAAAAAGGGAGCAATCTGGAGGGGTTGCGAGGAGACTAGAGGGTGTCTAAGGGGCCTGGGGAGCCAGAAGAGAGCTGGGGGGGGCATTCTGTGGAAAAGAGGGGTCCAGAGCACACTAAAGGGGTGCTAAAGCATCTACACTGTCAAGAAATGCCTCTGGGGAAGAAGGGAGCAATCTGGAGGGGTTGCGAGGAGACTAGAGGGTGTCTAAGGGGTCCGGGGAGACAGAAGAGATCTGGGGGGCCCCATTCTGTGGAAAAGAGGGGTCCAGAGTGCACTAGAGGGGTGCTAAGGTGTCTACACTGTCAAGAAATGGCTCTGGGGAAGAAGGGAGAAATCTGGAGGGGCTGGCGAGGACCATAAAGGCTATCTAAGAGGGCTAGAGGCCCACAAGAGAGCTGGGGGGGGGGGCCATTCTGTGGCAAAGAGGGGTCCAGAGTGCACTAGAGGTGTGCTGATGGGTCTACATGCTCCAGAAATGCCTCTGGGGAAGAAGGGCGAAATCTGGAGGGGTTGCGAGGGGACTAGAGATGGTCTAACGGGTCTGGTGGCCCAGAAGAGAGCTGGGGTTCCCATTCTGTGGCAAAGAGGGGTCCAGAGCGCACTACAGGGATGCTAAGGTGTCTACATGCTCCAGAAATGCCTCTGGGGAAAAAGGGAGAAATCTGGAGGGGTTGCCAGGAGACTAGAGGGTGTCTAAGGGGTCTGGGGGGCCAGAAGAGAGCTGGGGGGCCCATTCTGTGGAAAAGAGGGGTCCAGAGTGCACTAGAGGGGTGCTAAGGTGTCTGCATGATCTAGAAATATCTGGGGTAAGAAGGGAGAAATCTGGAGGGATTACGAGGAGACTAGAGGATGTCTAAGGAGTTTGAGGGGCCGGAAAAGAGGTGCGGGGCCCCATTCTGTGGAAAAGAGGGGTCCAGAGCGCACTAGAGGGGTGCTAAGGCGTCTACACTGTCAAGAAATGCCTCTGGGGAAGAAGGGAGAAATCTGGAGGGGCTGCGAGCACACTAGAGGGTGTCTAAGGGGCCTGGGGGGCAGAAGAGAGCTAGGGGGCCCATTCTGTGGAAAAGGGGGGTCCAGAGCGCACTAGAGGGGTGCTAAGGTGTCTACACTGTCAAGAAATGCCTCTGGGGAAGAAGGGAGAAATCTGGAGGGGCTGCGAGCACACTAGAGGGTGTCTAACGGGTCTGGGGGAGCAGAAGAGATTGGGGGGGCCCCATTCTGTGGAAAAGAGGGGTTCAGAGTGCACTAGAGGGGTGCTAGGGCATCCACATGGTCCAGAAATGGCTCTGGGGAAGAAGGGAGAAATCTGGAGGGGTTGCGAGGAGACTAGAGAGGGTCTAAGGGGTCTGGAGATCCCAATGATATCTGGGGGGGGCCAATCTGTGGAAAAGAGGGGTCCAGAGTGCACTAGAGGGGTGCTAAGGCGTCTACACTGTCAAGAAATGCCTCTGGGGAAAAAAGGAGAAATCTGGAGGGATTGCCAGGAGACTAGAGGGTGTCTACGGCGTCTCGGGGGCCAGAAGAGAGCTGGGGTGGGGCCATTCCATAGAAAAGAGGGGTCCAGAGTGCACTAGAGGGGTGCTAAGGCGTCTACACTGTCAAGAAATGTCTCTGGGGAAGAAAGGAGAAATCTGGAGGGGTTGCGAGGAGACTAGAGGGTGTCTAAGGGGTCTGGGGGGCCAGAAGAGAGCTGGGGGGGCCCAATTCTATGGAAAAGAGGGGTCCAGAGCGCACTAGAGGGGTGCTAAGGCGTCTACATGGTCCAGAAATGCCTCTGGGGAAGAAGGGAGAAATCTGGAGGGCTTGCCAGGAGACTAGAGGGTGTCTAAAGGGTCTGGGGGGGCAGAAGAGAGCTGGGGGGGCACAATTCTGTGGAACAGAGAGGTCCAGTGCGCACTAGAGGGGTGCTAAGGCATCTACACTGTCAAGAAATGCCTCTGGGAAAGAAGGGAGAAATCTGCAGGGGTTGCGAGGAGACTAGAGGGTGTTTCAGGGGTCTGGGGGGCCAGAAGAGAGCTGGGGGGCCCAATTCTGTGGAAAAGAGGGGTCCAGAGCGTACTAGAGTGGTGCTAAGGCGTCTACAGGGTCAAGAAATGGCTCTGGGGAAGAAAGGAGAAATCTGGAGGGGTTGCGAGGATACTAGAGGGTGTCTAAAGGGTCCGGGGGGCCAGAAGAGGGCTGGGGGGCCCAATTCTGTGGAAAAGAGGGGTCCAGAGCGCACTAGAGGGGTGCTAAGTCGTCTGCTTTGTCAAGAAATGCCTCTGGGGAAGAAAGGAGAAATCTAGAGTGGTTGTGAGGAGACTAGAGGGTGTCTAAGGGGGCTGGGGGGGCCCAAAGATAGCTGGGTGGCCCAATTCTGTGGAAAAGAGGGGTCCAGAGCGCACTAGAGGGGTGCTAAGGCATCTACACTGTCAAGAAATGCCTCTGGGAAAGAAGGGAGAAATCTGCAGGGGTTGCGAGGAGACTAGAGGGTGTTTAAGGGGTCTGGGGGGCCAGAAGAGAGCTGGGGGGCCCAATTCTGTGGAAAAGAGGGGTCCAGAGCGTACTGGAGTGGTGCTAAGGCGTCTACAGGGTCACGAAATGGCTCTGGGGAAGAAAGGAGAAATCTGGAGGGGTTGCGAGGATACTAGAGGGTGTCTAAAGGGTCCGGGGGGCCAGAAGAGGGCTGGGGGGCCCAATTCTGTGGAAAAGAGGGGTCCAGAGCGCACTAGAGGGGTGCTAAGGTGTCTACATGGTCCAGAAATGCCTCTGGGGAAGAAGGGAGAAATGTGGAGGGGTTGCGAGAAGACTAGAGCGTGTCTAAGGAGTCTGGAGGTCCCAGAGATATCTGGGTGGCCCAATTCTGTGGAAAAGAGGGGTCCAGAGCACACTAGAGGGGTGCTAAGGTGTCTACATAGTCAAGAAAAGGCTCTGGGGAAGAAGGGAGAAATCTGTAGGGGTGCCAAGAAGACTAGAGGGGATCTAAGGGGTCTGGAGGTCCCAAAAATATCTGGGGAGCCCCATTCTGTAAAAAAGACGGCTCCAGAGCGTGCTAGAGGGGTGCTAAGGGGTCTACATGGTCTAGAAATGCCTCTGGGGAAGAAGGGAGAAATCTGGAGGGAGAGCGAGGAGACTAGAGGGTGTGTAAGGGGCCTGGAGATCCAAAAGATATCTGGGTGGCCCAATTCTGTGGAAAAGAGGGGTCCAGAGCACACTAGAGGGGTGCTAAGGGGTCTACACTGTCAAGAAATGCCTCTGGGGAAGAAGGGAGAAATCTGGAGGGATTGCAAGGAGACTAGAGAGTGTCTAACAGGGCTAGAAGCCCAGAAGAGAGGTGCGGGGCCCCATTCTGTGGAAAAGAGGGGTCCAGAGCACACTAGAGGGGTGCTAAGTTGTCTACACTGTCAAGAAATGGCTCTGGGGAAGAAGGGAGAAATCTGGAGGGGCTGGCGAGGACCATAGAGGCTGTCTAAGAGGGCTAGAGGCCCACAAGAGAGCTGGGGGGGGGGGCCATTCTGTGGCAAAGAGGGGTCCAGAGCGCACTAGAGGGGTGCTGATGGGTCTACATGGTCCAGAAATGGCTCTGGGGAAGAAGGGAGAAATCTGGAGGGGTTGCGAGGAGACTAGAGGGTGTCTAAGGGGCCTGGGGGAGCAGAAGAGAGCTGAGGGGCCCAATTCTGTGAAAAAGAGGGGTCCAGAGCGCACTAGAGGGGTGCCAAGGCATCTACACTGTCAAGAAATGCCTCTGCGGAAGAAGGGAGAAATCTGGAGGAGTTGCGAGGAGACTGGAGGGGATCTAAGGGCTCTGGGGGAGCAGAAGAGAGCTGGGGGGCCCCATTCTGTGGAAAAGAAGGCTCCAAAGTGCACTAGAGGGGTGCTAAGGCGTCTACACTGTCAAGAAATGCCTCTGCGGAAGAAGGGCGAAATCTGGAGGAGTTGCGAGGAGACTAGAGGGTGTCTAAGGGGCCTGGGGGGCCAGAAGAGAGCTGCGGGGCCCAACTGTGTGGAAAAGAGGGGTCCAGAGCACACTAGAGGGGTGCTAAGGTGTCTACATGGTCCAGAAATGCCTCTGGGGGAAGAAGGGAGAAATCTGGAGGGGTTGCGAGGAGACTAAAGGGGGTCTAAGGGGTCTGGGGTCCAGAAGAGAGCTGGGGGTCCAATTCTGTGGAAAAGAGGGGGGCAGAGCGCACTAGAGGAGTGCTAAGGTGTCTACATGGTCCAGAAATGCCTCTGGGGAAGAAGGGAGAAATCTGGAGGGGTTGCGAGCACACCACAGGGTGTCTAAAGGGTCTGGGTGCCAGAAGAGAGCTGGGGGGGGGCCCATTCTGTGGAAAAGAGGGGTCCAGAGCACACTAGAGGGTTGCTAAGGCGTCTACACTGTCAAGAAATGGCTCTGGGGAAGAAGGGAGAAATGTGGAGGGGTTGCGAGGAGACTAGAGGGTGTCTAAGGGGTCTGGGGGCCCGGAAGAGATCTGGGGGGCCCCATTCTGTGGAAAAGAGGGGTCCAGAGCGCACTAGAGGGGTGCTAAAGCGTCTACACTGTCAAGAAATGGCTCTGGGGAAGAAGGGAGAAATCTGGAGGGGTTGCGAGGAGACTAGAGGGTGTCTAAGGGGTCTGGGGGGCCAGAAGAGAGCTGGGGGGGCACAATTCTGTGGAACAGAGAGGTCCAGCGCGCACTAGAGGGGTGCTAAGGGGTCTACACTGTCAAGAAATGGCTCTGGGGAAGAAGGGAGAAATCTGGAGGGGTTGCGAGGAGGCTAGAGGGTGTCTAAGGGGTCTGGGGGCCCAGAAGAGAGCTGGGGGCCCCATTCTGTGGAAAAGAGGGGTCCAGAGCACACTAGAGGGGTGCTAAAGCGTCTACACTGTCAAGAAATGCCTCTGGGGAAGAAGGGAGAAATCTGGAGGGGTTGCGAGGAGACTAGAGGGTGTCTAAGGGATCTGGAGATCCCAAGGATATCTGGGGGGCCCAATTCTGTGGAAAAGAGGGGTCCAGAGCGCACTAGAGGGGTGCTAAGGCATCTACACTGTCAAGAAATGCCTCTGGGGAAGAAGGGAGCAATCTGGAGGGGTTGCGAGGAGATTAGAGCGTGTCTAAAGGGTCTGGGAGGGCAGAAGAGAGCTGGGGGGGGGCATTCTGTGGAAAAGAGGGGTCCAGAGTGCACTAGAGGGGTGCTAAGACATCTAAATGGTCGAGAAATAGCTCTGGGGAAAAAGGGAGCAATCTGGAGGGGTTGCGAGGAGACTAGAGGGTGTCTAAGGGGCCTGGGGAGCCAGAGGAGAGCTGGGGGGGGGCATTCTGTGGAAAAGAGGGGTCCAGAGCACACTAAAGGGGTGCTAAAGCATCTACACTGTCAAGAAATGCCTCTGGGGAAGAAGGGAGCAATCTGGAGGGGTTGCCAGGAGACTAGAGGGTGTCTAAGGGGTCCGGGGAGACAGAAGAGAGCTGGGGGGGGGGCATTCTGTGGAAAAGAGGGGTCCAGAGTGCACTAGAGGGGTGCTAAGGTGTCTACACTGTCAAGAAATGGCTCTGGGGAAGAAGGGAGAAATCTGGAGGGGCTGGCGAGGACCATAAAGGCTGTCTAAGAGGGCTAGAGGCCCACAAGAGAGCTGGGGGGGGGGGGGCATTCTGTGGCAAAGAGGGGTCCAGAGCGCACTACAGGGATGCTAAGGTGTCTAAATGGTCCAGAAATGCCTCTGGGGAAGAAGGGAGAAATCTGGAGGGGTTGCGAGGAGACTAGAGGGTGTCTAAGGGGTCTGGGGGGCCAGAAGAGAGCTGGGGGGCCCATTCTGTGGAAAAGAGGGGTCCAGAGTGCACTAGAGGGGTGCTAAGGTGTCTGCATGATCTAGAAATATCTGGGGTAAGAAGGGAGAAATCTGGAGGGATTACGAGGAGACTAGAGGATGTCTAAGGAGTTTGAGGGGCCGGAAAAGAGGTGCGGGGCCCCATTCTGTGGAAAAGAGGGGTCCAGAGCGCACTACAGGGGTGGTAAGGCGTCTACATGGTCCAGAAATGCCTCTGGGGAAGAAGGGAGAAATCTGGACGGGTTGTGAGGAGACTAGAGAGTATCTAAGGGGTCTGGAAGTTCCAAAAATATCTGGAGGGCCCAATTCTGTGGAAAAGAGGGGTCCAGAACACATTAGAGGGCTGCTAAAGCACCCACATTGTCCAGAAATAGCTCTGGGGAAGAAGGGAGAAATCTGGAGGGGTTGCGAGGAGACTAGAGAATGTCTAAGGGGCCTGGGGGGCAGAAGAGAGCTAGGGGGCCCATTCTGTGGAAAAGGGGGGTCCAGAGCGCACTAGAGGGGTGCTAAGGTGTCTACACTGTCAAGAAATGCCTCTGGGGAAGAAGGGAGAAATCTGGAGGGGCTGCGAGCACACTAGAGGGTGTCTAACGGGTCTGGGGGATCAGAAGAGATTGGGGGGGCCCCATTCTGTGGAAAAGAGGGGTTCAGAGTGCACTAGAGGGGTGCTAGGGCATCCACATGGTCCAGAAATGGCTCTGGGGAAGAAGGGAGAAATCTGGAGGGGTTGCGAGGAGACTAGAGCGGGTTTAACGGGGTTAGAGGCCCACAAGAGAGCTGGGGGGCCCCATTCTGTGGAAAAGAGGGGTCCAGAGTGCACTAGTGGGGTGCTAAGTGGTCCACACTGTCAAGAAATGGCTCTGGGGAAGAAGGGAGAAATCTGGAGGGGCTGGCGAGGACCATAAAGGCTATCTAAGAGGGCTAGAGGCCCACAAGAGAGCTGGGGGGGGGGGCCATTCTGTGGCAAAGAGGGGTCCAGAGTGCACTAGAGGTGTGCTGATGGGTCTACATGCTCCAGAAATGCCTCTGGGGAAGAAGGGCGAAATCTGGAGGGGTTGCGAGGGGACTAGAGATGGTCTAACGGGTCTGGTGGCCCAGAAGAGAGCTGGGGTTCCCATTCTGTGGCAAAGAGGGGTCCAGAGCGCACTACAGGGATGCTAAGGTGTCTACATGCTCCAGAAATGCCTCTGGGGAAAAAGGGAGAAATCTGGAGGGGTTGCCAGGAGACTAGAGGGTGTCTAAGGGGTCTGGGGGGCCAGAAGAGAGCTGGGGGGCCCATTCTGTGGAAAAGAGGGGTCCAGAGTGCACTAGAGGGGTGCTAAGGTGTCTGCATGATCTAGAAATATCTGGGGTAAGAAGGGAGAAATCTGGAGGGATTACGAGGAGACTAGAGGATGTCTAAGGAGTTTGAGGGGCCGGAAAAGAGGTGCGGGGCCCCATTCTGTGGAAAAGAGGGGTCCAGAGCGCACTACAGGGGTGGTAAGGCGTCTACATGGTCCAGAAATGCCTCTGGGGAAGAAGGGAGAAATCTGGAGGGGTTGTGAGGAGACTAGAGGGTGTCTAAGGGGCCTGGGGGGCAGAAGAGAGCTAGGGGGCCCATTCTGTGGAAAAGGGGGGTCCAGAGCGCACTAGAGGGGTGCTAAGGTGTCTACACTGTCAAGAAATGCCTCTGGGGAAGAAGGGAGAAATCTGGAGGGGCTGCGAGCACACTAGAGGGTGTCTAACGGGTCTGGGGGAGCAGAAGAGATTGGGGGGGCCCCATTCTGTGGAAAAGAGGGGTTCAGAGTGCACTAGAGGGGTGCTAGGGCATCCACATGGTCCAGAAATGGCTCTGGGGAAGAAGGGAGAAATCTGGAGGGGTTGCGAGGAGACTAGAGAGGGTCTAAGGGGTCTGGAGATCCCAATGATATCTGGGGGGGGCCAATCTGTGGAAAAGAGGGGTCCAGAGTGCACTAGAGGGGTGCTAAGGCGTCTACACTGTCAAGAAATGCCTCTGGGGAAAAAAGGAGAAATCTGGAGGGATTGCCAGGAGACTAGAGGGTGTCTACGGCGTCTCGGGGGCCAGAAGAGAGCTGGGGTGGGGCCATTCCATAGAAAAGAGGGGTCCAGAGTGCACTAGAGGGGTGCTAAGGCGTCTACACTGTCAAGAAATGTCTCTGGGGAAGAAAGGAGAAATCTGGAGGGGTTGAGAGGAGACTAGAGGGTGTCTAAGGGGTCTGGGGGGCCAGAAGAGAGCTGGGGGGGCCCAATTCTATGGAAAAGAGGGGTCCAGAGCGCACTAGAGGGGTGCTAAGGCGTCTACATGGTCCAGAAATGCCTCTGGGGAAGAAGGGAGAAATCTGGAGGGCTTGCCAGGAGACTAGAGGGTGTCTAAAGGGTCTGGGGGGGCAGAAGAGAGCTGGGGGGGCACAATTCTGTGGAACAGAGAGGTCCAGTGCGCACTAGAGGGGTGCTAAGGCATCTACACTGTCAAGAAATGCCTCTGGGAAAGAAGGGAGAAATCTGCAGGGGTTGCGAGGAGACTAGAGGGTGTTTCAGGGGTCTGGGGGGCCAGAAGAGAGCTGGGGGGCCCAATTCTGTGGAAAAGAGGGGTCCAGAGCGTACTAGAGTGGTGCTAAGGCGTCTACAGGGTCAAGAAATGGCTCTGGGGAAGAAAGGAGAAATCTGGAGGGGTTGCGAGGATACTAGAGGGTGTCTAAAGGGTCCGGGGGGCCAGAAGAGGGCTGGGGGGCCCAATTCTGTGGAAAAGAGGGGTCCAGAGCGCACTAGAGGGGTGCTAAGTCGTCTGCTTTGTCAAGAAATGCCTCTGGGGAAGAAAGGAGAAATCTAGAGTGGTTGTGAGGAGACTAGAGGGTGTCTAAGGGGGCTGGGGGGGCCCAAAGATAGCTGGGTGGCCCAATTCTGTGGAAAAGAGGGGTCCAGAGCGCACTAGAGGGGTGCTAAGGCATCTACACTGTCAAGAAATGCCTCTGGGAAAGAAGGGAGAAATCTGCAGGGGTTGCGAGGAGACTAGAGGGTGTTTAAGGGGTCTGGGGGGCCAGAAGAGAGCTGGGGGGCCCAATTCTGTGGAAAAGAGGGGTCCAGAGCGTACTGGAGTGGTGCTAAGGCGTCTACAGGGTCACGAAATGGCTCTGGGGAAGAAAGGAGAAATCTGGAGGGGTTGCGAGGATACTAGAGGGTGTCTAAAGGGTCCGGGGGGCCAGAAGAGGGCTGGGGGGCCCAATTCTGTGGAAAAGAGGGGTCCAGAGCGCACTAGAGGGGTGCTAAGGTGTCTACATGGTCCAGAAATGCCTCTGGGGAAGAAGGGAGAAATGTGGAGGGGTTGCGAGAAGACTAGAGCGTGTCTAAGGAGTCTGGAGGTCCCAGAGATATCTGGGTGGCCCAATTCTGTGGAAAAGAGGGGTCCAGAGCACACTAGAGGGGTGCTAAGGTGTCTACATAGTCAAGAAAAGGCTCTGGGGAAGAAGGGAGAAATCTGTAGGGGTGCCAAGAAGACTAGAGGGGATCTAAGGGGTCTGGAGGTCCCAGAAATATCTGGGGAGCCCCATTCTGTAAAAAAGACGGCTCCAGAGCGTGCTAGAGGGGTGCTAAGGGGTCTACATGGTCTAGAAATGCCTCTGGGGAAGAAGGGAGAAATCTGGAGGGAGAGCGAGGAGACTAGAGGGTGTGTAAGGGGCCTGGAGATCCAAAAGATATCTGGGTGGCCCAATTCTGTGGAAAAGAGGGGTCCAGAGCACACTAGAGGGGTGCTAAGGGGTCTACACTGTCAAGAAATGCCTCTGGGGAAGAAGGGAGAAATCTGGAGGGATTGCAAGGAGACTAGAGAGTGTCTAACAGGGCTAGAAGCCCAGAAGAGAGGTGCGGGGCCCCATTCTGTGGAAAAGAGGGGTCCAGAGCACACTAGAGGGGTGCTAAGTTGTCTACACTGTCAAGAAATGGCTCTGGGGAAGAAGGGAGAAATCTGGAGGGGCTGGCGAGGACCATAGAGGCTGTCTAAGAGGGCTAGAGGCCCACAAGAGAGCTGGGGGGGGGGGCCATTCTGTGGCAAAGAGGGGTCCAGAGCGCACTAGAGGGGTGCTGATGGGTCTACATGGTCCAGAAATGGCTCTGGGGAAGAAGGGAGAAATCTGGAGGGGTTGCGAGGAGACTAGAGGGTGTCTAAGGGGCCTGGGGGAGCAGAAGAGAGCTGAGGGGCCCAATTCTGTGAAAAAGAGGGGTCCAGAGCGCACTAGAGGGGTGCCAAGGCATCTACACTGTCAAGAAATGCCTCTGCGGAAGAAGGGAGAAATCTGGAGGAGTTGCGAGGAGACTGGAGGGGATCTAAGGGCTCTGGGGGAGCAGAAGAGAGCTGGGGGGCCCCATTCTGTGGAAAAGAAGGCTCCAAAGTGCACTAGAGGGGTGCTAAGGCGTCTACACTGTCAAGAAATGCCTCTGCGGAAGAAGGGCGAAATCTGGAGGAGTTGCGAGGAGACTAGAGGGTGTCTAAGGGGCCTGGGGGGCCAGAAGAGAGCTGCGGGGCCCAACTGTGTGGAAAAGAGGGGTCCAGAGCACACTAGAGGGGTGCTAAGGTGTCTACATGGTCCAGAAATGCCTCTGGGGGAAGAAGGGAGAAATCTGGAGGGGTTGCGAGGAGACTAAAGGGGGTCTAAGGGGTCTGGGGTCCAGAAGAGAGCTGGGGGTCCAATTCTGTGGAAAAGAGGGGGGCAGAGCGCACTAGAGGAGTGCTAAGGTGTCTACATGGTCCAGAAATGCCTCTGGGGAAGAAGGGAGAAATCTGGAGGGGTTGCGAGCACACCACAGGGTGTCTAAAGGGTCTGGGTGCCAGAAGAGAGCTGGGGGGGGGCCCATTCTGTGGAAAAGAGGGGTCCAGAGCACACTAGAGGGTTGCTAAGGCGTCTACACTGTCAAGAAATGGCTCTGGGGAAGAAGGGAGAAATGTGGAGGGGTTGCGAGGAGACTAGAGGGTGTCTAAGGGGTCTGGGGGCCCGGAAGAGATCTGGGGGGCCCCATTCTGTGGAAAAGAGGGGTCCAGAGCGCACTAGAGGGGTGCTAAAGCGTCTACACTGTCAAGAAATGGCTCTGGGGAAGAAGGGAGAAATCTGGAGGGGTTGCGAGGAGACTAGAGGGTGTCTAAGGGGTCTGGGGGGCCAGAAGAGAGCTGGGGGGGCACAATTCTGTGGAACAGAGAGGTCCAGCGCGCACTAGAGGGGTGCTAAGGGGTCTACACTGTCAAGAAATGGCTCTGGGGAAGAAGGGAGAAATCTGGAGGGGTTGCGAGGAGGCTAGAGGGTGTCTAAGGGGTCTGGGGGCCCAGAAGAGAGCTGGGGGCCCCATTCTGTGGAAAAGAGGGGTCCAGAGCACACTAGAGGGGTGCTAAAGCGTCTACACTGTCAAGAAATGCCTCTGGGGAAGAAGGGAGAAATCTGGAGGGGTTGCGAGGAGACTAGAGGGTGTCTAAGGGATCTGGAGATCCCAAGGATATCTGGGGGGCCCAATTCTGTGGAAAAGAGGGGTCCAGAGCGCACTAGAGGGGTGCTAAGGCATCTACACTGTCAAGAAATGCCTCTGGGGAAGAAGGGAGCAATCTGGAGGGGTTGCGAGGAGATTAGAGCGTGTCTAAAGGGTCTGGGAGGGCAGAAGAGAGCTGGGGGGGGGCATTCTGTGGAAAAGAGGGGTCCAGAGTGCACTAGAGGGGTGCTAAGACATCTAAATGGTCGAGAAATAGCTCTGGGGAAAAAGGGAGCAATCTGGAGGGGTTGCGAGGAGACTAGAGGGTGTCTAAGGGGCCTGGGGAGCCAGAGGAGAGCTGGGGGGGGGCATTCTGTGGAAAAGAGGGGTCCAGAGCACACTAAAGGGGTGCTAAAGCATCTACACTGTCAAGAAATGCCTCTGGGGAAGAAGGGAGCAATCTGGAGGGGTTGCCAGGAGACTAGAGGGTGTCTAAGGGGTCCGGGGAGACAGAAGAGAGCTGGGGGGGGGGCATTCTGTGGAAAAGAGGGGTCCAGAGTGCACTAGAGGGGTGCTAAGGTGTCTACACTGTCAAGAAATGGCTCTGGGGAAGAAGGGAGAAATCTGGAGGGGCTGGCGAGGACCATAAAGGCTGTCTAAGAGGGCTAGAGGCCCACAAGAGAGCTGGGGGGGGGGGGGCATTCTGTGGCAAAGAGGGGTCCAGAGCGCACTACAGGGATGCTAAGGTGTCTAAATGGTCCAGAAATGCCTCTGGGGAAGAAGGGAGAAATCTGGAGGGGTTGCGAGGAGACTAGAGGGTGTCTAAGGGGTCTGGGGGGCCAGAAGAGAGCTGGGGGGCCCATTCTGTGGAAAAGAGGGGTCCAGAGTGCACTAGAGGGGTGCTAAGGTGTCTGCATGATCTAGAAATATCTGGGGTAAGAAGGGAGAAATCTGGAGGGATTACGAGGAGACTAGAGGATGTCTAAGGAGTTTGAGGGGCCGGAAAAGAGGTGCGGGGCCCCATTCTGTGGAAAAGAGGGGTCCAGAGCGCACTACAGGGGTGGTAAGGCGTCTACATGGTCCAGAAATGCCTCTGGGGAAGAAGGGAGAAATCTGGACGGGTTGTGAGGAGACTAGAGAGTATCTAAGGGGTCTGGAAGTTCCAAAAATATCTGGAGGGCCCAATTCTGTGGAAAAGAGGGGTCCAGAACACATTAGAGGGGTGCTAAAGCACCCACATTGTCCAGAAATAGCTCTGGGGAAGAAGGGAGAAATCTGGAGGGGTTGCGAGGAGACTAGAGAATGTCTAAGGGGCCTGGGGGGCAGAAGAGAGCTAGGGGGCCCATTCTGTGGAAAAGGGGGGTCCAGAGCGCACTAGAGGGGTGCTAAGGTGTCTACACTGTCAAGAAATGCCTCTGGGGAAGAAGGGAGAAATCTGGAGGGGCTGCGAGCACACTAGAGGGTGTCTAACGGGTCTGGGGGAGCAGAAGAGATTGGGGGGGCCCCATTCTGTGGAAAAGAGGGGTTCAGAGTGCACTAGAGGGGTGCTAGGGCATCCACATGGTCCAGAAATGGCTCTGGGGAAGAAGGGAGAAATCTGGAGGGGTTGCGAGGAGACTAGAGCGGGTTTAACGGGGTTAGAGGCCCACAAGAGAGCTGGGGGGCCCCATTCTGTGGAAAAGAGGGGTCCAGAGTGCACTAGAGGGGTGCTAAGGTGTCTACACTGTCAAGAAATGGCTCTGGGGAAGAAGGGAGAAATCTGGAGGGGCTGGCGAGGACCATAAAGGCTATCTAAGAGGGCTAGAGGCCCACAAGAGAGCTGGGGGGGGGGGCCATTCTGTGGCAAAGAGGGGTCCAGAGTGCACTAGAGGTGTGCTGATGGGTCTACATGCTCCAGAAATGCCTCTGGGGAAGAAGGGCGAAATCTGGAGGGGTTGCGAGGGGACTAGAGATGGTCTAACGGGTCTGGTGGCCCAGAAGAGAGCTGGGGTTCCCATTCTGTGGCAAAGAGGGGTCCAGAGCGCACTACAGGGATGCTAAGGTGTCTACATGCTCCAGAAATGCCTCTGGGGAAAAAGGGAGAAATCTGGAGGGGTTGCCAGGAGACTAGAGGGTGTCTAAGGGGTCTGGGGGGCCAGAAGAGAGCTGGGGGGCCCATTCTGTGGAAAAGAGGGGTCCAGAGTGCACTAGAGGGGTGCTAAGGTGTCTGCATGATCTAGAAATATCTGGGGTAAGAAGGGAGAAATCTGGAGGGATTACGAGGAGACTAGAGGATGTCTAAGGAGTTTGAGGGGCCGGAAAAGAGGTGCGGGGCCCCATTCTGTGGAAAAGAGGGGTCCAGAGCGCACTACAGGGGTGGTAAGGCGTCTACATGGTCCAGAAATGCCTCTGGGGAAGAAGGGAGAAATCTGGAGGGGTTGTGAGGAGACTAGAGGATGTCTAAGGGGCCTGGGGGGCAGAAGAGAGCTAGGGGGCCCATTCTGTGGAAAAGGGGGGTCCAGAGCGCACTAGAGGGGTGCTAAGGTGTCTACACTGTCAAGAAATGCCTCTGGGGAAGAAGGGAGAAATCTGGAGGGGCTGCGAGCACACTAGAGGGTGTCTAACGGGTCTGGGGGAGCAGAAGAGATTGGGGGGGCCCCATTCTGTGGAAAAGAGGGGTTCAGAGTGCACTAGAGGGGTGCTAGGGCATCCACATGGTCCAGAAATGGCTCTGGGGAAGAAGGGAGAAATCTGGAGGGGTTGCGAGGAGACTAGAGAGGGTCTAAGGGGTCTGGAGATCCCAATGATATCTGGGGGGGGCCAATCTGTGGAAAAGAGGGGTCCAGAGTGCACTAGAGGGGTGCTAAGGCGTCTACACTGTCAAGAAATGCCTCTGGGGAAAAAAGGAGAAATCTGGAGGGATTGCCAGGAGACTAGAGGGTGTCTACGGCGTCTCGGGGGCCAGAAGAGAGCTGGGGTGGGGCCATTCCATAGAAAAGAGGGGTCCAGAGTGCACTAGAGGGGTGCTAAGGCGTCTACACTGTCAAGAAATGTCTCTGGGGAAGAAAGGAGAAATCTGGAGGGGTTGCGAGGAGACTAGAGGGTGTCTAAGGGGTCTGGGGGGCCAGAAGAGAGCTGGGGGGCCCAATTCTATGGAAAAGAGGGGTCCAGAGCGCACTAGAGGGGTGCTAAGGCGTCTACATGGTCCAGAAATGCCTCTGGGGAAGAAGGGAGAAATCTGGAGGGCTTGCCAGGAGACTAGAGGGTGTCTAAAGGGTCTGGGGGGGCAGAAGAGAGCTGGGGGGGCACAATTCTGTGGAACAGAGAGGTCCAGTGCGCACTAGAGGGGTGCTAAGGCATCTACACTGTCAAGAAATGCCTCTGGGAAAGAAGGGAGAAATCTGCAGGGGTTGCGAGGAGACTAGAGGGTGTTTCAGGGGTCTGGGGGGCCAGAAGAGAGCTGGGGGGCCCAATTCTGTGGAAAAGAGGGGTCCAGAGCGTACTAGAGTGGTGCTAAGGCGTCTACAGGGTCAAGAAATGGCTCTGGGGAAGAAAGGAGAAATCTAGAGTGGTTGTGAGGAGACTAGAGGGTGTCTAAGGGGGCTGGGGGGGCCCAAAGATAGCTGGGTGGCCCAATTCTGTGGAAAAGAGGGGTCCAGAGCGCACTAGAGGGGTGCTAAGGCATCTACACTGTCAAGAAATGCCTCTGGGAAAGAAGGGAGAAATCTGCAGGGGTTGCGAGGAGACTAGAGGGTGTTTAAGGGGTCTGGGGGGCCAGAAGAGAGCTGGGGGGCCCAATTCTGTGGAAAAGAGGGGTCCAGAGCGTACTGGAGTGGTGCTAAGGCGTCTACAGGGTCACGAAATGGCTCTGGGGAAGAAAGGAGAAATCTGGAGGGGTTGCGAGGATACTAGAGGGTGTCTAAAGGGTCCGGGGGGCCAGAAGAGGGCTGGGGGGCCCAATTCTGTGGAAAAGAGGGGTCCAGAGCGCACTAGAGGGGTGCTAAGGTGTCTACATGGTCCAGAAATGCCTCTGGGGAAGAAGGGAGAAATGTGGAGGGGTTGCGAGAAGACTAGAGCGTGTCTAAGGAGTCTGGAGGTCCCAGAGATATCTGGGTGGCCCAATTCTGTGGAAAAGAGGGGTCCAGAGCACACTAGAGGGGTGCTAAGGTGTCTACATAGTCAAGAAAAGGCTCTGGGGAAGAAGGGAGAAATCTGTAGGGGTGCCAAGAAGACTAGAGGGGATCTAAGGGGTCTGGAGGTCCCAAAAATATCTGGGGAGCCCCATTCTGTAAAAAAGACGGCTCCAGAGCGTGCTAGAGGGGTGCTAAGGGGTCTACATGGTCTAGAAATGCCTCTGGGGAAGAAGGGAGAAATCTGGAGGGAGAGCGAGGAGACTAGAGGGTGTGTAAGGGGCCTGGAGATCCAAAAGATATCTGGGTGGCCCAATTCTGTGGAAAAGAGGGGTCCAGAGCACACTAGAGGGGTGCTAAGGGGTCTACACTGTCAAGAAATGCCTCTGGGGAAGAAGGGAGAAATCTGGAGGGATTGCAAGGAGACTAGAGAGTGTCTAACAGGGCTAGAAGCCCAGAAGAGAGGTGCGGGGCCCCATTCTGTGGAAAAGAGGGGTCCAGAGCACACTAGAGGGGTGCTAAGTTGTCTACACTGTCAAGAAATGGCTCTGGGGAAGAAGGGAGAAATCTGGAGGGGCTGGCGAGGACCATAGAGGCTGTCTAAGAGGGCTAGAGGCCCACAAGAGAGCTGGGGGGGGGGGCCATTCTGTGGCAAAGAGGGGTCCAGAGCGCACTAGAGGGGTGCTGATGGGTCTACATGGTCCAGAAATGGCTCTGGGGAAGAAGGGAGAAATCTGGAGGGGTTGCGAGGAGACTAGAGGGTGTCTAAGGGGCCTGGGGGAGCAGAAGAGAGCTGAGGGGCCCAATTCTGTGAAAAAGAGGGGTCCAGAGCGCACTAGAGGGGTGCCAAGGCATCTACACTGTCAAGAAATGCCTCTGCGGAAGAAGGGAGAAATCTGGAGGAGTTGCGAGGAGACTGGAGGGGATCTAAGGGCTCTGGGGGAGCAGAAGAGAGCTGGGGGGCCCCATTCTGTGGAAAAGAAGGCTCCAAAGTGCACTAGAGGGGTGCTAAGGCGTCTACACTGTCAAGAAATGCCTCTGCGGAAGAAGGGCGAAATCTGGAGGAGTTGCGAGGAGACTAGAGGGTGTCTAAGGGGCCTGGGGGGCCAGAAGAGAGCTGCGGGGCCCAACTGTGTGGAAAAGAGGGGTCCAGAGCACACTAGAGGGGTGCTAAGGTGTCTACATGGTCCAGAAATGCCTCTGGGGGAAGAAGGGAGAAATCTGGAGGGGTTGCGAGGAGACTAAAGGGGGTCTAAGGGGTCTGGGGTCCAGAAGAGAGCTGGGGGTCCAATTCTGTGGAAAAGAGGGGGGCAGAGCGCACTAGAGGAGTGCTAAGGTGTCTACATGGTCCAGAAATGCCTCTGGGGAAGAAGGGAGAAATCTGGAGGGGTTGTGAGCACACCACAGGGTGTCTAAAGGGTCTGGGTGCCAGAAGAGAGCTGGGGGGGGGCCCATTCTGTGGAAAAGAGGGGTCCAGAGCACACTAGAGGGTTGCTAAGGCGTCTACACTGTCAAGAAATGGCTCTGGGGAAGAAGGGAGAAATGTGGAGGGGTTGCGAGGAGACTAGAGGGTGTCTAAGGGGTCTGGGGGCCCGGAAGAGATCTGGGGGGCCCCATTCTGTGGAAAAGAGGGGTCCAGAGCGCACTAGAGGGGTGCTAAAGCGTCTACACTGTCAAGAAATGGCTCTGGGGAAGAAGGGAGAAATCTGGAGGGGTTGCGAGGAGACTAGAGGGTGTCTAAGGGGTCTGGGGGGCCAGAAGAGAGCTGGGGGGGCACAATTCTGTGGAACAGAGAGGTCCAGCGCGCACTAGAGGGGTGCTAAGGGGTCTACACTGTCAAGAAATGGCTCTGGGGAAGAAGGGAGAAATCTGGAGGGGTTGCGAGGAGGCTAGAGGGTGTCTAAGGGGTCTGGGGGCCCAGAAGAGAGCTGGGGGCCCCATTCTGTGGAAAAGAGGGGTCCAGAGCACACTAGAGGGGTGCTAAAGCGTCTACACTGTCAAGAAATGCCTCTGGGGAAGAAGGGAGAAATCTGGAGGGGTTGCGAGGAGACTAGAGGGTGTCTAAGGGATCTGGAGATCCCAAGGATATCTGGGGGGCCCAATTCTGTGGAAAAGAGGGGTCCAGAGCGCACTAGAGGGGTGCTAAGGCATCTACACTGTCAAGAAATGCCTCTGGGGAAGAAGGGAGCAATCTGGAGGGGTTGCGAGGAGATTAGAGCGTGTCTAAAGGGTCTGGGAGGGCAGAAGAGAGCTGGGGGGGGGCATTCTGTGGAAAAGAGGGGTCCAGAGTGCACTAGAGGGGTGCTAAGACATCTAAATGGTCGAGAAATAGCTCTGGGGAAAAAGGGAGCAATCTGGAGGGGTTGCGAGGAGACTAGAGGGTGTCTAAGGGGCCTGGGGAGCCAGAGGAGAGCTGGGGGGGGGCATTCTGTGGAAAAGAGGGGTCCAGAGCACACTAAAGGGGTGCTAAAGCATCTACACTGTCAAGAAATGCCTCTGGGGAAGAAGGGAGCAATCTGGAGGGGTTGCCAGGAGACTAGAGGGTGTCTAAGGGGTCCGGGGAGACAGAAGAGAGCTGGGGGGGGGGCATTCTGTGGAAAAGAGGGGTCCAGAGTGCACTAGAGGGGTGCTAAGGTGTCTACACTGTCAAGAAATGGCTCTGGGGAAGAAGGGAGAAATCTGGAGGGGCTGGCGAGGACCATAAAGGCTGTCTAAGAGGGCTAGAGGCCCACAAGAGAGCTGGGGGGGGGGGGGGCATTCTGTGGCAAAGAGGGGTCCAGAGCGCACTACAGGGATGCTAAGGTGTCTAAATGGTCCAGAAATGCCTCTGGGGAAGAAGGGAGAAATCTGGAGGGGTTGCGAGGAGACTAGAGGGTGTCTAAGGGGTCTGGGGGGCCAGAAGAGAGCTGGGGGGCCCATTCTGTGGAAAAGAGGGGTCCAGAGTGCACTAGAGGGGTGCTAAGGTGTCTGCATGATCTAGAAATATCTGGGGTAAGAAGGGAGAAATCTGGAGGGATTACGAGGAGACTAGAGGATGTCTAAGGAGTTTGAGGGGCCGGAAAAGAGGTGCGGGGCCCCATTCTGTGGAAAAGAGGGGTCCAGAGCGCACTACAGGGGTGGTAAGGCGTCTACATGGTCCAGAAATGCCTCTGGGGAAGAAGGGAGAAATCTGGACGGGTTGTGAGGAGACTAGAGAGTATCTAAGGGGTCTGGAAGTTCCAAAAATATCTGGAGGGCCCAATTCTGTGGAAAAGAGGGGTCCAGAACACATTAGAGGGGTGCTAAAGCACCCACATTGTCCAGAAATAGCTCTGGGGAAGAAGGGAGAAATCTGGAGGGGTTGCGAGGAGACTAGAGAATGTCTAAGGGGCCTGGGGGGCAGAAGAGAGCTAGGGGGCCCATTCTGTGGAAAAGGGGGGTCCAGAGCGCACTAGAGGGGTGCTAAGGTGTCTACACTGTCAAGAAATGCCTCTGGGGAAGAAGGGAGAAATCTGGAGGGGCTGCGAGCACACTAGAGGGTGTCTAACGGGTCTGGGGGAGCAGAAGAGATTGGGGGGGCCCCATTCTGTGGAAAAGAGGGGTTCAGAGTGCACTAGAGGGGTGCTAGGGCATCCACATGGTCCAGAAATGGCTCTGGGGAAGAAGGGAGAAATCTGGAGGGGTTGCGAGGAGACTAGAGCGGGTTTAACGGGGTTAGAGGCCCACAAGAGAGCTGGGGGGCCCCATTCTGTGGAAAAGAGGGGTCCAGAGTGCACTAGTGGGGTGCTAAGTGGTCCACACTGTCAAGAAATGGCTCTGGGGAAGAAGGGAGAAATCTGGAGGGGTTGCCAGGAGACTAGAGGGAGTCTGAGGGATCTGGAGGTCCCAAAGATCTCTGGGGGCCCCATTCTGTGGAAAAGAGGGGTCCAGAGCGCACTAGAGGGGTGCCAAGGCATCTACACTGTCAAGAAATGGCTCTGGGGAAGAAGGGAGAAATCTGGAGGAGTTGCGAGCACACCAGAGGGTGTCTAAGGGGTCTGGGGGAGCAGAAGGTATCTGGGGGGCCCCATTCTGTGGAAAAGAGGGGTCCAGAGTGCAGAAGAAGGGTGCTAAGGCATCTACACTGTCAAGAAATGCCTCTGGGGAAGAAGGGAGAAATCTGGAGGGGTTGCGAGGAGACTGGAGGGCGTCTAAGGGGCCTGGGGAGCCAGAAGAGAGCTGGGGGGCCCATTCTGTGGAAAAGAGGGCTCCAGAACGCACTAGAGGGGTGCCAAGATGTCTACATGGTCCAGAAATGCCTCCGGGGAAGAAGGGAGAAATCTGGAAGGGTGGCGAGGAGACTAGAGGGTGTCTAAAGCATCTGGGGGGCGAGAAGAGAGCTGGGGGGCCCATTCTGTGGAAAAGAGGGCTCCAGAACGCACTAGAGGGGTGCCAAGATGTCTACATGGTCCAGAAATGCCTCCGGGGAAGAAGGGAGAAATCTGGAAAGGTGGCGAGGAGACTAGAGGGTGTCTAAAGCGTCTGGGGGGCCAGAAGAGATCTGCGGGGCCCAATTCTGTGGCGAAGAGGGGTCTAGAGTGCACTAGAGGGGTGCTACGGCATCTACACTGTCAAGAAATGCCTCTGGCGAAGAAGGGAGCAGTCTGGAGGCGCTTCTAGCACATTAGAGGGTGTCTAAGGGGCCTGGGGGACACAAGAGAGCTGGGGGGCCCCATTCTGTGGAAAAGAAGGCTCCAAAGTGCAGTAGAGGGGCGCTAAGTCATCTACACTGTCAAGAAATGCCTCTGGGAAAGAAGGGAGAAATCTGGAAGGGTTGTGAGCACACTAGAGGGTGTCCAAGGCGTCTGGGGGGCCAGAAGAGAGCTGTGGGGCCCCATTCTGTGGAAAAGAGGGATCCAGAGCGCACTAGAGGGGTGCTAAGGTGTCTACATGGTCCTGAAATGGCTCTGGGGAAGAAGGGAGAAATCTGGAGGAGTTGCGAGCACACTAGAGGGCGTCTAAGGAGTCTGGGGGGACAGAAAAGACCTGGGGGGAGCCCCATTCTGTGGAAAAGAGGGGTCCAGAGTGCACTAGAGGGGTACTAAGGTGTCTACACTATCCAGAAATGCCTCTGGGGAAGAAAGGAGAAATCTGGAAGGGATGCGAGCAGCCTAGAGGGTGTCTAAGGGGTCTGGGGGAGCAGAAGAGAGCTGGGGGGGCCCCATTCTGTGGAAAAGAGGGGTCCAGAGTGCACTAGAGGGGTGCTAAGGCATCTAAATGGTCGAGAAATGGCTCTGGGGAAAAAGGGAGCAATCTGGAGGGGTTGCGAGGAGACTAGAGGGTGTCTAAGGGGCCTGGGGAGCCAGAAGAGAGCTGGGGGGGGCATTCTGTGGAAAAGAGGGGTCCAGAGCACACTAAAGGGGTGCTAAAGCATCTACACTGTCAAGAAATGGCTCTGGGGAAGAAGGGAGAAATCTGGAGGGGTTGCCAAGAGACTAGAGGGTGTCTAAGGGGTCCGGGGAGACAGAAGAGATCTGGGGGGCCCCATTCTGTGGAAAAGAGGGGTCCAGAGTGCACTAGAGGGGTGCTAAGGTGTCTACACTGTCAAGAAATGGCTCTGGGGAAGAAGGGAGAAATCTGGAGGGGCTGGCGAGGACCATAAAGGCTGTCTAAGAGGGCTAGAGGCCCACAAGAGAGCTGGGGGGGGGGGCATTCTGTGGCAGAGAGGGGTCCAGAGCGCACTAGAGGTGTGCTGATGGGTCTACATGCTCCAGAAATGCCTCTGGGGAAGAAGGGCGAAATCTGGAGGGATTGCGAGGGGACTAGAGACGGTCTAACGGGTCTGGTGGCACAGAAGAGAGCTGGGGTTCCCATTCTGTGGAAAAGAGGGATCCAGAGCGCACTACAGGGATGCTAAGGCATCTACATGCTCCAGAAATGCCTCTGGGGAAGAAGGGAGAAATCTGGAGGGGTTGCCAGGAGACTAGAGGGTGTCTAAGGGGTCTGGGGGGCCGGAAAAGAGGTGCGGGGCCCCATTCTGTGGAAAAGAGGGGTCCAGAGCGCACTACAGGGGTGGTAAGGCGTCTACATGGTCCAGAAATGCCTCTGGGGAAGAAGGGAGAAATCTGGAGGGGTTGTGAGGAGACTAGAGAGTGTCTAAGGGGTCTGGGGTGCCAGAGGAGATCTGGGGGGCCCCATTCTGTGGAAAAAAGGGGTCCAGAGTGCACTACAGGGGTGCTAAGGCGTCTACTTGGTCAAGAAATGTCTCTGGGGAAGAAGGGAGCAGTCTGGAGGGGTTGCCAGGAGACTAGAGGGTGTCTAAGGGGGCTGAAGGTCCCAGAGATATCTGGGGGGCACAACTGTGTAGAGAAGAGGGGTCCAGAGCACACTAGAGGGGTGCTAAGGGGTCTACACTGTCCAAAAATGGCTCTGAGGAAGAAGGGAGAAATCTAGAGGGGTTGTGAGGAGACTAGAGGGTGTCTAAGGAGTTTGAGGGGCCGGAAAAGAGGTGTGGGGTCCCATTCTGTGGAAAAGAGGGGTCCAGAGCGCACTACAGGGGTGGTAAGGCGTCTACATGGTCCAGAAATGCCTCTGGGGAAAAAGGGAGAAATCTGGAGGGGTTGCGAGGAGACTAGAGAGTATCTAAGGGGTCTGGAAGTTCCAAAAATATCTGGAGGGCCCAATTCTGTGGAAAAGAGGGGTCCAGAACACATTAGAGGGGTGCTAAAGCATCTACATTGTCCAGAAATAGCTCTGGGGAAGAAGGGAGAAATCTGGAGGGGTTGCGAGGAGACTAGAGGATGTCTAAGGGGCCTGGGGGGCAGAAGAGAGCTAGGGGGCCCATTCTGTGGAAAAGAGGGGTCCAGAGCGCACTAGAGGGGTGCTAAGGTGTCTACACTGTCAAGAAATGCCTCTGGGGAAGAAGGGAGAAATCTGGAGGGGCTGCGAGCACACTAGAGGGTGTCTAAGGGGTCTGGGGGATCAGAAGAGATCGGGGGGGCCCCATTCTGTGGAAAAGAGGGGTTCAGAGTGCACTAGAGGGGTGCTAGGGCATTCACGTGGTCCAGAAATGGCTCTGGGGAAGAAGGGAGAAATCTGGAGGGGTTGCGAGGAGACTAGAGGGTGTCTAAGGGGTCTGGGGGGCCAGAAGAGAGCTGGGGGGCCCCATTCTGTGGAAAAGAGGGTCCAGAGTGCAGAAGAGGGGTGTTAAGGCATCTACATGGTCCAGAAATACCTCTGGGGAAGAAGGGAGAAATCTGGAGGGGTTGCGAGGAGACTAGAGGGTGTCTAAGGGGTTTGGAGATCCCAATGATATCTGGGGGGGCCCAATCTGTGGAAAAGAGGGGTCCAGAGTGCACTAGAGGGGTGCTAAGGCGTCTACACTGTCAAGAAATGCCTCTGGGGAAAAAAGGAGAAATCTGGAGGGATTGCCAGGAGACTAGAGGGTGTCTACGTCGTCTCGGGGGCCAGAAGAGAGCTGAGGGGGGCCCAGTTCTGTGGAAAAGAGGGGTCCAGAGTGCACTAGAGGGGTGCTAAGGGGTCTACTTGGTCAAGAAATGTCTCTGGGGAAGAAAGGAGAAATCTGGAGGGATTGCCAGGAGACTAGAGGGTGTCTAAGGGGTCTGGGGAGCCAGAAGAGAGCTGGGGGGGCCCAATTCTATGGAAAAGAGGGGTCCAGAGCGCACTAGAGGGGTGCTAAGGCGTCTACATGGTCCAGAAATGCCTCTGGGGAAGAAGGGAGAAATCTGGAGAGGTTGCGAGGAAACTAGAGGGTGTCTAAGGGGTCTGGGGGGCCAGAAGAGAGCTGGGGGGGCATAATTCTGTGGAACAGAGAGGTCCAGCACGCACTAGAGAGGTGCTAAGGCATCTACACTGTCTAGAAATGCCTCTGGGAAAGAAGGGAGAAATCTGGAGGGGTTGTGAGGAGACTAGAGGGTGTTTAAGGGGTCTGGGGGGCCAGAAGAGAGCTGGGGGGCCCAATTCTGTGGAAAAGAAGGGCCCAGAGCGCACTAGAGGGGTGCTAAGTCGTCTACTTGGTCAAGAAATGGCTCTGGGGAAGAAGGGAGAAATCTGGAGGGGTTGCAAGGAGACTAGAGGGTGTCTAAAGGGTCTGGAGGTACCAAAGATATCTGGATGGCCCAATTCTGTGGAAAAGAGGGATCCAGAGTGCACTAGAGGGGTGCTAAGGGGTCTACATGGTCCAGAAATGGCTGTGGGGAAGAAGGGAGAAATCTGGAGGGGTTGCAAGGAGACTAGAGGGTGTCTAAGGGCTCTGGGGGCCCAGAAGAGATCTGGGGGGCCCCATTCTGTGGAAAAGAGGGGTCCAGAGTGCACTAGAGTGGTGCTAAGGTGTCTACACTGTCAAGAAATGCCTCTGGGGAAGAAGGGAGCAGTCTGGAGGAGTTTCTAGCACATTAGAGGGTCTAGAGGGGCCTGGGGGGCCAGAAGATAGCTGGGGGGCCTAATTCTGTGGAAAAGAGGGGTCCAGAGTGCACTAGAGTGGTGCTAAAGCGTCTACAGGGTCAAGAAATGGCTCTGGGGAAGAAAGGAGAAATCTGGAGGGGTTGCGAGGATACTAGAGGGTGTCTAAAGGGTCCGGGGGGGCAGAAGAGGGCTGGGGGCCCAATCTGTGGAAAAGAGGGGTCCAGAGTGCACTAGAGGGGTGCTAAGTCGTCTGCTTGGTCAAGAAATGGCTCTGGGGAAGAAGGGAAAAATCTGGAGGGGTTGTGAGGAGGCTAGAGGGTGTCTAAGGGGGCTGGGGGGCCCAAAGATATCTGCGTGGCCCAATTGTGTGGAAAAGAGGGGTCCAGAGCGCACTAGAGGGGTGCTGAGGTGTCTACATGGTCCAGAAATGGCTCTGGGGAAGAAGGGAGAAATCTGGAGGGATTGCAAAGAGACTAGAGGGTGTCTAACAGGGCTAGAAGCCCAGAAGAGAGCTGCGGGGCCCCATTCTGTGGAAAAGAGGGGTCCAGAGCACACTAGAGGGGTGCTAAGGGGTCTACATGGTCTAGAAATGGCTCTGGGGAAGAAGGGAGAAATCTGGAGGGGTTGTGAGGGGGCTAGAGGGTCTAACGGGTCTGGGGGAGCAGAAGATATCTGGGGGGCACAATTGTGTATAAAAGAGGGGTCCAGAGTGCACTAGAGGGGTGCTATGGCATCCAACCTGTCAAGAAATGGCTCTGGGGAAGAAGGGAGAAATCTGGAAGGACTGCGAGGAGACTAGAGGGTGTCTAAGCGGTCTGGGGGGCCAGAAGACATCTAGGGGGCCCCATTCTGTGGAAAAGAGAGGTCCAGAGCGCACTAGAGGGGTGCTAAGGCGTCTACACTTTCAAGAAATGCCTCTGGGGAAGAAGGGAGCAATCTGGAGGGGTTGCGAGGAGATTAGAGCGTGTCTAAAGGGTCTGGGGGGGCAGAAGAGAGCTGGGGGGCCCATTCTGTGGAAAAGAGGGGTCCACAGCGCACTAGAGGGGTGCTAAGGTGTCTACATGGTCCTGAAATGGCTCTGGGGAAGAAGGGAGAAATCTGGAGGGATTGCCAGGAGACTAGAGGGTGTCTAAGGGATGTGGAGGTCCCTAAGATCTCTGGGGGCCCCATTCTGTGGAAAAGAGGGGTCCAGAGTGCACTAGAGGGGTGCCAAGGCATCTACACTGTCAAGAAATGCCTCTGGGGAAGAAGGGAGAAATCTGGAGGAGTTGCGAGCACACCAGAGGGTGTCTAAGGGGTCTGGGGGAGCAGAAGATATCTGCGGGGCCCCATTCTGTGGAAAAGAGGGGTCCAGAGTGCAGAAGAAGGGTGCTAAGGCATCTACACTGTCAAGAAATGCCTCTGGGGAAGAAGGGAGAAATCTGGAGGGGTTGCGAGGAGACTGGAGGGCGTCTAAGGGGCCTGGGGAGCCAGAAGAGAGCTGGGGGGCCGAATTCTGTGGCAAAGAGGGGTCCAGAGTGCACTAGAGGGGTGCTACGCCGTCTACACTGTCAAGAAATGCCTCTGGGGAAGAAGGGAGCAGTCTGGAGGAGCTTCTAGCAAATTAGAGCGTGTCTAAGGAGCCTGGGGGACACAAGAGAGCTGGGGGGCCCCATTCTGTGGAAAAGAAGGCTCCAAAGTGCAGTAGAGGGGTGCTAAGTCATCTACACTGTCAAGAAATGCCTCTGGGAAAGAAGGGAGAAATCTGGAAGGGTTGTGAGCACACTAGAGGGTGTCTAAGGCGTCTGGGGGGCCAGAAGAGAGCTATCGGGGCCCATTCTGTGGAAAAGAGTGGTCCAGAGCACACTAGAGGGGTGCTAAGGCGTCTACACGCTCAATAAATGCCTCTGGGGAAAAAGGGAGAAATCTGGAGGGGTTGCGAGGAGACTAGAGGGTGTCTAAGGGCTCTGGGGGAGCAGAAGAGATCGGGGGGGCCCAATTCTGTGGAAAAGAGGGGTCCAGAGTGCACTAGAGGGGTGCTAAGTCATCTACACTGTCAAGAAATGCCTCTGGGGAAGAAGGGAGCAGTCTGGAGGAGTTTCTAGCACATTAGAGGGTCTAGAGGGGCCTGGGGGGCCAGAAGAGAGCTGGGGGGCCCAATTCTGTGGAAAAGAGGGGTCCAGAGCGCACTAGAGTGGTGCTAAGGCGTCTACAGGGTCAAGAAATGGCTCTGGGGAAGAAAGGAGAAATCTGGAGGGGTTGCGAGGATACTAGAGGGTGTCTAAGGGGTCTGGAGATCCCAATGATATCTGGGGGGGCCCAATCTGTGGAAAAGAGGGGTCCAGAGTGCACTAGAGGGGTGCTAAGGCGTCTACACTGTCAAGAAATGCCTCTGGGGAAAAAAAGAGAAATCTGGAAGGATTGCCAGGAGACTAGAGGGTGTCTACGGCGTCTCGGGGGCCAGAAGAGAGCTGGGGGGGGGCCCATTCCGTAGAAAAGAGGGGTCCAGAGTGCACTAGAGGGGTGCTAAGGCGTCTACTTGGTCAAGAAATGCCTCTGGGGAAGAAAGGAGAAATCTGGAGGGATTGCCAGGAGACTAGAGGGTGTCTACGGCGTCTCGGGGGCCAGAAGAGAGCTGGGGGGGCCCATTCCGTAGAAAAGAGGGGTCCAGAGTGCACTAGAGGGGTGCTAAGGGGTCTACACTGTCAAGAAATGGCTCTGGGAAAGAAAGGAGAAATCTGGAGGGGTTGCGAGGAGACAAGAGGGTGTCTAAGGGGCCTGGGGAGCCAGAAGAGCGCTGGGGGGGCCCAATTCTATGGAAAAGAGGGGTCCAGAGTGCACTAGAGGGGTGCTAAGGCATCTACATGGTCCAGAAATGCCTCTGTGAAAGAAGGGAGAAATCTGCAGGGGTTGCGAGGAGACTAGAGGGTGTCTAAGGGGTCTGGGGGGCCAGAAGAGAGCTGGGGGGGCACAATTCTGTGGAACAGAGAGGTCCAGCAGGCACTAGAGAGGTGCTAAGGCATCTACACTGTCAAGAAATGCCTCTGGGAAAGAAGGGAGAAATCTGCAGGGGTTGTGAGGAGACTAGAGGGTGTTTAAGGGGTCTGGAGGTCCCAATGATATCTGGATGGCCCAATTCTGTGGAGAAGAGGGGTCCAGAGCGCGCTAGAGGGGTGCTAGGGGGTCTACACTGTCAAGAAATGGCTCTGAGGAAGAAGGGAAAAATCTGGAGGGGTTGCCAGGAGACTAGAGGGTGTCTAAGGGGCCTGGGGACCAGAAGAGAGCTGGGATCTAGACTCTGTGGAAAAGAGCACCCCTCTAGCGCACTCTGGACCCCTCTGTTCCACAGAATTTGGCCCCCCAGCACTCTTCTGGGCCCCCAGACCCCTTAGACACCCTCTAGTCTCTTCGCAACCCCTCCAGATTTCTCCCTTCTTCCCCAGAGCCATTTCTGGACGATGTAGACACCTTAGCACCCCCTCTAGTGCGCTCTGGACACCTCTTTTCCACAGAATTGGGCCCCCAGCTCTCTTATGGCCCCCTAGACCACTTAGACACCCTCTAGTCTCCTCAGAAGGCCTCCAGATTGCTCCCTTCTTTCCCAGAGACATTTCTTGACCATGTAGACACCTTAGCACCCCTCTAGTGCGCTCTGGACCCCTAAGGTGTCTACATGGTCCAGAAATGCCTCTGGGGAAGAAGGGAGAAATCTGGAGGGGTTCCGAGGAGACTAGAGGGTGTCTAAGGGGCCTGGGGGGCCACAAGAGAGTGAGGGGG
Organism: Dromaius novaehollandiae; assembly: GCF_036370855.1. Lineage (NCBI taxonomy): Eukaryota > Metazoa > Chordata > Aves > Casuariiformes > Dromaiidae > Dromaius > Dromaius novaehollandiae. The sequence goes on along the minus strand of NC_088098.1, from coordinate 219,343,172 downwards.
CCCCACTCTGTGGAAAAGAGGAATCCAGAGTGCACTAGAGAGGTAGTAAGGTGTCTACATGGTCCAGAAATGCCTCTGGGGAAGAAGGGAGAAATCTGGAGGGGTTGCGAGGAGACTAGAGGGTGTCTAAGGGGTCTGGGGTGCCACAGGAGGGGTGGGGGGCCCCACTCTGTGGAAAAGAGGAATCCAGAGCACACTAGAGGGGTGCTAAGACATCTACATGGTCCAGAAATACCTCTGGGGAAGAAGGGAGAAATCTGGAGGGGTTGCGAAGAGACTAGAGGATGTCTAAGGGGTCTGGGGGGACCAAAGAGAGCTGGGGGGCCCTATTCTGTGGAAAAGAGGGGTCCAGAGCGCACTAGAGGGGTGCTAAGGGGTCTACACTGTCAAGAAATGCCTCTGGGGAAGAAGGGAGAAATCTGGAGGGGTTGCGAGGAGACTAGAGGCTGTCTAAGGCGCCTGGGGGGGCCGAAGACAGCTCCAGGTCACAGCAAGCACCCCAGTAGGGGTGTTCTGAGCAGGCGAGGAGTTTTAAGGGGACTAGGTGGCCAAAAACCCAACTGTGGGGAACCAGGACGAAATATGAAAGGTTTCTGAGGAGACCAGCTGTTCTCTAGGAGGCCTGGGGTCCAGAGAACAGCTCTGGGGCCATACCAGCACCCCAGGAGGCATGCTCAGCAGAGCAGAGGGGTCCTAAGGGGCCTAAACAGCCAAAATAGGAGAACTGGCTAACAAGGAAGACCTCAGGAGGTGCTCTGAGGGGACAGGAGGGGATGGATTTTGAGCAGACTAGGGGACGCATAGAGGTATGTGAGGCACAACCAAGGAAGACAGAGGAGCCTTAAGGGGACTGGAAGGAAAGGGGAGCGGAAGGAAAGGGGATCTGATGGGATAGAGGGCACATGGAATGGTCATAGCGATAGGGCATAGAGAGGACTCTACAGTGCAGCCAATGGAAAAGAAGGGCTGTAGGGCATACTGAAAGGGCGCAATGAATGCATAGGGTTCTGGGGTACCCCCAAGGCAAACCAAGGCGTCCTGAGGGCAGCGTGTGGCACTCAGAGGGGTTCTGATGGGGCTAAAGGGCTAGGAGATGGACCCTAAGGGGCTCAGAGGGCAAAGAGAGGCATCCTGAGAGGACTAGAGGGAAAAGCAAAGGCGCCGAGACGCACCAATGGCAAACGGAGAGGTTTTGAGGAGACTAGAGGGAAAAGAGGGGGGACTTAATAGGACAAGAGGACAAACATAGGAGTCTTGATGCTACCAGAGGGCCTACAGACACCAAATGTCAGAATAACCTTGCAGGAACTAGAAAGAAGCAAAGAATTTTGAAGGGACAAGAGAACAAATGGAGTGCCTTGGAGCATACCTAAAAGCAAATGGATTGGTCCTGAGGGAACTAGGGAGCAAATGGGTGAGTCCTGGGGGGGACGCGGAGGAAAACTGAAGGTTCTGGGGCATTAGCTCACCTGCCATAATCTTCCTGTGTGGAGCCTGCTTCTTCCCTCTGAGAAGTTGGCCTTTGCTTTCATTGCACAGACAGCTGTGAGCTGTTGCGTAGTCTCGGCAGACAAGTTGGGGATCGCTGCCCAGGCAGTCGTGACCTGCAACACTGCATGCTCAGAACAGTTCTCAGGAAGTCACGCGTACTCATAACCTGAAGAGCAAAAAGCAAATCTCTCTTAAGGTCAGTTTTTATTTCATCATAGGAGCAAGCTTTCCCTCTCTTCTGCACTGTACTGCCTCTAACAGCACACCTTCCTCATCACCATTTTCCCCTGCTCCTTTCACTCCTCTCAGTTGCCCCTGCGTCTTAGATCTCTAAAGCAGCTGTTTCTCATCCACAGGTACTTTCCTGTCCTGTTGCCGATTCACCCCCCGGTTGTCCTATAGCAAGCAGTTGAGACACCTTGGCCTAATTCTTAGCTGCACACGCCTTTTGATCTGGCAAGCAGCTCAGACAGAGCAGAGGGCAGCAAGAAAGGTGGATCTGAATGTAGTAGACTTGGGCACCGAGCAAGATGGAAGCAGCAGCAAGGCATCAAAGAGATGGCATCTTTGTAAAGAAAAGAGATATAGTTCCAGGCTACCGGGGATTCTCTGTACCTGTGGCCAGGGCTCCTTCCTCTGCAGGCTCTTTCCACACAGTTAAAGGTAGCTGAACGCAGTGCCCTTGGGAGGCAGTGACATGGTGTCCCCGGTACTGCTGTGGGGTGGCTGTTCCAGGGTCTCTCAGGCTGTTTTGGGGTCCTTGGACAGAGACAGTGCTGTTCTCATTTCCTTGAGGACTTTCCCTTGTGCTGCACAGCAGGACAGCTCTGCACCGTGCCCTCCCAGCACTGCCACTCCTCATAGCTGCTGCCTAATTGGCCCCAATCTTGAGCAAAGCTACAACTACCAGGAGCCCGCAGCGCCCTCCTACTCTCCCTGCCCTCCCCATTTCCAAGAGGGACGGCCCCAGCCCCTGGGGGCAAGCCTGCCTGGTCACACCAGAGATGGAAAATGCTTCCTGCCTTGTACCAGGGAAAACCAGGGAAATGCCACTGTCCCCAATGACCTATGGGGACTCCTGCGTGAGCGGCACATGTCCAGTAAGGAACAGACCCAGCGGGCCACTGCTGCAGGGCTGAGAAGGCACCGGCACCTGGAACTGCAGCTCCTGGCCTGCCACAGAGCATAACGTGGCCGGCTGGTGAGAACCCCGCTGGCAAAGGACTGCCCCTCCGGCCGCCTCGAGAGGCACAGCATGCTGTCCGAGCAGCCCAATGCGGGAAGACTACATCTCCCGGCATGCCGTTCAAACAAAAAAAAGGCCTCCCAGAAGCCCGGTGCCGGAAGACTACCGCTCCCGGCATGCCAGCGGCGCCCCCCGGCCCCCCACCCCACCCCCCGTAGCGCTAGGTGAAGTTTAACCCTGTGGAGATTCCGTTCCTTTCCGTCCCGCCCCCGTTCCCTTTTCCTCCCTGTCTCCCCGGAATCCACCGCAGAGCCCCGAGCGCGACCCCGCGATCCCCAGCACCGGCCCGGGGCTCCCCCGACACCGCCGCGGCCGGCTACGGGTCAACTCCAACACTGCCCCTGCCTCCCCCCACGACCCTCCCTGCGCTTCCCCTGGGATCCCTCCTCCCCCTCCCCAACGCGGTCCCCAGCGGACATAGGAGACACCCCCCCCCTCCCCGTGCTCCTCCGACTGCGCAATAAACCGCACCACAGCCCCAGCGGACCGCCTGCCTTCCCCCCTGCCCCATCCTGGCGCACCCCCCTTCTTCCCCCCCAGCACCACTGCAGACCCACCGCACCTCCTTTCTCCCCACCCGAACCCCAACGCACCCCCTTACCCCCCCCATACCACCACAGCCTCGGCACACCCCCTTCCTCCCTCCCTCCACCTCCATGGCCCCGGAGCACTGCTCTTCCCCACCACATCCTCAGCCCCCACTGCCCCAGCACACCACCCTCCCTAGCCCCGGTGCAGTTTCCCCTGGCCCCAGTGCACCCCAGTTGTGCTGCGCTGCCCGGGACACTCCCACCCACCAGGACCCCCGGCACATGAGGGACCTGCAGCCCGGAGCGCGCACCCCCCCAGCCCCGCTCACCTCCTCCGCAGGGCAGCCGCGTGCCGGTCCCAGGCAGCAGTGCTCAGCAGCAGCTCCATCGTCCAGAACCAGCCCCAGCATGAGCTTCCCCCAAATGCAGCCCCAGCCCAGGCGTGTGCCCGCCCTTGCCATCAGCCCCACCTGGGGCTTGTCCCACCTGTCCCAGCCATGGAGCCCCACCTGGGGCCTGTCCTGCCACCCAGCTCCACCTGGCATTCATCCCAGCCCCAGGGCCTGCAGCTGCAGCCCATCAGGAACTGGGGAGAGGGAATGGCCATCAGCCCCATCAGGGACAACTGGGGCTGCCAGGGCAGCAGAGGCACCCCCACTCCTGAGAGCAGCTTCCTGAAAGCTGAAGGGAGAGGCCTGGGGTATAGAGAGGGGAAAGGGGAGTATGCAGAGGACAAGAGAACAAATGGAGAGCTCTGGGTACAACAGAAGTAGAAAAAGGCAATGACAGAGCAAACAGAGTGACTCTGGGGGCACCACCAAGAAGCACCCAGAAAACTCTGGGACAGGAGAGAAAGCTAAACAGAGAACTTTGCAGTGTGCTGCAAAACAACCACAGGGCCCAACAAAAGACACACAGAGCCCTTGGGGGCAACCCAAAATGTGAATTGAGGGCTCCGGAGGGCATCAGAGGGCAAATGCAGGGCTCTGGGGCAAAGCAAAATACAAACAAAGGGGCTTAGGGCACACCAGAGGGGTCATAAGGCATGTCACAGGACTCAGTGCAGCTGACAGGATGGTGCCTGCAGGCTCCCCCCACCCCCATGGAAACTCTATCTCCCCACTCCAGGCACACAGGCCCTGGCACAAGAACCACAAGGGACAATGAGGAATGCTGAAAGCAAATACAGAAGCAACTCCACAGTACACTAGAGGGGGGCTACGGGGGTCTACATGGTCCAGAAATGCCTCTGGGGAAGAAGGGAGAAATCTGGAGGGGTTGCGAGGAGACTAGAGGCTGTCTAAAGGGCCTAGGGGGCCAAAAGAGAGCTGGGGGGCCCCATTCTGTGGAAAAGAGGGATCCAGAGCGCACTAGAGGGGTGCTAAGGCGTCTACATGGTCCATAAATGGCTCTGGGGAAGAAGGGAGAAATCTGGAGGGGTTGCAAGGAGACTAGAGGATGTCTAAGGGGCCTGAGGGCCACAAGAGAACTGAGGGGCCAATTCTGTGGAAAAGAGAGGTCCAGAGTGCACTAGAGGGGTGCTAAGGCGTCTACACTGTCAAGAAATGCCTCTGGGGAAGAACAGAAAAATCTGAAGGGGTTGCGAGGAGACTAGAGGGTGTCTAAGGGGCCTGGAGATTCCAAATATATCTGGGTGGCCCAATTCTGTGGAAAAAAAGGGTCCAGAGCGCACTAGAGGGGTGCTAAAGTGTATACACTGTCAAATAATGCCTCTAGGGAAGAAAGAAGAAATCTGGAGAAGTTGGGAGGAGACTAGAGGGTGTCTAAGTGGCCTGCGGGCCAGAAGAGTGCTGGGGGACCCAATTCTGTGGAAAAGAGGGGTCCAGAGCGCACTAGAGGGGTGCTAAGGGGTCTACACTGTCCATAAATGCCTCTGGGGAAGAAGGGAGAAATCTGGAGGGGTTGCGAGCAGACGAGAGGATGTCTAACTGGTCTGGGGGGCCAGAAGAGAGCTCGGGGGGCCCCATTCTGTGGAAAAGAGGGGTCCAGAGTGCACTAGAGGGGTGCTAAGGCGTCTACACGCTCAAGAAATGCCTCTGGGGAAGAAGGGAAAAATCTGAAGGGGTTGCGGGGAGACTAGAGGGTGTCTAAGGGGCCTGAAGATTCCAAATATATCTGGGGGGCCCAATTCTGTGGAAAAAAAGGGTCCAGAGCACACTAGAGGGGTGCTAAGCTGTATACACTGTCAAATAATGCCTCTAGGGAAGAAAGAAGAAATCTGGAGGGGTTGCGAGGAGACTAGAGGGTGTCTAAGTGGCCTGCGGGCCAGAAGAGTACTGGGGGACCCAATTCTGTGGAAAAGAGGGGTCCAGAGCGCACTAGAGAGGTGCTAAGGGGTCTACACTGTCCATAAATGCCTCTGGGGAAGAAGGGAGAAATCTGGAGGAGTTGCGAGAAGACTAGAGGATGTATAACTGGTCTGGGGGGCCAGAATAGAGCTCGGGGGGCCCCATTCTGTGGAAAAGAGGGGTCCAGAGTGCACTAGAGTGGTGCTAATGGATCTACATGGTCAAGCAATGTCTCTGGGGAAGAAGGGAGAAATCTGGAGGAGTTGTGAACACACTAGAGGGTGTCTAAGGGATCTGGAGGTCCCAAAGACATCTGGGTGGCCCAATTCTGTGGAAAAGAGGGGTCCAGAGTGCACTAGAGGGGTGCCAAGATGTCTACACTGTCCAAAAATGCCTCTGGGGAAGAAGGGAGAAATCTGGAGGGGTTGCGAGGAGACTAGAGGGTGTCTAAGCGGCCTGGGGAGCCAGAAGAGAGCTGGGGGGCCCATTCTGTGGAAAAGAGGGCTCCAGAGTGCACTAGAGGGATGCCAAGATGTCTACACTGTCCAGAAATGCCTCTGGGGAAGAAGGGAGAAATCTGGACATATGGCCAGGAGACTAGAGGGGGTCTATGGGGCCTGGGGCCCCGAAAGAGAGCTGGGGGACCCAATTCTGTGGAAAAGAGGGGTCCAGAGCATACTAGAGGGGTGCTAAGGTGTATACACCGTCAAAAAATGTTTCTGGGGAAGAAGGGAGTAATCTGGAGGGGTTGCGAGGAGACTAGAGGATGTCTAAGGGGCCTGGCGGGCCAGCAAACAGCTGGGGGGCCCACTGCGTAGAAAAAAGGGGTCCAGAGCGCACTGGAGGTATGCTAAGGGGTCTACACTGTCAAGAAATGGCTCTAGGCAAGAAGGGAGCAATCTGGAGGGGTTGCGAGGAGACCAGAGGGTGTCTAAGGGGTCTCGAGGTCCCAAAGATATCTTGGGGGCCCAATTCTGTAGAAAAGAGGGGTCCAGAGCGCACTAGAACGGTGCTAAGGGGTCTACACTGTCAAGAAATGTCTCTGGGGAAGAAGGGAGAAATCCGGAGGGGTTGCGAGGAGACTAGAGGGTGTCTAAAGCGTCTGGAGATCCGAAAGATATCTGGTGGGCCCAATTATGTGGAAAAGGGGGGTCCAGAGCGCACTAGAGGGGTGCTAAGGCGTCTACACTGTCCATAAATGCTTCTGGGGAAGAAGGGAGAAATCTGGAGGTGTGGCAAGGAGACTAGAGGGTGTCTAAGGGGTCTGGGGGGCCAAAAGAGAGCTAGGGGTCCTATTCCGTTGAACAGAAGGATCAAGAGGGCACTAGAGGGGTGCTCTTTTCCACAAAGTGGGGACCCCACCTCTCATTTGGTCCCCAGACCCCCAAGACACCCTGTAGTCTCCACAGAAGCCCTCCAGATTGCTTCCTTCTTCCCCATAGGCATTTCTTGACCACGTCAACACCTTATGGGTCCAGAGCGCAGTAGAGGGGTGCTAAGGTGTCGACATGGTCAAGAAATGCCTCTGGGGAAGAAAGGAGAAATCTGGAGGGGTTGCGAGAAGACTACAGGGTGTCTAAGGGTCCTGCGGGGCCAAAAGAGAGCTGGGGGACTGCATTCTGTGGAAAAGAGGGGTCCAGAGCACACTAGCGGGGTTCTATGGCATCTACACAGTCAAGAAATGCCTCTGGGGAAGAAGGGAGAAATCTGGAGGGGTTCCGAGGAGACTAGAGGGGGTCTAAGGGGTCTGGGGGAGCAGAAGAGGGCTGGTGGGCCCCGTTCTGTGGAAAAAAGGGGTCCAGAGCACACTAGAGGAGTGCTTACGTGTCTACATGGACTAGAAATGCCTCTGGGGAAGAAGGGAGAAATCTGGAGGGGTTGCGAGGAGACTAGAGGGTGTCTAAAGCGGTCTGGGGGCCAAAAGACAACTGGGGGGCCCCCTTCTGTGGAAAAGAGGTGTCCAGAGCGCACTAGAGGGGTGCTAAGGCATCTACACGCTCAAGAAATGCCTCTAGGGAAAAAAGAAGAAATCTGGAGGGCTTGCGAGGAGACTAGAGGGTGTCTAAGTGGCCTGCGGGCCAGAAGAGTGCTGGGGGACCCAATTCTGTGGAAAAGAGGGGTCCAGAGCGCACTAGAGGGGTGCTAAGGGGTCTACACTGTCCATAAATGCCTCTGGGGAAGAAGGGAAAAATCTGGAGGGGATGCGAGGAGACTAGAGGGTGTCTAAGGGGTCTGGAGGTTCCAAAGATATCTGGGGCGCCCAATTCTGTGGAAAAGAGGGGTCCAGAGCGCACTAGAGGGGTGCTAAGGCGTCTACACTGTCCATAAATGCTTCTGGGGAGGAAGGGAGAAATCTGGAGGGGTTGCAAGGAGACTAGAGAGTGTCTAAGGGGTCTGGGGGGCCAGAAGAGAGCTGGGGGGCCCCATTATGTGGAAAAGAGGGATCTAGAGCACACTAGAGGAGTGCTTACATGTCTACATGGGCTAGAAATGCCTCTGGGGAAGAAGGGAGAAATCTGGAGGTGTGGCAAGGAGACTAGAGGGTGTCTAAGGAGTCTGGGGGGCCAAAAGAGAGCTGGGGGGGGCCCATTCTGTGGAAAAGAGGGGTCCAGAGTGCACCAGAGGAGTGCTAAGGTGTCTACAGGCTCAAGAAATGCCTCTGGGGAAGGAGGGAGAAATCTGGAGGGGTTGCAAGGAGACTAGAGGGTGTCTAAGGGGTCTGGAGATTCCAAATATATCTGGTGGGCCCAATTATGTGGAAAAGGGGGGTCCAGAGCGCACTAGAGGGGTGCTAAGGCGTCTACACTGTCCATAAATGCTTCTGGGGAAGAAGGGAGAAATCTGGAGGTGTGGCAAGGAGACTAGAGGGTGTCTAAGGGGTCTGGGGGGCCAAAAGAGAGCTAGGGGTCCTATTCCGTTGAACAGAGGTATCAAGAGGGCACTAGAGGAGTGCTCTTTTCCACAAAGTGGGGACCCCACCTCTCATTTGGTCCCCAGACCCCCAAGACACCCTGTAGTCTCCACAGAAGCCCTCCAGATTGCTTCCTTCTTCCCCATAGGCATTTCTTGACCACGTCAACACCTTAGGGGTCCAGAGCGCAGTAGAGAGGTGCTAAGGTGTCGACACGGTCAAGAAATGCCTCTGGGGAAGAAGGGAGAAATCTGGAGGGGTTGCGAGAAGACTAGAGGGTGTCTAAGGGTCCTGGGGGGCCAGAAGATAGCTGGGGGGACCCATTCTGTGGAAAAGAGGGGTCCAGAGTGCACTAGAGGGGTGCTAAGGTGTCTACATGGTCCAGAAATGCCTCTGGGGAAGAAGGGAGAAATCTGGAGGGGTTGCAAGGAGACTTGAGGGTGTCTAAGGGGTCTGGAGGTCCCAAAGATATCTGTGGGGCCCAATTCTGTGGAAAAGAGGGGTCCAGAGCACACTAGAGGGATGCTAAGGGGTCTACACTGTCAAGAAATGCCTCTGGGAAAGAAGGGAGAAATCTGGAGGGGTTGTGAGGAGACTAGAGGGTGTCTAAAGGGCCTGGAGGTCCCAAGGATATCTGCGGGGCCCAATTCTGTGGAAAAGAGGGATACAGAGTGCACTAGAGGGGTGCTAAGGCGTCTACACTGTCAAGAAATGCCTCTGGGGAAAAAGGGAGAAATCTGGAGGGGTTGTGAGGAGACTAGAGGCTGTCTAAGGGGTCTGGGGGGCCAGAAGAGAGTTGGGGAGCCCCATTATGTGGAAAAAAGGGATCCAGAGCACACTAGAGGAGTGCTTATGTGTCTACATGGACTAGAAATGCCTCTGGGGAAGAACAAAAAAATCTGAAGGGGTTGCGAGGAGACTAGAGGGTGTCTAAGGGGCCTGGAGACTCCAAATATATCTGGGGGGCCCAATTCTGTAAAAAAAAGGGTCCAGAACGCACTAGAGGGGTGCTAAAGTGTATACACTGTCATATAATGCCTCTAGGGAAGAAAGAAGATATCTGGAGGAGTTGCGAGGAGACTAGAGGGTGTCTAAGTGGCCTGCGGGCCAGAAGAGTGCTGGGGGACCCAGTTCTGTGGAAAAGAGGGGTCCAGAGCGCACTAGAGGGGTGCTAAGGGGTCTACACTGTCCATAAATGCCTCTGGGGAAGAAGGGAGAAATCTGGAGGGGTTGCGAGCAGACGAGAGGATGTCTAACTGGTCTGGGGGGCCAGAATAGAGCTCGGGGGCCCCCATTCTGTGGAAAAGAGGAGTCCAGAGTGCACTAGAGGGGTGCTAAGGTGTCTACACGCTCAAGAAATGCCTCTGGGGAAGAATAGAAAAATCTGAAGGGGTTGCGAGGAGACTAGAGGGTGTCTAAGGGGCCTGAAGATTCCAAATATATCTGGGGGGCCCAATTCTGTAAAAAAAAGGGTCCAGAGCGCACTAGAGGGGTGCTAAAGTGTATACACTGTCAAATAATGCCTCTAGGGAAGAAAGAAGAAATCTGGAGGGGTTGCGAGGAGACTAGAGGGTGTCTAAGTGGCCTGCGGGCCAGAAGAGTGCTGGGGGACCTAATTCTGTGGAAAAGAGGGGTCCAGAGCGCACTAGAGGGGTGCTAAGAGGTCTACACTGCCCATAAATGCCTCTGGGGAAGAAGGGAGAAATCTGGAGGGGTTGCGAGCAGACGAGAGGATGTCTAACTGGTTTGGGGGGCCAGAAGACAGCTCGGGGGGCCCCATTCTGTGGAAAACAGGGTCCAGAGTGCACTAGAGGGGTGCTAAGGCATCTATACTGTCAAGACATGTCTGTGGGGAAGAAGAGAGAAATCTGGAGGGGTTGCGAGGAGACTAGAGGGTGTCTAAGGGGCCTGGAGGTCCCAAAGATATCTGGGGGGCACAATCCTGTGGAAAAAGAGGGGTCCAGAGTGCACTAGAGGGGTGTTAAGGCGTGTATACTATCAAGAAATGCCTCTGGGGAAGAAGGGAGAAATCTGGAGGGGTTGCAAGGAGACTAGACGGTGTCTAAGGGGTCTCGAGGCCCCAAAGATATCTGGGGGGCCCCATTCTGTGGAAAAGAGGGGTCCAGAGTGCACTAGTGGGGTGCTAAGTGGTCTACACTGTCAAGAAATGCCTCTGGGGAAGAAGGGAGAAATGTGGAGGGATTGCAAGGAGGCTAGAGGGTGTCTAAGGGCTCTGGGGGCCCAGAAGAGAGCTGAGGGGCCCAATTCTGTGGAAAAGAGGGGTCCAGAGCGCACTAGAGGAGTGCTAAGGTGTCTACATAGTCAAGAAATGCCTCTGGGAAAGAAGGGAGAAATCTGGAGGAGTTGCAATGAGACTAGAGGAGCTCTAAGGGGTCTGGAGGTCTCAAAGATATCTGGGGGGCCAAATTCTGTGGAAAAGAGGGGTCCAGAGCGCACTAGAGGGGTACTAAGGTGTCTACATAGTCAAGAAATGCCTCTGGGAAAGAAGGGAGAAATCTGAAGGGGGTTGCGAAGAGATTAAAAGGAGTCTAAGGGGCCTGGGAGGCCAGAAGAGAGCTGCGGGACCCAATTCTGTGGAAAAGACGGTTCCAGAGCACACTAGAGGAGTGCTAAGGTGTCTACATGGGCTAGAAATGCCTCTGGGGAAGAAGAGTGTAATCTGGAGGGGTTGCGAGGAGACTAGAGGGGGTCTAAGGGGCCTAGGGGGCCAGATGAGAGCTGGGGGGTCCCAATTCTGTGGAAAAGAGGGGTCCAGACCGCACTAGAGGGGTGCTAAGGCGTCTACACTGTGAAGAAATGGCTCTGGGGTAGAAGGGAGAAATCTGGAGCAGATGCGAGGAGACTAGAGGGTGTCTAAAGGGGTCTGGAGGTCCCAAAGATATCTGGGGGGCGAATTCTGTGAAAAAGAGGGGTCCAGAGCGCACTAGAGGGGTGCTAAGGCGTCTACACTGTCAAGAAATGCCTCTGGGGAAGAAGGGAGAAATCTGGAGGGGTTGCAAAGAGACTAGAGGGAGTCTAAGGGGTCTGGGGGGCCAGAAGAGAGCTGGCGGGGGCCCATTCTGTGGAAAAGAGGGGTCCAAAGCACACTAGAGGGATGCTAAGGTGCCTACATGGTCCAGATATGCCTCTGGGGAAGAAGGGAGAAATCTGGTGGGGTTGCAAAGAGACTAGAGGGTGTCTAAGGGGTCTGGGGGCCCAGAGGAGAGCTCGGGGGCCCCATTCTTTGGAAAAGAGGGGTCCAGAGTGCACTAGAGGGGTGCTAAGGTGTCTACGCTGTGAAGAAATGCCACTGGGGTAGAAGGGAGAAATCTGGAGGAGTTGCGAGGAGACTAGAGAGTGTCTAAGGGGTCTGGAGGTCCCAAAGATATCTGGGGCGCCCAATTCTGTGGAAAAGAGGGGTCCAGGGTGCACTAGAGGGGTGCTAAGGAGTCTACACTGTCAAGAAATGGCTCTGGAGAAGAAGGGAGAAATCTGGAGGGGTTGCGAGGAGAGTGGAGGGTGTTTAAGGGGCCTAGAGTTCCCAAGGATATCTGCGGTGCCCTATTATGTGGAAAAGAGGGGTCCAGAGCGCACTAGAGGGGTGCTAAGGGGTCTAACACTGTCAAGGAATGCCTCTGGGGAAGAAGGGAGAAATCAGGAGGGGTTGCGAGGAGACTGGCGGGGGTCGAAGGAGTCTGGAGGTCCCAAAGATATCTGGGTGGCCCAATTCTGTAGAAAAGAAGGGTCCAGAGTGTACTAGAGGGGTACTAAGGCGTCTACACTGTCCATAAATGCCTCTGGGGAAGAAGGGAGAAATCTGGAGGGTTGGCAAAGAGACTAGAGGGAGTCCAAGGGGTCTGGGGGGCCAGAAGAGAGCTGGGGGGCCCCATTATGTGGAAAAGAGGGATCTAGAGCACACTAGAGGAGTGCTTACGTGTCTACATGGGCTAGAAATGCCTCTGGGGAAGAAGGGAGAAATCTGGAGGTGTGGCAAGGAGACTAGAGGGTGTCTAAGGGGTCTGGGGGGCCAAAAGAGAGCTAGGGGTCCTATTCCATTGAACAGAGGGATCAAGAGGGCACTAGAGGGGTGCTCTTTTCCACAAAGTGGGGACCCCACCTCTCATTTGGTCCCCAGACCCCCAAGACACCCTGTAGTCTCCGCAGAAGCCCTCCAGATTGCTTCCTTCTTCCCCATAGGCATTTCTTGACCACGTCAACACCTTAGGGGTCCAGAGCGCAGTAGAGGGGTACTAAGGTGTCGACACGGTCAAGAAATGCCTCTGGGGAAGAAGGGAGAAATCTGGAGGGGTTGCGAGAAGACTACAGGGTGTCTAAGGGTCCTGGGGGGCCAAAAGAGAGCTGGGGGGCTGCATTCTGTGGAAAAGAGGGGTCCAGAGCACACTAGCGGGGTTCTATGGCGTCTACACAGTCAAGAAATGGCTCTGGGGAAGAAGGGAGAAATCTGGAGGGGTTGCGAGGAGCCTAGAGGGTGTCTAAGGCATCTGGGGGGCCAAAAGATAGCTGGCGGGGGGACCCATTCTGTGGAAAAGAGGGGTCCAGAGTGCACTAGAGGGGTGCTAAGGGGTCTACATGGTCCAGAAATGCCTCTGGGGAAGAAGGGAGAAATCTGGAGGGGTTGCGAGGAGACTAGAGGGGGTCTAAGGGGTCTGGGGGAGCAGATGAGGGCTGGTGGGCCCCGTTCTGTGGAAAAAAGGGGTCCAGAGCACACTAGAGGAGTGCTTACGTGTCTACATGGACTAGAAATGCCTGTGGGGAAGAAGGGAGAAATCTGGAGGAGTTGCGAGGAGACTAGAGAGTGTCTAAGCGGCCTAGAGGTCCCAAGGATATCTGCGGGGCCCAATTCTGTGGAAAAGAGGGGTCCAGAGCACACTAGAGGGATGCTAAGGGGTCTACACTGTCAAGAAATACCTCTGGGGAAGAAGGGAGAAATCTGGAGGGGTTGAGAGGAGACTAGAAAGTGTCTAAGGGGTCTGGGGGGCCAGAAGAGAGCTGGGGGGCCCAATTCTGTAGAAAAGAGGGGTCCAGAGCGCACTAGAGGAGTGTTAAGGTGTCTACATAGCCTAGAAATGCCTCTGGGGAAGAAGGGAGAAATCTGGAGGGGTTGCAAGGAGACTAGAGGGTGTCTAAAGTGGTCTGGGGGCCAAAAGACAGCTGGGGGGCCCAATTCTGTGGAAAAGACGGGTCCAGAGTGCACTAGAGGGGTGCTAAAGCGTCTACACACTCAAGAAATGCCTCTGGGGAAGAACAGAAAAATCTGAAGGGGTTGCGAGGAGACTAGAGGCTGTTTAAGGGGCCTGGAGATTCCAAATAAAGCTGGGGGGCCCAATTCTGTGAAAAAAAAGGGTCCAGAGCGCACTAGAGGGGTGCTAAACTGTATACACTGTCAAATAATGCCTCTAGGGAAGAAAGAAGAAATCTGGAGGGGTTGCAAGGAGACTAGAGGGTGTCTAAGGGGCCTGGAGGTCCCAAAGATATCTGGGGGGCACAATCCTGTGGCAAAGAGGGGTCCAGAGTGCACTAGAGGGGTGCTAAGCGGTCTACACTGTCAAGAAATGGCTCTGGGGAAGAAAGAAGAAATCTGGAGGGGTTGTGAGGAGACTAGAGGGGGTTTAACGGGGTTAGAGGCCCACAAGAGGGCTGGGGGGGCACAATTCTGTGGAAAAGAGGGGTCCAGAGTGCACTAGAGGGGTGTTAAGGCGTGTACACTATCAAGAAATGCCTCTGGGGAAGAAGGGAGATATCTGGAGGGGTTGCAAGGAGACTAGACGGTGTCTAAGGGGTCTCGAGGCCCCAAAGATATCTGGGGGCCCCCATTCTGTGGAAAAGAGGGGTCCAGAGTGCACTAGAGGGGCACTAAGCGGTCTACACTGTCAAGAAATGGTTCTGGGGAAGAAGGGAGAAATCTGGAGGGGTGGCGAGTACACTAGAGGGTGTCTAAGGGTTCTGGGGGCTACAAGAGAGCTGGGGGGCCAATTCTGTGGAAAAGAGGGGTCCAGAGTGCACTAGAGGGGTGCTAAGGCATCTACACTGTCAAGAAATGCCTCTGGGGGAGAAGGGAGCAATCTGGAGGGGTTGCGAGGAGACTAGAGGGTGTCTAAGGGGTCTGGAGATCCCAGAGATATCTAGGGGGCCCAATTCTGTGGAAAAGAGGGGTCCAGAGTGCACTAGAAGGGTGCTAAGGTATCTACATAGTCAAGAAATGCTTCTGGGGAAGAAGGGAGAAATCTGCAGGGGTTGCGAGGAGACTAGAGGGGGTCTAAGGGGTCTGGAGGTCCCAAAGATATCTGGGGGGCCCAATTCTGTGGAAAACAGGGGTCCAGAGTGCACTAGAGGGGTGCTAAGGCGTCTACACTGTCAAAAAATGCCTCTGGGGAAGAAGGGAGAAATCTGGAGGGGGTTGCGAGGAGACTAGATGGTGTCTAAGGGGTCTGGGGGGCCAGAAGAGAGCTGCGGGGCCCAGTTCTGTGGAAAAGAGTGGTCCAAAGCACACTAGAGGGGTGCTAAGGTGCCTACATGGTCCAGATATGCCTCTAGGGAAGAAGGGAGAAATCTGGTGGGGTTGCAAAGAGACTAGAGGATGTCTAAGGGGTCTGGGGGCCCAGAGGAGAGCTCGGGGGCCCCATTTTTTGGAAAAGAGGGGTCCAGAGTGCACTAGAGGGGTGCTAAGGTGTCTACGCTGTGAAGAAATGCCACTGGGGTAGAAGGGAGAAATCTGGAGGAGTTGCAAGGAGACTAGAGGGTGTCTAAGGGGTCTGGAGATTCCAAAGATATCTGGGGCGCCCAATTCTGTGGAAAAGAGGGGTCCAGAGTGCACTAGAGGGGCACTAAGGGGTCTACATGGTCCAGAAATGCCTCTGGGGAAGAAGGGAGAAATCTGGAGGTGTGGCAAGGAGACTAGAGGGTGTCTAAGGGGTCTGGGGGGCCAAAAGAGAGCTAGGGGTCCTATTCCGTTGAACAGAGGGATCAAGAGGGCACTAGAGGGGTGCTCTTTTCCACAAAGTGGGGACCCCACCTCTCATTTGGTCCCCAGACCCCCAAGACACCCTGTAGTCTCCACAGAAGCCCTCCAGATTGCTTCCTTCTTCCCCATAGGCATTTCTTGACCACGTCAACACCTTAGGGGTCCAGAGCGCAGTAGAGGGGTGCTAAGGTGTCGACACGGTCAAGAAATGCCTCTGGGGAAGAAGGGAGAAATCTGGAGGGGTTGCGAGAAGACTACAGGGTGTCTAAGGGTCCTGGGGGGCCAGAAGATAGCTGGGGGGCTGCATTCTGTGGAAAAGAGGGGTCCAGAGTGCACTAGAGGGGTGCTAAGGGGTCTACATGGTCCAGAAATGCCTCTGGGGAAGAAGGGAGAAATCTGGAGGGGTTGCGAGGAGACTAGAGGGGGTCTAAGGGGTCTGGGGGAGCAGAAGAGGGCTGGTGGGCCCCGTTCTGTGGAAAAAAGGGGTCCAGAGCACACTAGAGGAGTGCTTACGTTTCTACATGGACTAGAAATGCCTCTGGAGAAGAAGGGAGAAATCTGGAGGGGTTGCGAGGAGACTGGAGAGTGTCTAAGGGGTCTGGAGGTCCCAAAGATATCTGTGGGGCCCAATTCTGTGGAAAAGAGGGGTCCAGAGCACACTAGAGGGATGCTAAGGGGTCTACACTGTCACGAAACGGCTCTGGGGAAGAAGGGAGAAATCTGGAGGGGTTGCAAAGAGACTAGAGGGTGTCTAAGGGGCCTGGAGGTCCCAAGGATATCTGCGGGGCCCAATTCTCTGGAAAAGAGGGATCCAGAGTGCACTAGAGGGGTGCTAAGGCGTCTACACTGTCAAGAAATGCCTCTGGGGATGAACAGAAAAAACTGAAGGGGTTGCGAGGAGACTAGAGGGTGTCTAAGGGGCCTGAAGATTCCAAATATATCTGGGGGGCCCAATTCTGTGAAGAAAAAGAGTCCAGAGCGCACTAGAGGGGTGCTAAAGTGTATACACTGTCATATAATGCCTCTAGGGAAGAAAGAAGAAATCTGGAGGAGTTGCGAGGAGACTAGAGGGTGTCTAAGTGGCCTGCGGGCCAGAAGAGTGCTGGGGGACCCAATTCTGTGGAAAAGAGGGGTCCAGAGCGCACTAGAGGGGTGCTAAGGGGTCTACACTGTCCATAAATGCCTCTGGGGAAGAAGGGAGAAATCTGGAGGGGTTGCGAGCAGACGAGAGGATATCTAACTGGTCTGGGGGGGCAGAAGACAGCTCGGGGGGCCCCATTCTGTGGAAAAGAGGGGTCCAAAGGCGTCTATACTGTCAAGAAATGCTTCTGGGGAAGAAGGGAGAAATCTGCAGGGGTTGCGAGGAGACTATAGGGTGTCTAAGGGGCCTGGAGGTCCTAAAGATATCTGGGGGGCACAATCCTGTGGAAAAGAGGGGTCCAGAGTGCACTAGAGGGGTGGTACGTGGTTTACTTTGTCAAGAAATGCCTCTGGGGAAGAAGGGAGAAATCTGGAGGGGTTATGAGAAGACTAGAGCGGGTTTAACGGGGTTAGAGGCCCACAAGAGAGCTGGGGGGCCCCATTCTGTGGAAAAGAGGGGTCCAGAGTGCACTAGTGGGGTGCTAAGTGGTCCACACTGTCAAGAAATGGCTCTGGGGAAGAAGGGAGAAATCTGGAGGGGTTGCGAGGAGACTAGACAGTGTCTAAGGGGTGTGGAGACCCCTAAGATATCTAGGGGGCCCAATTCTGTGGAAAAGAGGGGTCCAGAGCGCACTAGAGGAGTGCTAAGGTGTCTACATAGTCAAGAAATGCCTCTGGGAAAGAAGGGAGAAATCTGAAGGGGGTTGCGAAGAGATTAAAAGGAGTCTAAGGGGCCTGGGAGGCCAGAAGAGAGCTGCGGGACCCAATTCTGTGGAAAAGACGGTTCCAGAGCACACTAGAGGAGTGCTAAGGTGTCTACATGGGCTAGAAATGCTTCTGGGGAAGAAGGGAGAAATCTGGAGGGGTTGCAAGGAGACTAGAGGCTGTCTAAAGAGTCTGGAGATCCGAAAGATATCTGGTGGGCCCAATTATGTGGAAAAGGGGGGTCCAGAGCACACTAGAGGGGTGCTAAGGCATCTACACTGTCCATAAATGCTTCTGGGGAAGAAGGGAGAAATCTGGAGGTGTGGCAAGGAGACTAGAGGGTGTCTAAGGGGTCTGGGGGGCCAAAAGAGAGCTAGGGGTCCTATTCCGTTGAACAGAGGGATCAAGAGGGCACTAGAGGGGTGCTCTTTTCCACAAAGTGGGGACCCCACCTCTCATTTGGTCCCCAGACCCCCAAGACACCCTGTAGTCTCCGCAGAAGCCCTCCAGATTGCTTCCTTCTTCCCCATAGGCATTTCTTGACCACGTCAACACCTTAGGGGTCCAGAGCGCAGTAGAGGGGTGCTAAGGTGTTGACACGGTCAAGAAATGCCTCTGGGGAAGAAGGGAGAAATCTGGAGCGGGTTGCGAGGAGACTAGAGGTTGTCTAAGGGGTCTGGGGGGCCAGATGAGAGCTGGGGGGCTGCATTCTGTGGAAAAGAGGGGTCCAGAGTGCACTAGAGGGGTGCTAAGGGGTCTACATGGTCCAGAAATGCCTCTGGGGAAGAAGGGAGAAATCTGGAGGGGTTGCGAGGAGACTAGAGGGGGTCTAAGGGGTCTGGGGGAGCAGAAGAGGGCTGGTGGGCCCCGTTCTGTGGAAAAAAGGGGTCCAGAGCACACTAGAGGAGTGCTTACGTTTCTACATGGACTAGAAATGCCTCTGGAGAAGAAGGGAGAAATCTGGAGGGGTTGCGAGGAGACTGGAGAGTGTCTAAGGGGTCTGGAGGTCCCAAAGATATCTGTGGGGCCCAATTCTGTGGAAAAGAGGGGTCCAGAGCACACTAGAGGGATGCTAAGGGGTCTACACTGTCACGAAACGGCTCTGGGGAAGAAGGGAGAAATCTGGAGGGGTTGCAAAGAGACTAGAGGGTGTCTAAGGGGCCTGGAGGTCCCAAGGATATCTGCGGGGCCCAATTCTCTGGAAAAGAGGGATCCAGAGTGCACTAGAGGGGTGCTAAGGCGTCTACACTGTCAAGAAATGCCTCTGGGGATGAACAGAAAAAACTGAAGGGGTTGCGAGGAGACTAGAGGGTGTCTAAGGGGCCTGAAGATTCCAAATATATCTGGGGGGCCCAATTCTGTGAAGAAAAAGAGTCCAGAGCGCACTAGAGGGGTGCTAAAGTGTATACACTGTCATATAATGCCTCTAGGGAAGAAAGAAGAAATCTGGAGGAGTTGCGAGGAGACTAGAGGGTGTCTAAGTGGCCTGCGGGCCAGAAGAGTGCTGGGGGACCCAATTCTGTGGAAAAGAGGGGTCCAGAGCGCACTAGAGGGGTGCTAAGGGGTCTACACTGTCCATAAATGCCTCTGGGGAAGAAGGGAGAAATCTGGAGGGGTTGCGAGCAGACGAGAGGATATCTAACTGGTCTGGGGGGGCAGAAGACAGCTCGGGGGGCCCCATTCTGTGGAAAAGAGGGGTCCAAAGGCGTCTATACTGTCAAGAAATGCTTCTGGGGAAGAAGGGAGAAATCTGCAGGGGTTGCGAGGAGACTAGAGGGTGTCTAAGGGGCCTGGAGGTCCTAAAGATATCTGGGGGGCACAATCCTGTGGAAAAGAGGGGTCCAGAGTGCACTAGAGGGGTGGTACGTGGTTTACTTTGTCAAGAAATGCCTCTGGGGAAGAAGGGAGAAATCTGGAGGGGTTATGAGAAGACTAGAGCGGGTTTAACGGGGTTAGAGGCCCACAAGAGAGCTGGGGGGCCCCATTCTGTGGAAAAGAGGGGTCCAGAGTGCACTAGTGGGGTGCTAAGTGGTCCACACTGTCAAGAAATGGCTCTGGGGAAGAAGGGAGAAATCTGGAGGGGTTGCGAGGAGACTAGACAGTGTCTAAGGGGTGTGGAGACCCCTAAGATATCTAGGGGGCCCAATTCTGTGGAAAAGAGGGGTCCAGAGCGCACTAGAGGAGTGCTAAGGTGTCTACATAGTCAAGAAATGCCTCTGGGAAAGAAGGGAGAAATCTGAAGGGGGTTGCGAAGAGATTAAAAGGAGTCTAAGGGGCCTGGGAGGCCAGAAGAGAGCTGCGGGACCCAATTCTGTGGAAAAGACGGTTCCAGAGCACACTAGAGGAGTGCTAAGGTGTCTACATGGGCTAGAAATGCTTCTGGGGAAGAAGGGAGAAATCTGGAGGGGTTGCAAGGAGACTAGAGGCTGTCTAAAGAGTCTGGAGATCCGAAAGATATCTGGTGGGCCCAATTATGTGGAAAAGGGGGGTCCAGAGCACACTAGAGGGGTGCTAAGGCATCTACACTGTCCATAAATGCTTCTGGGGAAGAAGGGAGAAATCTGGAGGTGTGGCAAGGAGACTAGAGGGTGTCTAAGGGGTCTGGGGGGCCAAAAGAGAGCTAGGGGTCCTATTCCGTTGAACAGAGGGATCAAGAGGGCACTAGAGGGGTGCTCTTTTCCACAAAGTGGGGACCCCACCTCTCATTTGGTCCCCAGACCCCCAAGACACCCTGTAGTCTCCGCAGAAGCCCTCCAGATTGCTTCCTTCTTCCCCATAGGCATTTCTTGACCACGTCAACACCTTAGGGGTCCAGAGCGCAGTAGAGGGGTGCTAAGGTGTTGACACGGTCAAGAAATGCCTCTGGGGAAGAAGGGAGAAATCTGGAGCGGGTTGCGAGGAGACTAGAGGTTGTCTAAGGGGTCTGGGGGGCCAGATGAGAGCTGGGGGGCCCAATTCTGTGGAAAAGAGGGGTCCAGAGCGCACTAGAGGGGTGCTAAGGTGTCTCCATGGTCAAGAAATGCCTCTGGGGAAGAAGGGAGAAATCTGGAGGGGTTGCGAGGAGACTAGCGGGGGTCGAAGGAGTCTGGAGGTCCCAAAGTTATCTGGGTGGCCCAATTCTGTGGAAAAGAGGGGTCCAGAGCGCACTAGAGGGGTGCTAAGGCGTCTACACTGTCCATAAATGCTTCTGGGGAGGAAGGGAGAAATCTGGAGCGGTTGCGAGAAGACTAGAGGGTGTCTAAGGGGTCTGGGGGGCCCGAAAACAGCTGGGGGGCCCCATTATGTGGAAAAGAGGGATCTAGAGCACACTAGAGGAGTGCTTACGTGTCTACATGAGCTAGAAATGCCTGTGGGGAAGAAGGGAGAAATCTGGAGGGGTTGCAAGGAGACTAGAGGATGTCTAAAGCGGTCTGGAGGCCAGAAGACAGCTAGGGGGCCCCCTTCTGTGGAAAAGACGGGTTCAGAATGCACTAGAGGGGTGCCAAGGCGTCTACACTGTCAAGAAATGGCTCTGGGGAAGAAGGGAGAAATCTAGAGGGGTTGCAAGGAGACTAGAGGGTGTCTAAGGGGTCTGGAGGTCCCAAAGATATCTGGGGGGCCCAATTCTGTGGAAAAGAGGGGTCCAGAGCGCACTAGAGGGGTGCTAAGGCGTCTACACTGTCAAAAAATGCCTCTGGGGAAGAAGGGAGAAATCTGGAGGGGGTTGCGAGGAGACTAGAGAGTGTCTAAGGGGGCTGGGGGGCCAGAAGAGAGCTGCGGGGCCCAGTTCTGTGGAAAAGAGTGGTCCAAAGCACACTAGAGGGGTGCTAAGGTGCCTACGTGGTCCAGATATGCCTCTGGGGAAGAAGGGAGAAATCAGGAGGGGTTGCAAAGAGACTAGAGGATGTCTAAGGGGTCTGGGGGCCCAGAGGAGAGCTCGGGGGCCCCATTCTGTGGAAAAGAGGGGTCCAGAGCGCACTAGAGGGGTGCTAAGGCGTCTACACTGTCCATAAATGCTTCTGGGGAGGAAGGGAGAAATCTGGAGGGGTTGCAAGGAGACTAGAGGGTGTCTAAGGGGTCTGGGGGGCCAGAAGAGAGCTGGGGGGCCCCATTATGTGAAAAAGAGGGATCTAGAGCACACTAGAGGAGTGCTTACGTGTCTACATGGGCTAGAAATGCCTCTGGGGAAGAAGGGAGAAATCTGGAGGTGTGGCAAGGAGACTAGAGGGTGTCTAAGGGGTCTGGGGGGCCAAAAGAGAGCTAGGGGTCCTATTCCGTTGAACAGAGGGATCAAGAGGGCACTAGAGGGGTGCTCTTTTCCACAAAGTGGGGACCCCACCTCTCATTTGGTCCCCAGACCCCCAAGACACCCTGTAGTCTCCGCAGAAGCCCTCCAGATTGCTTCCTTCTTCCCCATAGGCATTTCTTGACCACGTCAACACCTTATGGGTCCAGAGCGCAGTAGAGGGGTGCTAAGGTGTCGACACGGTCAAGAAATGCCTCTGGGGAAGAAGGGAGAAATCTGGAGGGGTTGCGAGAAGACTAGAGGGTGTCTAAGTGGCCTGGGGGGCCAGAAGATAGCTGGGGGGCTGCATTCTGTGGAAAAGAGGGGTCCAGAGCACACTAGCGGGGTTCTATGGCATCTACACAGTCAAGAAATGGCTCTGGGGAAGAAGGGAGAAATCTGGAGGGGTTGCGAGGAGCCTAGAGGGTGTCTAAGGCGTCTGGGGGGCCAAAAGATAGCTGGCGGGGGGACCCATTCTGTGGAAAAGAGGGGTCCAGAGTGCACTAGAGGGGTGCTAAGGGGTCTACATGGTCCAGAAATGCCTCTGGGGAAGAAGGGAGAAATCTGGAGGGGTTGCGAGGAGACTAGAGGGGGTCTAAGGGGTCTGGGGGAGCAGACGAGGGCTGGTGGGCCCCGTTCTGTGGAAAAAAGGGGTCCAGACCACACTAGAGGAGTGCTTACGTTTCTACATGGACTAGAAATGCCTCTGGGGAAGAAAGGAGAAATCTGGAGGAGTTGCGAGGAGACTAGAGAGTGTCTAAGCGGCCTAGAGGTCCCAAGGATATCTGCGGGGCCCAATTCTGTGGAAAAGAGGGGTCCAGAGCACACTAGAGGGATGCTAAGGGGTCTACACTGTCAAGAAATACCTCTGGGGAAGAAGGGAGAAAGCTGGAGGGGTTGCAAGGAGACTAGAGGGTGTCTAAAGTGGTCTGGGGGCCAAAAGACAGCTGGGGGGCCCAATTCTGTGGAAAAGACGGGTCCAGAGTGCACTAGAGGGGTGCTAAAGCGTCTACACGCTCAAGAAATGCCTCTGGGGAAGAACAGAAAAATCTGAAGGGGTTGCGAGGAGACTAGAGGCTGTTTAAGGGGCCTGGAGATTCCAAACAAAGCTGGGGGGCCCAATTCTGTGAAAAAGAGGGGTCCAGAGCGCACTAGAGGGGTGCTAAACTGTATACACTATCAAATAATGCCTCTAGGGAAGAAAGAAGAAATCTGGAGGGGTTGCGAGGAGACTAGAGGGTGTCTAAGGGGCCTGGAGGTCCCAAAGATATCTGGGGGGCACAATCCTGTGGCAAAGAGGGGTCCAGAGTGCACTAGAGGGGTGGTACGTGGTTTACTTTGTCAAGAAATGGCTCTGGGGAAGAAAGAAGAAATCTGGAGGGGTTGTGAGGAGACTAGAGGGGGTTTAACGGGGTTAGAGGCCCACAAGAGGGCTGGGGGGGCCCATTCTGTGGAAAAGAGGGGTCCAGAGTGCACTAGAGGGGTGTTAAGGCGTGTACACTATCAAGAAATGCCTCTGGGGAAGAAGGGAGAAATCTGGAGGGGCTGGCGAGGAGACTAGAGCGTGTCTAAGGGGTCTCGAGGCCCCAAAGATATCTGGGTGCCCCCATTCTTTGGAAAAGAGGGGTCCAGAGTGCACTAGAGGGGTGCTAAGGGGTCTACATGGTCCAGAAATGCCTCTGGGGAAGAAGGGAGAAATCTGGAGGGGTTGCGAGGAGACTGGAGAGTGTCTAAGGGGTCTGGAGGTCCCAAAGATATCTGTGGGGCCCAATTCTGTGGAAAAGAGGGGTCCAGAGCACACTAGAGGGATGCTAAGGGGTCTACACTGTCAAAAAATGCCTCTGGGGAAGAAGGGAGAAATCTGGAGGGGTTGCAAAGAGACTAGAGGGTGTCTAAGGGGCCTGGAGGTCCCAAGGATATCTGCGGGGCCCAATTCTCTGGAAAAGAGGGATCCAGAGTGCACTAGAGGGGTGCTAAGGCGTCTACACTGTCAAGAAATGCCTCTGGGGATGAACAGAAAAATCTGAAGGGGTTGCGAGGAGACTAGAGGGTGTCTAAGGGGCCTGAAGATTCCAAATATATCTGGGGGGCCCAATTCTGTGAAGAAAAAGAGTCCAGAGCGCACTAGAGGGGTGCTAAAGTGTATACACTGTCATATAATGCCTCTAGGGAAGAAAGAAGAAATCTGGAGGAGTTGCGAGGAGACTAGAGGGTGTCTAAGTGGCCTGCGGGCCAGAAGAGTGCTGGGGGACCCAATTCTGTGGAAAAGAGGGGTCCAGAGCGCACTAGAGGGGTGCTAAGGGGTCTACACTGTCCATAAATGCCTCTGGGGAAGAAGGGAGAAATCTGGAGGGGTTGCGAGCAGACGAGAGGATATCTAACTGGTCTGGGGGGCAGAAGACAGCTCGGGGGGCCCCATTCTGTGGAAAAGAGGGGTCCAAAGGCGTCTATACTGTCAAGAAATGCTTCTGGGGAAGAAGGGAGAAATCTGCAGGGGTTGCGAGGAGACTAGAGGGTGTCTAAGGGGCCTGGAGGTCCTAAAGATATCTGGGGGGCACAATCCTGTGGAAAAGAGGGGTCCAGAGTGCACTAGAGGGGTGGTACGTGGTTTACTTTGTCAAGAAATGCCTCTGGGGAAGAAGGGAGAAATCTGGAGGGGTTATGAGAAGACTAGAGCGGGTTTAACGGGGTTAGAGGCCCACAAGAGAGCTGGGGGGCCCCATTCTGTGGAAAAGAGGGGTCCAGAGTGCACTAGTGGGGTGCTAAGTGGTCCACACTGTCAAGAAATGGCTCTGGGGAAGAAGGGAGAAATCTGGAGGGGTTGCGAGGAGACTAGACAGTGTCTAAGGGGTGTGGAGACCCCTAAGATATCTAGGGGGCCCAATTCTGTGGAAAAGAGGGGCCCAGAGCACACTAGAGGGATGCTAAGGGGTCTACACTGTCAAGAAATGCCTCTGGGAAAGAAGGGAGAAATCTGAAGGGGGTTGCGAAGAGATTAAAAGGAGTCTAAGGGGCCTGGGAGGCCAGAAGAGAGCTGCGGGACCCAATTCTGTGGAAAAGACGGTTCCAGAGCACACTAGAGGAGTGCTAAGGTGTCTACATGGGCTAGAAATGCTTCTGGGGAAGAAGGGAGAAATCTGGAGGGGTTGCAAGGAGACTAGAGGCTGTCTAAAGCGTCTGGAGATCCGAAAGATATCTGGTGGGCCCAATTATGTGGAAAAGGGGGGTCCAGAGCACAGTAGAGGGGTGCTAAGGCATCTACACTGTCCATAAATGCTTCTGGGGAAGAAGGGAGAAATCTGGAGGTGTGGCAAGGAGACTAGAGGGTGTCTAAGGGGTCTGGGGGGCCAAAAGAGAGCTAGGGGTCCTATTCCGTTGAACAGAGGGATCAAGAGGGCACTAGAGGGGTGCTCTTTTCCACAAAGTGGGGACCCCACCTCTCATTTGGTCCCCAGACCCCCAAGACACCCTGTAGTCTCCGCAGAAGCCCTCCAGATTGCTTCATTCTTCCCCATAGGCATTTCTTGACCACGTCAACACCTTAGGGGTCCAGAGCGCAGTTGAGGGGTGCTAAGGTGTTGACACGGTCAAGAAATGCCTCTGGGGAAGAAGGGAGAAATCTGGAGGGGGTTGCGAGGAGACTAGAGGTTGTCTAAGGGGTCTGGGGGGCCAGATGAGAGCTGGGGGGCCCAATTCTGTGGAAAAGAGGGGTCCAGAGCGCACTAGAGGGGTGCTAAGGTGTCTCCATGGTCAAGAAATGCCTCTGGGGAAGAAGGGAGAAATCTGGAGGGATTGCCAGGAGACTAGCGGGGGTCGAAGGAGTCTGGAAGTCCCAAAGTTATCTGGGTGGCCCAATTCTGTGGAAAAGAGGGGTCCAGAGCGCACTAGAGGAGTGCTAAGGCGTCTACACTGTCAAGAAATGCCTCTGGGGAAGAAGGGAGAAATCTGGAGGGGTGGCGAGGAGACGAGAGGGTGTCTAAGGGGCCTGGGAGGTCCCAAGGATATCTGCGGGGCCCCATTATGTGGAAAAGAGGGATCTAGAGCACACTAGAGGAGTGCTTACGTGTCTACATGAGCTAGAAATGCCTGTGGGGAAGAAGGGAGAAATCTGGAGGGGTTGCAAGGAGACTAGAGGGTGTCTAAGGGGCCTGGGGGGCCAGAAGATAGCTAGGGGGGCTGCATTCTGTGGAAAAGAGGGATCTAGAGCACACTAGAGGAGTGCTTACGTGTCTACATGGTCCAGAAATACCTCTGGGGAAGAAGGGAGAAATCTGGAGGGGTTGCAAGGAGACTAGAGGATGTCTAAAGCGGTCTGGAGGCCAGAAGACAGCTAGGGGGCCTCCTTCTGTGGAAAAGACGGGTTCAGAGTGCACTAGAGGGGTGCCAAGGCGTCTACACTGTCAAGAAATGGCTCTGGGGAAGAAGGGAGAAATCTGGAGGGGTTGCAAGGAGACTAGAGAGTGTCTAAGGGGTCTGGAGGTCCCAAAGATATCTGGGGGGCCCAATTCTGTGGAAAAGAGGGGTCCAGAGCGCACTAGAGGGGTGCTAAGGCGTCTACACTGTCAAAAAATGCCTCTGGGGAAGAAGGGAGAAATCTGGAGGGGTTGCCAGGAACTTGAGGGTGTCTAAAGCGGTCTGGGGGCCAGAAGACAGCTGGGGGGGCCCAATTCTGTGGAAAAGAGGGGTCCAGAGTGCACTAGAGAAGTGCTAAGGTGCCTCCATGGTCTACAAATGGCTCTATTGAAGAAGGGAGAAATCCGGAGGAGTTGCGAGGAGACTAGAGGGTGTCTAAGGGGTCTGGGGGCCAGAAGAGAGCTGGGGGCCCGATTTTGTGGAAAAGAGTGGTCCAGAGCACACTAGAGGGGTGCTAAGGCGTCTACACTGTCCAGAAATGCCTCTGGGGAACAAGGCAGAAATCTGGAGGGGTTGTGAGGAGAGTAGAGGGTGCCTAAAGGGAACTGGGGGCCAGAAGACAGCTCGGGGGGCCCAATTCTGCGGAAAAGACGGGTCCAGACTGCACTAGAAGGCTGCTAAAGTGTCTACATGGTCCATAAATGGCTCTGGGGAAGATGGGAGAAATCTGGAGGGGTTGCGAGGAGACTAGAGGATGTCTAAGGGGTCTAGGGGGCCACAAGAGAGCTGGGGGGGCCCATGCTGAGGAATAGAGAGGTCCAGAGTGCACTAGAGGGGTGCTAAAGCATCTACATGGTCAAGAAATGCCTCTGGGGAAGAAGGGAGAAATCTGGAGGGGTTGCGAGGAGACTACAAGGTGGCTAAGGTTTCGGGGGGGCACCAAAAGAGCTGGGGGGCCACATTTCTGTGGAAAAGAGGGGTCCAGAGCACACTAGAGGGGTGCTAAGGGGTCTACACTGTCCAGAAATGGCTCGGGGGAAGAAGGGAGAAATCTGGAAGGGTTGCGAGCACACTATAGGGTGTCTAAGGGTCCTGGGGGGCCAGAAAAGAGCTGGTGGGGGTCACTCTGTGGAAAAGAGGGGTCCAGAGCGCACTAGAGGGGTGCTAAGGTGACTACACTGTCCAGAAATGGCTCGGGGGAAGAAGGGAGAAATCTGGAGAGGTTGCGAGCACACTAAAGGATGTCTAAAGGGGCTTGGGGGGCGAGAAGAGAGCTAGAGGATCCCATTCTGTGCAAAAGAGGAGTCCAGAGCGCACTAGGGGGATGCTAAAGCGTCTACACTGTCAAGAAATGCCTCTGGGGAAGAAGTGAGAAATCTGGAGGAGTAACGATGAGACTAGAGAGTGTCTAAGGGGTCTGGAGATCCCAAAGATATATGGGGGGCCCAATTCTGTGGAAAAGAGGGGTCCAGAGTACACTAGAGGGGTGCTAAGGTGTCTACACTGTCAAGATATGCCTCTGGGGAAGAAGGGAGAAATCTGGACGGGTTGCGAGGAGACTAGAAGGTGTCTAAGGGGTCTGGGGGGCCAGAAGATATCCGGGGGGCACAATCCTGTGGAAAAGAGGGGTCCAGAGCGCACTAGAGGGATTCTATGGCGTCTACACACTCAAAAAATGCCTCCGGGGAAGAAGGGAGAAATCTGGAGGGGTTGCGAGGAGACTAGAGGGTGTCTAAGGGGCCTGGGGGCCAGAAGACAGTTGGGGGGCCAATTCTGTGGAAAAGAGGACTCCAGAGCGCACTAGAGGGGTGCTAAGGCGTCTATACTGTCAAGAAATGCCTCTGGGGAAGAAGTGAGAAATCTGGAGGGGTTGCGAGGAGACTAGAGGGTGTCTAAGGGGCCTGGGGGGCCAGAAGAGAGCTGGGGGGGCCCAATTCTGTGGAAAAGAGTGGTCCAGAGCGCACTAGAGGGGTGCTAAGGTATCTACACTGTCAAGAAATGCCTCTGGGGAAGAAGAGAGAAATCTGGAGGGGTTGTGAGGAGAGTAGAGGATGCCTAAAGGGGACTGGGGACCAGAAGACAGCTCGAGGGGCCCAATTCTGCGGAAAAGACGGGTCCAGACTGCACTAGAAGGGTGCTAAAGTGTCTATATGGTCCATAAATGGCTCTGGGGAAGATGGGAGAAATCTGGAGAGATTGTGAGGAGACTAGAGGGTGTCTAAGGGTTCTGGGGGGCCACAAGAGAGCTGGGGGGGCCCACGCTGAGGAATAGAGGGGTCCAGAGTGCACTAGAAGGGTGCTAAAGCATCTACATGATCAAGAAATGCCTCTGGGGAAGAAGGGAGAAATCTGGAGGGGTTGCGAGGAGACTAGAGGGTGTCTAAGGGGCCTGGAGATTCCAAATATATCTGGGGGGCCCAATTCTGTGGAAAAGAGGGGTCCAGAGTGCACTAGAGGGGTGCTAAGGCGTCTACACTGTCCATAAATGCTTCTGGGGAAGAAGGGAGAAATCTGGAGGGGTTGCGAGGAGACTAGAGGGTTTCTAAGGGGCCTGGAGATTCCAAATATATCTGGGGGGCCCAATTCTGTGGAAAAGAGGGGTCCAGAGTGCACTAGAGGGGTGCTAAGGCGTCTACACTGTCCATAAATGCCTCTGGGGAAGAAGGGAGAAATCTGGAGGGGTTGCGAGGAGACTAGAAGGGGTCTGGGGGACTAAAGAGAGCTGGGGGGCCCCCTTCTGTTTAAAAGTGGGGTCCAGAGTGCACTAGAGGGGTGCTAAGGCGTCTACATGGTCCAGAAATGCCTCTAGGGAAGAAGGGAGAAATCTGGAGGGGTTGCGAGGAGACTAGAGGGTGTCTAAGGGGTCTGGGGGGCCCGAAGAGAGCTGGGGGGCCCAATTCTGTGGAAAAGAGGGGTCCAGAGTGCACTAGAGGGGTGCTAAGGTGTCTACGCTGTGAAGAAATGGCTCTGAGCAAGAAGGGAGAAATCTGGAGGGGTTGCAAGGAGACTAGAGGCTGTCTAAGGGGTCTGGAGATTCCAAATATATCTGGTGGGCCCAATTATGTGGAAAAGGGGGGTCCAGAGCGCACTAGAGGGGTGCTAAGGCCTCTACACTGTCCATAAATGCTTCTGGGGAAGAAGGGAGAAATCTGGAGGTGTGGCAAGGAGACTAGAGGGTGTCTAAGGGGCCTGGGGGGCCAAAAGAGAGCTAGGGGTCCTATTCCGTTAAACAGAGGGATCAAGAGGGCACTAGAGGGGTGCTCTTTTCCACAAAGTGGGGACCCCACCTCTCATTTGGTCCCCAGACCCCCAAGACACCCTGTAGTCTCCGCAGAAGCCCTCCACATTGCTTCCTTCTTCCCCATAGGCATTTCTTGACCACGTCAACACCTTAGGGGTCCAGAGCGCAGTAGAGGGGTGCTAAGGTGTCGACACGGTCAAGAAATGCCTCTGGGGAAGAAGGGAGCAATCTGGAGGACTTGCGAGGAGACTAGAGGGGGTCTAAGGGGCCAGAAGATAGCTAGGGGGCTGCATTCTGTGGAAAAGAGGGGTCCAGAGCACACTAGAGGGGTTCTATGGCGTCTACACAGTCAAAAAATGCCTCCGGGGAAGAAGGGAGAAATCTGGAGGGGTTGCCAGGAGACTACAGGGTGTCTAAGGGGTCTGGGGTGCCACAGGATAGATGGGGGGCCCCACTCTGTGGAAAAGAGGGGTCCAGAGTGCACTAGAGGGGTGCTAAAACATCTACATGGTCCAGAAATACCTCTGGGGAAGAAGGAAGAAATCTGGAGGGGTTGCGAGGAGACTAGAGGGCGTCTAAGGGGTCTGGGGGGACCAAAGAGAGCTGGGGGCCCCATTCTGTGGAAAAGAGGGGTCCAGAGCGCACTAGAGGGGTGCTAAGGGGTCTACACGGTCAAGAAATGCCACTGGGGAAAAAGGAATAAATCTGGAGGGGTTGCGAGGAGACTACAGGGTGGCTAAGGGCTCTGGGGGGCCAGAAGAGAGCTAGGGGGGCCCATTCGATAGAAAAAAGAGCTCCAGAGTGCACTAGAGGGATGCTAAGGCCTCTACACTGTCAAGAAATGCCTCTGGGGAAGAAGGGAGAAATCTGGAAGGGTTGCGAGCACACTGTAGGGTGTCTAAGGGGTCTGGGGGGCCAGAAGAGAGCTGGGATCTAGAGCACCCCTCTAGTGTACTCTGGACCCCTCTGTTCCACGGAATTTGGCCACCCAGCACTCTTCTGTGCCCCCAGACCCCTTAGACAGCCTCTAGTCTCTTCGCAACCCCTCCAGATTTCTCCCTTCTTCCCCAGAACCATTTCTGGACCATGTAGACACCTTAGCACCCCCTCTAGTGCTCTCTGGACACCTCTTTTCCACAGAATTGGGCCCCCAGCTCTCTTATGGCCCCC
The DNA here is from genome assembly GCF_036370855.1 of Dromaius novaehollandiae. Taxonomy (NCBI): domain Eukaryota; kingdom Metazoa; phylum Chordata; class Aves; order Casuariiformes; family Dromaiidae; genus Dromaius; species Dromaius novaehollandiae. Next base: position 219,312,830 of record NC_088098.1, on the reverse strand, counting down.
TAGACCACTTAGACACCCTCTAGTCTCCTCAGAAGGCCTCCAGATTGCTCCCTTCTTTCCCAGAGACATTTCTTAACCATGTAGACACCTTAGCACCCCTCTAGTGCGCTCCGGACCCCTAAGGTGTCTACATGGTCCAGAAATGCCTCTGGGGAAGAAGGGAGAAATCTGCAGGAGTTTCGAGGAGACTAGAGAATGTCTAAGGGCTCTGGGGTGCCACAGGAGGGGTGGGGGGCCCCACTCTGTGGAAAAGAGGGGTCCAGAGCACACTAGAGGGATGTTAAGGTGTCTACACTGTCAAGAAATGCCTCTGGGGAAGAAGGGAGAAATCTGGAGGGGCTGCCAGGAGACTAGAGGGTGTCTAACGGGTCTGGGGGGCCAAAAGATATCTGGGGGGGGGGCCAATTCTGTGGAAAAGAGGAGTCCAAAGCGCACTAGAGGGGTGCTAAGGCGTCTACATAGTCCAGAAATGGCTCTGAGGAAAAAGGGAACAATCTGGAGGGGTTGCGAGGAGACTAGAGGATGTCTAAGTGGCCTGCGGGCCAGAAGAGTGCTGGGGGGCCGAATTCTGTGGAAAAGACGGGTCCAGAGTGCACTAAAGAGGCATTAAGGGGTCTACATGGTCAAGAAATGCCTGTGGGGAAGAAGGGAGAAATCTGGAGGGGTTGCGAGGAGACTAGAGGATGTCTAAGGGGCCTGGAGATTCCAAATATATCTGGGGGGCCCAATTCTGTGGAAAAGAGGGGTCCAGAGTGCACTAGAGGAGTGCTAATGTGTGTACACTGTCAAATAATGCCTCTAGGGAAGAAGGGAGAAATCTGGAGGGTTTGCGAGTAGACTAGAGGGTGGCTAAGGTTTCGGGGAGGCACCAAAAGAGCTGGGGGGCCACATTTCTGTGGAAAAGAGGGGTCCAGAGCGCACTAGAGGGGTGCTAAGGTGTCTACATAGTACAAAAATGCCTCTGGGGAAGAAGGGAGAAATCTGGAGGGGTTGCGAAGAGACTAGAGGGTGTCTAAAGCGGTCTGGGGGCCAGAAGACAGCTGGGGGGCCAATTCTGTGGAAAAAAGGAGTCCAGAGCGCACTAGAGGGGTGCTAAGGCGTCTACACTGTCAAGAAATGCCTCTGGGGAAGAAGGGAGAAATCTGGAGGGGTTGCCAGGAACTTGAGGGTGTCTAAAGCGGTCTGGGGGCCAGAAGACAGCTGGGGGGGCCCAATTCTGTGGAAAAGAGGGGTCCAGAGTGCACTAGAGAAGTGCTAAGGTGCCTCCATGGTCTACAAATGGCTCTATTGAAGAAGGGAGAAATCCGGAGGAGTTGCGAGGAGACTAGAGGGTGTCTAAGGGGTCTGGGGGCCAGAAGAGAGCTGGGGGCCCGATTTTGTGGCAAAGAGTGGTCCAGAGCACACTAGAGGGGTGCTAAGGCGTCTACACTGTCCAGAAATGCCTCTGGGGAACAAGGCAGAAATCTGGAGGGGTTGTGAGGAGAGTAGAGGGTGCCTAAAGGGAACTGGGGGCCAGAAGACAGCTCGGGGGGCCCAATTCTGCGGAAAAGACGGGTCCAGACTGCACTAGAAGGCTGCTAAAGTGTCTACATGGTCCATAAATGGCTCTGGGGAAGATGGGAGAAATCTGGAGGGGTTGCGAGGAGACTAGAGGATGTCTAAGGGGTCTAGGGGGCCACAAGAGAGCTGGGGGGGCCCATGCTGAGGAATAGAGAGGTCCAGAGTGCACTAGAGGGGTGCTAAAGCATCTACATGGTCAAGAAATGCCTCTGGGGAAGAAGGGAGAAATCTGGAGGGGTTGCGAGGAGACTACAAGGTGGCTAAGGTTTCGGGGGGGCACCAAAAGAGCTGGGGGGCCACATTTCTGTGGAAAAGAGGGGTCCAGAGCACACTAGAGGGGTGCTAAGGGGTCTACACTGTCCAGAAATGGCTCGGGGGAAGAAGGGAGAAATCTGGAAGGGTTGCGAGCACACTATAGGGTGTCTAAGGGTCCTGGGGGGCCAGAAAAGAGCTGGTGGGGGTCACTCTGTGGAAAAGAGGGGTCCAGAGCGCACTAGAGGGGTGCTAAGGTGACTACACTGTCCAGAAATGGCTCGGGGGAAGAAGGGAGAAATCTGGAGAGGTTGCGAGCACACTAAAGGATGTCTAAAGGGGCTTGGGGGGCGAGAAGAGAGCTAGAGGATCCCATTCTGTGCAAAAGAGGAGTCCAGAGCGCACTAGGGGGATGCTAAAGCGTCTACACTGTCAAGAAATGCCTCTGGGGAAGAAGTGAGAAATCTGGAGGAGTAACGATGAGACTAGAGAGTGTCTAAGGGGTCTGGAGATCCCAAAGATATATGGGGGGCCCAATTCTGTGGAAAAGAGGGGTCCAGAGTACACTAGAGGGGTGCTAAGGTGTCTACACTGTCAAGATATGCCTCTGGGGAAGAAGGGAGAAATCTGGACGGGTTGCGAGGAGACTAGAAGGTGTCTAAGGGGTCTGGGGGGCCAGAAGATATCCGGGGGGCACAATCCTGTGGAAAAGAGGGGTCCAGAGCGCACTAGAGGGATTCTATGGCGTCTACACACTCAAAAAATGCCTCCGGGGAAGAAGGGAGAAATCTGGAGGGGTTGCGAGGAGACTAGAGGGTGTCTAAGGGGCCTGGGGGCCAGAAGACAGTTGGGGGGCCAATTCTGTGGAAAAGAGGACTCCAGAGCGCACTAGAGGGGTGCTAAGGCGTCTATACTGTCAAGAAATGCCTCTGGGGAAGAAGTGAGAAATCTGGAGGGGTTGCGAGGAGACTAGAGGGTGTCTAAGGGGCCTGGGGGGCCAGAAGAGAGCTGGGGGGGCCCAATTCTGTGGAAAAGAGTGGTCCAGAGCGCACTAGAGGGGTGCTAAGGTATCTACACTGTCAAGAAATGCCTCTGGGGAAGAAGAGAGAAATCTGGAGGGGTTGTGAGGAGAGTAGAGGATGCCTAAAGGGGACTGGGGACCAGAAGACAGCTCGAGGGGCCCAATTCTGCGGAAAAGACGGGTCCAGACTGCACTAGAAGGGTGCTAAAGTGTCTATATGGTCCATAAATGGCTCTGGGGAAGATGGGAGAAATCTGGAGAGATTGTGAGGAGACTAGAGGGTGTCTAAGGGTTCTGGGGGGCCACAAGAGAGCTGGGGGGGCCCACGCTGAGGAATAGAGGGGTCCAGAGTGCACTAGAAGGGTGCTAAAGCATCTACATGATCAAGAAATGCCTCTGGGGAAGAAGGGAGAAATCTGGAGGGGTTGCGAGGAGACTAGAGGGTGTCTAAGGGGCCTGGAGATTCCAAATATATCTGGGGGGCCCAATTCTGTGGAAAAGAGGGGTCCAGAGTGCACTAGAGGGGTGCTAAGGCGTCTACACTGTCCATAAATGCTTCTGGGGAAGAAGGGAGAAATCTGGAGGGGTTGCGAGGAGACTAGAGGGTTTCTAAGGGGCCTGGAGATTCCAAATATATCTGGGGGGCCCAATTCTGTGGAAAAGAGGGGTCCAGAGTGCACTAGAGGGGTGCTAAGGCGTCTACACTGTCCATAAATGCCTCTGGGGAAGAAGGGAGAAATCTGGAGGGGTTGCGAGGAGACTAGAAGGGGTCTGGGGGACTAAAGAGAGCTGGGGGGCCCCCTTCTGTTTAAAAGTGGGGTCCAGAGTGCACTAGAGGGGTGCTAAGGCGTCTACATGGTCCAGAAATGCCTCTAGGGAAGAAGGGAGAAATCTGGAGGGGTTGCGAGGAGACTAGAGGGTGTCTAAGGGGTCTGGGGGGCCCGAAGAGAGCTGGGGGGCCCAATTCTGTGGAAAAGAGGGGTCCAGAGTGCACTAGAGGGGTGCTAAGGTGTCTACGCTGTGAAGAAATGGCTCTGAGCAAGAAGGGAGAAATCTGGAGGGGTTGCAAGGAGACTAGAGGCTGTCTAAGGGGTCTGGAGATTCCAAATATATCTGGTGGGCCCAATTATGTGGAAAAGGGGGGTCCAGAGCGCACTAGAGGGGTGCTAAGGCCTCTACACTGTCCATAAATGCTTCTGGGGAAGAAGGGAGAAATCTGGAGGTGTGGCAAGGAGACTAGAGGGTGTCTAAGGGGTCTGGGGGGCCAAAAGAGAGCTAGGGGTCCTATTCCGTTAAACAGAGGGATCAAGAGGGCACTAGAGGGGTGCTCTTTTCCACAAAGTGGGGACCCCACCTCTCATTTGGTCCCCAGACCCCCAAGACACCCTGTAGTCTCCGCAGAAGCCCTCCACATTGCTTCCTTCTTCCCCATAGGCATTTCTTGACCACGTCAACACCTTAGGGGTCCAGAGCGCAGTAGAGGGGTGCTAAGGTGTCGACACGGTCAAGAAATGCCTCTGGGGAAGAAGGGAGCAATCTGGAGGACTTGCGAGGAGACTAGAGGGGGTCTAAGGGGCCAGAAGATAGCTGGGGGGCTGCATTCTGTGGAAAAGAGGGGTCCAGAGCACACTAGAGGGGTTCTATGGCGTCTACACAGTCAAAAAATGCCTCCGGGGAAGAAGGGAGAAATCTGGAGGGGTTGCCAGGAGACTAGAGGGTGTCTAAGGGGTCTGGGGTGCCACAGGATAGATGGGGGGCCCCACTCTGTGGAAAAGAGGGGTCCAGAGTGCACTAGAGGGGTGCTAAAACATCTACATGGTCCAGAAATACCTCTGGGGAAGAAGAAAGAAATCTGGAGGGGTTGCGAGGAGACTAGAGGGCGTCTAAGGGGTCTGGGGGGACCAAAGAGAGCTGGGGGCCCCATTCTGTGGAAAAGAGGGGTCCAGAGCGCACTAGAGGGGTGCTAAGGGGTCTACACGGTCAAGAAATGCCTCTGGGGAAAAAGGAATAAATCTGGAGGGGTTGCGAGGAGACTACAGGGTGGCTAAGGGCTCTGGGGGGCCAGAAGAGAGCTAGGGGGGCCCATTCGATAGAAAAAAGAGCTCCAGAGTGCACTAGAGGGATGCTAAGGCCTCTACACTGTCAAGAAATGCCTCTGGGGAAGAAGGGAGAAATCTGGAAGGGTTGCGAGCACACTGTAGGGTGTCTAAGGGGCCTGGGGGGCCAGAAGAGAGCTGGGATCTAGAGCACCCCTCTAGTGTACTCTGGACCCCTCTGTTCCACGGAATTTGGCCACCCAGCACTCTTCTGTGCCCCCAGACCCCTTAGACAGCCTCTAGTCTCTTCGCAACCCCTCCAGATTTCTCCCTTCTTCCCCAGAACCATTTCTGGACCATGTAGACACCTTAGCACCCCCTCTAGTGCTCTCTGGACACCTCTTTTCCACAGAATTGGGCCCCCAGCTCTCTTATGGCCCCCTAGACCACTTAGACACCCTCTAGTCTCCTCAGAAGGCCTCCAGATTGCTCCCTTCTTTCCCAGAGACATTTCTTAACCATGTAGACACCTTAGCACCCCTCTAGTGCGCTCCGGACCCCTAAGGTGTCTACATGGTCCAGAAATGCCTCTGGGGAAGAAGGGAGAAATCTGCAGGAGTTTCGAGGAGACTAGAGAATGTCTAAGGGCTCTGGGGTGCCACAGGAGGGGTGGGGGGCCCCACTCTGTGGAAAAGAGGGGTCCAGAGCACACTAGAGGGATGTTAAGGTGTCTACACTGTCAAGAAATGCCTCTGGGGAAGAAGGGAGAAATCTGGAGGGGCTGCCAGGAGACTAGAGGGTGTCTAACGGGTCTGGGGGGCCAAAAGATATCTGGGGGGGGCCAATTCTGTGGAAAAGAGGAGTCCAAAGCGCACTAGAGGGGTGCTAAGGCGTCTACATAGTCCAGAAATGGCTCTGAGGAAAAAGGGAACAATCTGGAGGGGTTGCGAGGAGACTAGAGAATATCTAAGTGGCCTGCGGGCCAGAAGAGTGCTGGGGGGCCGAATTCTGTGGAAAAGACGGGTCCAGAGTGCACTAAAGAGGCATTAAGGGGTCTACACGGTCAAGAAATGCCTGTGGGGAAGAAGGGAGAAATCTGGAGGGGTTGCGAGGAGACTAGAGGATGTCTAAGGGGCCTGGAGATTCCAAATATATCTGGGGGGCCCAATTCTGTGGAAAAGAGGGGTCCAGAGTGCACTAGAGGAGTGCTAATGTGTGTACACTGTCAAATAATGCCTCTAGGGAAGAAGGGAGAAATCTGGAGGGTTTGCGAGTAGACTAGAGGGTGGCTAAGGTTTCGGGGAGGCACCAAAAGAGCTGGGGGGCCACATTTCTGTGGAAAAGAGGGGTCCAGAGCGCACTAGAGGGGTGCTAAGGTGTCTACATAGTACAAAAATGCCTCTGGGGAAGAAAGGAGAAATCTGGAGGGGTTGCGAAGAGACTAGAGGGTGTCTAAAGCGGTCTGGGGGCCAGAAGACAGCTGGGGGGCCAATTCTGTGGAAAAAAGGAGTCCAGAGCGCACTAGAGGGGTGCTAAGGCGTCTACACTGTCAAGAAATGCCTCTGGGGAAGAAGGGAGAAATCTGGAGGGGTTGCCAGAAACTTGAGGGTGTCTAAAGCGGTCTGGGGGCCAGAAGACAGCTGGGGGGGCCCAATTCTGTGGAAAAGAGGGGTCCAGAGTGCACTAGAGAAGTGCTAAGGTGCCTCCATGGTCTACAAATGGCTCTACTGAAGAAGGGAGAAATCCGGAGGAGTTGCGAGGAGACTAGAGGGTGTCTAAGGGGTCTGGGGGCCAGAAGAGAGCTGGGGGCCCGATTTTGTGGAAAAGAGTGGTCCAGAGCACACTAGAGGGGTGCTAAGGTATCTACACTGTCAAGAAATGCCTCTGGGGAAGAAGGGAGAAATCTGGAGGGGTTGTGAGGAGAGTAGAGGGTGCCTAAAGGGAACTGGAGGCCAGAAGACAGCTCGGGGGGCCCAATTCTGCGGAAAAGACGGGTCCAGACTGCACTAGAAGGGTGCTAAAGTGTCTACATGGTCCATAAATGGCTCTGGGGAAGATGGGAGAAATCTGGAGGGGTTGCGAGGAGACTAGAGGATGTCTAAGGGGTCTAGGGAGCCACAAGAGAGCTGGGGGGGCCCATGCTGAGGAATAGAGAGGTCCAGAGTGCACTAGAGGGGTGCTAAAGCATCTACATGGTCAAGAAATGCCTCTGGGGAAGAAGGGAGAAATCTGGAGGGGGTTGCGAGGAGACTACAGGGTGGCTAAGGTTTTGGGGGGGCACCAAAAGAGCTGGGGGGCCACATTTCTGTGGAAAAGAGGGGTCCAGAGCACACTAGAGGGGTGCTAAGGGGTCTACACTGTCCAGAAATGGCTCGGGGGAAGAAGGGAGAAATCTGGAAGGGTTGCGAGCACACTATAGGGTGTCTAAGGGTCCTGGGGGGCCAGAAAAGAGCTGGTGGGGGTCACTCTGTGGAAAAGAGGGGTCCAGAGCGCACTAGAGGAGTGCTAAGGTGACTACACTGTCCAGAAATGGCTCGGGGGAAGAAGGGAGAAATCTGGAGAGGTTGTGAGCACACTAAAGGATGTCTAAAGGGGCTTGGGGGGCGAGAAGAGAGCTAGAGGATCCCATTCTGTGCAAAAGAGGAGTCCAGAGCGCACTAGGGGGATGCTAAAGCGTCTACACTGTCAAGAAATGCCTCCGGGGAAGAAGTGAGAAATCTGGAGGAGTAACGATGAGACTAGAGGGTGTCTAAGGGGTCTGGAGATCCCAAAGATATATGGGGGGCCCAATTCTGTGGAAAAGAGGGGTCCAGAGTACACTAGAGGGGTGCTAAGGTGTCTACACTGTCAAGATATGCCTCTGGGGAAAAAGGGAGAAATCTGGACGGGTTACGAGGAGACTAGAAGGTGTCTAAGGGGTCTGGGGGGCCAGAAGATATCCGGGGGGCACAATCCTGTGGAAAAGAGGGGTCCAGAGCGCACTAGAGGGATTCTATGGCGTCTACACACTCAAAAAATGCCTCCGGGGAAGAAGGAAGAAATCTGGAGGGGTTGCGAGGAGACTAGAGGGTGTCTAAGGGGCCTGGGGGGCCAGAAGAGAGCTAGGGGGCCCCACTCTGTGGAAAAGAGGAATCCAAAGTGCACTAGAGGGGTGCTAAGACATCTACATGGTCCAGAAATGCCTCTGGGGAAGAAGGGAGAAATCTGGAGGGGTTGCGAGGAGACTAGAGGATGTCTAAGGGGCCTGGAGATTCCAAATATATCTGGGGGGCCCAATTCTGTGGAAAAGAGGAGTCCAGAGTGCACTAGAGGAGTGCTAAGGTGTCTACGCTGTGAAGAAATGGCTCTGAGCAAGAAGGGAGAAATCTGGAGGGGTTGCAAGGAGACTAGAGGGTGTCTAAAGAGTCTGGAGATCCGAAAGATATCTGGTGGGCCCAATTATGTGGAAAAGGGGGGTCCAGAGCGCACTAGAGGGGTCCTGAGGCCTCTACACTGTCCCTAAATGCTTCTGGGGAAGAAGGGAGAAATCTGGAGGTGTGGCAAGGAGACTAGAGGGTGTCTAAGGGGCCTGGGGGGCCAAAAGAGACCTAGGGGTCCTATTCCGTTGAACAGAGGGATCAAGAGGGCACTAGAGGGGTGCTCTTTTCCACAAAGTGGGGACCCCACCTCTCATTTGGTCCCCAGACCCCCAAGACACGCTGTAGTCTCCGCAGAAGCCCTCCACATTGCTTCCTTCTTCCCCAGAGGCATTTCTTGACCACGTCAACACCTTAGGGGTCCAGAGCGCAGTAGAGGGGTGCTAAGGTGTCGACACAGTCAAGAAATGCCTCTGGGGAAGAAGTGAGCAATCTGGAGGAGTTGCGAGAAGACTAGAGGGTGTCTAAGGGCTCTGGGGGGCCAGAAGAGAGCTGGGGGGCCCCATTCTGTGGAAAAGACGGGTCCAGCGCACACTAGAGGGGTGCTAAGGCGTCTACATGGTCCAGAAATGCCTCTGGGGAAGAAGGGAGAAATCTGGAGGGGTTGCCAGGAGACTAGAGGGTGGCTAAGGGTTCTGGGGGGCCCCAAGAGAGCTGGGGGGCCCCATTCTGTGGAAAAGAGGGGTCCAGAGCGCACTTGAGGGGTGCTAAAGCATCTACATGGCATAGAATTGGCTAACGTGCTAAGATGTCAACACTGTCAAGAAATGCCTCTGGGTAAGAAGGGAGAAATGAAGAGGGGTTGCAAGGAGACTAGAAGCTGTTTAAGGGGTCTGGGGGCCTCAAGAGAGCTGGGGGGCCCAATTCTGTGGAAAAGAGGGGTCCAGAGCGCACTACAGGGGCACTAAGGGGTCTACATTGTCAAAAAATGCCTCTGGGGAAGAAGGGAGAAATCTGGAGGGGTTGCGAGGAGACTAGAGGGGGTCTAAGGGGTCTGGAGATTCCAAATATATCTGGGGGGCCCAATTCTGTGGAAAAGAGGGGTCCAGAGGGCACTAGAGGGGTGCTAAGGCGTCTACACTGTCCAGAAATGCCTCTGGGGAAGAAGGGAGAAATCTGGAGGGGTTCCGAGGAGACTAGAGGGTGTCTAAGGGGCCTGGGGGGCCACAAGAGAGCTAGGGGGCCCCACTCTGTGGAAAAGAGGAATCCAGAGTGCACTAGAGAGGTAGTAAGGTGTCTACATGGTCCAGAAATGCCTCTGGGGAAGAAGGGAGAAATCTGGAGGGGTTGCCAGGAGACTAGAGGGTGTCTAAGGGGCCTGGGGACCAGAAGAGAGCTGGGATCTGGACTCTGTGGAAAAGAGCACCCCTCTAGTGCACTCTGGACCCCTCTGTTCCACAGAATTTGGCCCCCCAGCACTCTTCTGGGCCCCCAGACCCCTTAGACACCCTCTAGTCTCCTCGCAATCCCTCCAGATTTCTCCCTTCTTCCCCAGAGGCATTTCTGGACCATGTAGACACCTTAGCACCCCCTCTAGTGTGCTCTGGACACCTCTTTTCCACAGAATTGGGCCCCCAGCTCTCTTATGGCCCCCTAGACCACTTAGACACCCTCTAGTCTCCTCAGAAGGCCTCCAGATTGCTCCCTTCTTTCCCAGAGACATTTCTTGACCATGTAGACACCTTAGCACCCCTCTAGTGCGCTCTGGACCCCTAAGGTGTCTACATGGTCCAGAAATGCCTCTGGGGAAGAAGGGAGAAATCTGGAGGGGTTCCGAGGAGACTAGAGGGTGTCTAAGGGGCCTGGGGGGCCACAAGAGAGCTAGGGGGCCCCACTCTGTGGAAAAGAGGAATCCAGAGTGCACTAGAGAGGTAGTAAGGTGTCTACATGGTCCAGAAATGCCTCTGGGGAAGAAGGGAGAAATCTGGAGGGGTTGCCAGGAGACTAGAGGGTGTCTAAGGGGTCTGGGGTGCCACAGGAGGGGTGGGGGGCCCCACTCTGTGGAAAAGAGGAATCCCGAGCACACTAGAGGGGTGCTAAGACATCTACATGGTCCAGAAATACCTCTGGGGAAGAAGGGAGAAATCTGGAGGGGTTGCGAAGAGACTAGAGGATGTCTAAGGGGTCTGGGGGGACCAAAGAGAGCTGGGGGCCCTATTCTGTGGAAAAGAGTGGTCCAGAGCGCACTAGAGGGTTGCTAAGGGGTCTACACTGTCAAGAAATGCCTCTGGGGAAGAAGGGAGAAATCTGGAGGGGTTGCGAGGAGACTAGAGGCTGTCTAAGGCGCCTGGGGGGCCCGAAGACAGCTCCAGGTCACAGCAAGCACCCCAGTAGGGGTGTTCTGAGCAGGCGAGGAGTTTTAAGGGGACTAGGTGGCCAAAAACCCAACTGTGGGGAACCAGGACGAAATATGAAAGGTTTCTGAGGAGACCAGCTGTTCTCTAGGAGGCCTGGGGTCCAGAGAACAGCTCTGGGGCCATACCAGCACCCCAGGAGGCATGCTCAGCAGAGCAGAGGGGTCCTAAGGGGCCTAAACAGCCAAAATAGGAGAACTGGCTAACAAGGAAGACCTCAGGAGGTGCTCTGAGGGGACAGGAGGGGATGGATTTTGAGCAGACTAGGGGACGCATAGAGGTATGTGAGGCACAACCAAGGAAGACAGAGGAGCCTTAAGGGGACTGGAAGGAAAGGGGAGCGGAAGGAAAGGGGATCTGATGGGATAGAGGGCACATGGAATGGTCATAGCGATAGGGCATAGAGAGGACTCTACAGTGCAGCCAATGGAAAAGAAGGGCTGTAGGGCATACTGAAAGGGCGCAATGAATGCATAGGGTTCTGGGGTACCCCCAAGGCAAACCAAGGCGTCCTGAGGGCAGCGTGTGGCACTCAGAGGGGTTCTGATGGGGCTAAAGGGCTAGGAGATGGACCCTAAGGGGCTCAGAGGGCAAAGAGAGGCATCCTGAGAGGACTAGAGGGAAAAGCAAAGGCGCCGAGACGCACCAATGGCAAACGGAGAGGTTTTGAGGAGACTAGAGGGAAAAGAGGGGGGACTTAATAGGACAAGAGGACAAACATAGGAGTCTTGATGCTACCAGAGGGCCTACAGACACCAAATGTCAGAATAACCTTGCAGGAACTAGAAAGAAGCAAAGAATTTTGAAGGGACAAGAGAACAAATGGAGTGCCTTGGAGCATACCTAAAAGCAAATGGATTGGTCCTGAGGGAACTAGGGAGCAAATGGGTGAGTCCTGGGGGGGACGCGGAGGAAAACTGAAGGTTCTGGGGCATTAGCTCACCTGCCATAATCTTCCTGTGTGGAGCCTGCTTCTTCCCTCTGAGAAGTTGGCCTTTGCTTTCATTGCACAGGCAGCTGTGAGCTGTTGCGTAGTCTCGGCAGACAAGTTGGGGATCGCTGCCCAGGCAGTCGTGACCTGCAACACTGCATGCTCAGAACAGTTCTCAGGAAGTCACGCGTACTCATAACCTGAAGAGCAAAAAGCAAATCTCTCTTAAGGTCAGTTTTTATTTCATCATAGGAGCAAGCTTTCCCTCTCTTCTGCACTGTACTGCCTCTAACAGCACACCTTCCTCATCACCATTTTCCCCTGCTCCTTTCACTTCTCTCAGTTGCCCCTGCGTCTTAGATCTCTAAAGCAGCTGTTTCTCATCCACAGGTACTTTCCTGTCCTGTTGCCGATTCACCCCCCGGTTGTCCTATAGCAAGCAGTTGAGACACCTTGGCCTAATTCTTAGCCGCACACGCCTTTTGATCTGGCAAGCAGCTCAGACAGAGCAGAGGGCAGCAAGAAAGGTGGATCTGAATGTAGTAGACTTGGGCACCGAGCAAGATGGAAGCAGCAGCAAGGCATCAAAGAGATGGCATCTTTGTAAAGAAAAGAGATATAGTTCCAGGCTACCGGGGATTCTCTGTACCTGTGGCCAGGGCTCCTTCCTCTGCAGGCTCTTTCCACACAGTTAAAGGTAGCTGAACGCAGTGCCCTTGGGAGGCAGTGACATGGTGTCCCCGGTACTGCTGTGGGGTGGCTGTTCCAGGGTCTCTCAGGCTGTTTTGGGGTCCTTGGACAGAGACAGTGCTGTTCACATTTCCTTGAGGACTTTCCCTTGTGCTGCACAGCAGGACAGCTCTGCACCGTGCCCTCCCAGCACTGCCACTCCTCATAGCTGCTGCCTAATTGGCCCCAATCTTGAGCAAAGCTACAACTACCAGGAGCCCGCAGCGCCCTCCTACTCTCCCTGCCCTCCCCATTTCCAAGAGGGACGGCCCCAGCCCCTGGGGGCAAGCCTGCCTGGTCACACCAGAGATGGAAAATGCTTCCTGCCTTGTACCAGGGAAAACCAGGGAAATGCCACTGTCCCCAATGACCTATGGGGACTCCTGCGTGAGCGGCACATGTCCAGTAAGGAACAGACCCAGCGGGCCACTGCTGCAGGGCTGAGAAGGCACCGGCACCTGGAACTGCAGCTCCTGGCCTGCCACAGAGCATAACGTGGCCGGCTGGTGAGAACCCCGCTGGCAAAGGACTGCCCCTCCGGCCGCCTCGAGAGGCACAGCATGCTGTCCGAGCAGCCCAATGCGGGAAGACTACATCTCCCGGCATGCCGTTCAAACAAAAAAAGGCCTCCCAGAAGCCCGGTGCCGGAAGACTACCGCTCCCGGCATGCCAGCGGCGCCCCCCGGACCCCCCCCCTCCCCCCGTAGCGCTAGGTGAAGTTTAACCCTGTGGAGATTCCGTTCCTTTCCGTCCCGCCCCCGTTCCCTTTTCCTCCCTGTCTCCCCGGAATCCACCGCAGAGCCCCGAGCGCGACCCCGCGATCCCCAGCACCGGCCCGGGGCTCCCCCGACACCGCCGCGGCCGGCTACGGGTCAACTCCAACACTGCCCCTGCCTCCCCCCACGACCCTCCCTGCGCTTCCCCTGGGATCCCTCCTCCCCCTCCCCAACGCGGTCCCCAGCGGACATAGGAGACACCCCCCCCCTCCCCGTGCTCCTCCGACTGCGCAATAAACCGCACCACAGCCCCAGCGGACCGCCTGCCTTCCCCCCTGCCCCATCCTGGCGCACCCCCCTTCTTCCCCCCCAGCACCACTGCAGACCCACCGCACCTCCTTCCTCCCCACCCGAACCCCAACGCACCCCCTTACCCCCCCCATACCACCACAGCCTCGGCACACCCCCTTCCTCCCTCCCTCCACCTCCATGGCCCCGGAGCACTGCTCTTCCCCACCACATCCTCAGCCCCCACTGCCCCAGCACACCACCTCCCTAGCCCCGGTGCAGTTTCCCCTGGCCCCAGTTGTGCTGCGCTGCCCGGGACACTCCCACCCACCAGGACCCCCGGCACATGAGGGACCTGCAGCCCGGAGCGCGCACCCCCCCAGCCCCGCTCACCTCCTCCGCAGGGCAGCCGCGTGCCGGTCCCAGGCAGCAGTGCTCAGCAGCAGCTCCATCGTCCAGAACCAGCCCCAGCATGAGCTTCCCCCAAATGCAGCCCCAGCCCAGGCGTGTGCCCGCCCTTGCCATCAGCCCCACCTGGGGCTTGTCCCACCTGTCCCAGCCATGGAGCCCCACCTGGGGCCTGTCCTGCCACCCAGCTCCACCTGGCATTCATCCCAGCCCCAGGGCCTGCAGCTGCAGCCCATCAGGAACTGGGGAGAGGGAATGGCCATCAGCCCCATCAGGGACAACTGGGGCTGCCAGGGCAGCAGAGGCACCCCCACTCCTGAGAGCAGCTTCCTGAAAGCTGAAGGGAGAGGCCTGGGGTATAGAGAGGGGAAAGGGGAGTATGCAGAGGACAAGAGAACAAATGGAGAGCTCTGGGTACAACAAAAGTAGAAAAAGGCAATGACAGAGCAAACAGAGTGACTCTGGGGGCACCACCAAGAAGCACCCAGAAAACTCTGGGACAGGAGAGAAAGCTAAACAGAGAACTTTGCAGTGTGCTGCAAAACAACCACAGGGCCCAACAAAAGACACACAGAGCCCTTGGGGGCAACCCAAAATGTGAATTGAGGGCTCCGGAGGGCATCAGAGGGCAAATGCAGGGCTCTGGGGCAAAGCAAAATACAAATAAAGGGGCTTAGGGCACACCAGAGGGGTCATAAGGCATGTCACAGGACTCAGTGCAGCTGACAGGATGGTGCCTGCAGGCTCCCCCCACCCCCATGGAAACTCTATCTCCCCACTCCAGGCACACAGGCCCTGGCACAAGAACCACAAGGGACAATGAGGAATGCTGAAAGCAAATACAGAAGCAACTCCACAGTACACTAGAGGGGGGCTACGGGGGTCTACATGGTCCAGAAATGCCTCTGGGGAAAAAGGAATAAATCTGGAGAGCTTGCGAGGAGACTAGAGGGTGTCTAAAGGGGTCTGGAGGTCCCAAAGATACCTGGGGGGCCCAATTCTGTGGAAAAGAGGAGTCCAGAGTGCACTAGAGGGGTGCTAAGGTGCCTGCATGGTCTAGAAATGGCTCTGGGGAAGAAGGGAGAAATCCGGAGGGGTTGCGAGGAGACTAGAGGGTGTCTAAGGGGTCTGGGGGGCCAGAAGAGAGCTGGGGGGGGGCCCATTCGATAGAAAAAAGAGCTCCAGAGTGCACTAGAGGGATGCTAAGGCATCTACACTGTCAAGAAATGTCTCTGGGGAAGAAGGGAGAAATCTGGAAGGGTTGTGAGCACACTATAGGGTGTCTAAGGGGCCTGGGGGGCCAGAAGAGAGCTGAGGACCCCATTCTGTGGAAAAGAGGGGTCCACAGTGCACTAGAAGGGTGCTAAGGCGTCTACATGGTCCAGAAATGCCTCTGGGGAAGAAGGGAGAAATCTGGAGGGGTTGCCAGGAGACTAGAGGGTGGCTAAGGGTTCTGGGGGGCCACAAGAGAGCTGGGGGGCCCCATTCTGTGGAAAAGAGGGGTCCAGAGCGCACTTGAGGGGTGCTAAAGCATCTACATGGCATAGAATTGGCTAACATGCTAAGATGTCAACACTGTCAAGAAATGCCTCTGGGTAAGAAGGGAGAAATCAAGAGGGGTTGCCAGGAGACTAGAGGCTGTTTAAGGGGTCTGGGGGGCCAGAAGAGAGCTGGGGGGCCACATTCTGGGGAAAGAGGGGTCCAGAGCGCACTACAGGGGTGGTAAGGCGTCTACATGGTCCATAAATTGCTCGGTGGAAGAAGGGAGAAATCTGGAGGGGTTGCGAAAAGACTAGAGGCTGTCTAAGGGCTCTGGGGGGCCAGAAGATATCTGGAGGACACAATTCTGTGGAAAAGAGGGGTCCAGAGTGCACTAGAGGGGTGCTAAGGTGTCTACATGGTCCAGAAATGCCTCTGAGGAAGAAGGGAGAAATCTGGAGGGGTTGCAAGGAGACTAGAGGCTGTCTAAGGGGTCTGGAGATCCGAAAGATATCTGGTGGGCCCAATTATGTGGAAAAGGGGGGTCCAGAGCGCACTAGAGGGGTGCTAAGGCCTCTACACTGTCCATAAATGCTTCTGGGGAAGAAGGGAGAAATCTGGAGGTGTGGCAAGGAGACTAGAGGGTGTCTAAGGGGTCTGGGGGGCCAAAAGAGAGCTAGGGGTCCTATTCCGTTGAACAGAGGGATCAAGAGGGCACTAGAGGGGTGCTCTTTTCCACAAAGTGGGGACCCCACCTCTCATTTGGTCCCCAGACCCCCAAGACACCCTGTAGTCTCCGCAGAAGCCCTCCACATTGCTTCCTTCTTCCCCATAGGCATTTCTTGACCACGTCAACACCTTAGGGGTCCAGAGCGCAGTAGAGGGGTGCTAAGGTATCGACACGGTCAAGAAATGCCGCTGGAGAAAAAGGGAGCAATCTGGAGGGCTTGCGAGGAGACTAGAGGAGGTCTAAGGGGCCAGAAGATAGCTGGGGGACTGCATTCTGTGGAAAAGAGAGGTCCAGAGCACACTAGAGGGGTTCTATGGCATCTACACAGTCAAAAAATGCCTCCGGGGAAGAAGGGAGCAATCTGAAGGGGTTGCGAAGAGACTAGAGGGTGTCTAAGGGGTCTAGGGTGCCACAGGAGAGATGGGGGGCCCCACTCTGTGGAAAAGAAGGGTCCAGAGCACACTAGAGGGGTGCTAAGACATCTACATGGTCCAGAAATACCTCTGGGGAAGAAGGAAGAAATCTGGAGGGGTTGCGAGGAGACTAGAGGGCGTCTAATGGGTCTGGGGGGACCAAAGAGAGCTGGGGGCCCCATTCTGTGGAAAAAAGTGGTCCAGAGCGCACTAGAGGGTTGCTAAGGGGTCTACACGGTCAAGAAATGCCTCTGGGGAAAAAGGAATAAATCTGGAGGGCTTGCGAGGAGACTAGAGGGTGTCTAAGGGGTCTGGGGGGCCAGAAGAGAGCTGGGGGGGCCCATTCGATAGAAAAAAGAGCTCCAGAGTGCACTAGAGGGATGCTAAGGCATCTACACTGTCAAGAAATGTCTCTGGGGAAGAAGGGAGAAATCTGGATGGGTTGCGAGGAGACTATAGGGTGTCTAAGGGGTCTGGGGGCCAGAAGACAGCTGGAGGGCCCAATTCTGTGGAAAAGAGGAATCCAGAGTGCACTAGAGGGGTGCTAAGGTGCCTGCATGGTCTAGAAATGGCTCTGGGGAAGTAGGGAGAAATCTGGAGGGGTTGCGAGGAGACTAGAGGGTGTCTAAGGGGCCTGGGGACCAGAAGAGAGCTGGGATCTGGACTCTGTGGAAAAGGGCACCCCTCTAGTGCACTCTGGACCCCTCTGTTCCACAGAATTTGGCCACCCAGCACTCTTCTGGGCCCCCAGACCCCTTAGACACCCTCTAGTCTCTTCGCAACTCCTCCAGATTTCTCCCTTCTTCCCCAGAGCCATTTCTGGACCATGTAGACACCTTAGCACCCCCTCTAGTGCGCACTGGACACCTCTTTTCCACAGAATTGGGCCCCCAGCTCTCTTATGGCCCCCTTGACCACTTAGACACCCTCTAGTCTCCTCAGAAGGCCTCCAGATTGCTCCCTTCTTTCCCAGAGACATTTCTTAACCATGTAGACACCTTAGCACCCCTCTAGTGCGCTCCGGACCCCTAAGGTGTCTACATGGTCCAGAAATGCCTCTGGGGAAGAAGGGAGCAAGCTGGAGGGGTTGCGAGAAGACTTGAGGGTGTCTAAGGGGTCTGGGCGGCCAGATGAGAGCTGGGGGGCCCCATTCTGTGGAAAAGAGGGGTCCAGAGCGCACTAGAGGGGTGCTAAGGCATCTACACTGTCCATAAATGCCTCTGAGGAAGAAAGGAGATATCTGGAGGGGTTGCGAGGAGACTAGAGGGGGTCTAAGGGGTCTGGGGGCCCAGAAGAGAGCTGAGGGGCCCAATTCTGTGGAAAAGAGGGGTCCAGAGCGCACTAGAGGAGTGCTAAGGTGTCTACGCTGTGAAGAAATGGCTCTGAGCAAGAAGGGAGAAATCTGGAGGGGTTGCAAGGAGACTAGAGGGTGTCTAAAGCGTCTGGAGATCCAAAAGATATCTGGTGGGCCCAATTATGTGGAAAAGGGGGGTCCAGAGCGCACTAGAGGGGTCCTGAGGCCTCTACACTGTCCATAAATGCTTCTGGGGAAGAAGGGAGAAATCTGGAGGTGTGGCAAGGAGACTAGAGGGTGTCTAAGGGGCCTGGGGGGCCAAAAGAGAGCTAGGGGTCCTATTCCGTTGAACAGAGGAATCAAGAGGGCACTAGAGGGGTGCTCTTTTCCACAAAGTGGGGACCCCACCTCTCATTTGGTCCCCAGACCCCCAAGACACCCTGTAGTCTCCGCAGAAGCCCTCCACATTGCTTCCTTCTTCCCCATAGGCATTTCTTGACCACGTCAACACCTTAGGGGTCCAGAGCGCAGTAGAGGGGTGCTAAGGTGTCAACACGGTCAAGAAATGCCTCTGGGGAAGAAGGGAGCAATCTGGAGGGGTTACGAGGAGACTAGAGGGTGTCTAAAGGGGTCTGGAGGTCCCAAAGATACCTGGGGGGCCCAATTCTGTGGAAAAGAGGAGTCCAGAGTGCACTAGAGGGGTGCTAAGGTGCCTGCATGGTCTAGAAATGGCTCTGGGGAAAAAGGGAGAAATCCGGAGGGGTTGCGAGGAGACTAGAGGGTGTCTAAGGGGCCTGGGGGGCCAGAAGAGAGCTGGGGGGGCCCATTCGATAGAAAAAAGAGCTCCAGAGTGCACTAGAGGGATGCTAAGGCATCTACACTATCAAGAAATGTCTCTGGGGAAGAAAGGAGAAATCTGGAGGGCTTGCGAGGAGACTAGAGGGTGTCTAAGGGCTCTGGGGGGCCAGAAGAGAGCTGGGGGGCCCCATTCTGTGGAAAAGACGGGTCCAGCGCACACTAGAGGGGTGCTAAGGCGTCTACATGGTCAAGAAATGCCTCTGGGGAAGAAAGGAGAAATCTGGAGGGGTTGCCAGGAGACTAGAGGGTGGCTAAGGGTTCTGGGGGGCCCCAAGAGAGCTGGGGGGCCCCATTCTGTGGAAAAGAGGGGTCCAGAGCGCACTTGAGGGGTGCTAAAGCATCTACATGGCATAGAATTGGCTAACGTGCTAAGATGTCTACACTGTCAAGAAATGCCTCTGGGTAAGAAGGGAGAAATCAAGACGGGTTGCGAGGAGACTAGAAGCTGTTTAAGGGGTCTGGGGGCCTCAAGAGAGCTGGGGGGCCACATTCTGGGGAAAGAGGGGTCCGGAGCGCACTAGAGGGGTGCTAAGGCATCTACACTGTCCATAAATGCCTCTGGGGAAGAAGGGAGAAATCTGGAGGGGTTGCGAGGAGACTAGAAGGGGTCTGGGGGACTAAAGAGAGCTGGGGGGCCCCCTTCTGTTTAAAAGTGGGGTCCAGAGTGCACTAGAGGGGTGCTAAGGCGTCTACATGGTCCAGAAATGCCTCTAGGGAAGAAGGGAGAAATCTGGAGGGGTTGCGAGGAGACTAGAGAGTGTCTAAGGGGTCTGGGGGGCCCAAAGAGAGCTGGGGGGCCCAATTCTGTGGAAAAGAGGGGTCCAGAGTGCACTAGAGGGGCACTAAGGGGTCTACGCTGTGAAGAAATGGCTCTGAGCAAGAAGGGAGAAATCTGGAGGGGTTGCGAGGAGACTAGAGGCTGTCTAAGGGATCTGGAGATCCGAAAGATATCTGGTGGGCCCAATTATGTGGAAAAGGGGGGTCCAGAGCGCACTAGAGGGGTGCTAAGGCCTCTACACTGTCCATAAATGGTTCTGGGGAAGAAGGGAGAAATCTGGAGGTGTGGCAAGGAGACTAGAGGGTGTCTAAGGGGCCTGGGGGGCCAAAAGAGAGCTAGGGGTCCTATTCCGTTGAACAGAGGGATCAAGAGGGCACTAGAGGGGTGCTCTTTTCCACAAAGTGGGGACCCCACCTCTCATTTGGTCCCCAGACCCCCAAGACACCCTGTAGTCTCCGCAGAAGCCCTCCACATTGCTTCCTTCTTCCCCAGAGGCATTTCTTGACCACGTCAACACCTTAGGGGTCCAGAGCGCAGTAGAGGGGTGCTAAGGTGTCGACACGGTCAAGAAATGCCGCTGGGGAAGAAGGGAGCAATCTGGAGGGGTTGCGAGGAGACTAGAGGGGGTCTAAGGGGCCAGAAGATAGCTGGGGGGCTGCATTCTGTGGAAAAGAGGGGTCCAGAGCGCACTAGAGGGGTTCTATGGCGTCTACACAGTCAAAAAATGCCTCCGGGGAAGAAGGGAGAAATCTGGAGGGGTTGCCAGGAGACTAGAGGGTGTCTAAGGGGTCTGGGGTGCCACAGGAGAGGTGGGGGGCCCCACTCTGTGGAAAAGAGGGGTCCAGAGTGCACTAGAGGGGTGCCAAGACATCTACATGGTCCAGAAATACCTCTGGGGAAGAAAGGAGAAATCTGGAGGGGTTGCGAGAAGACTACAGGGTGTCTAAGGGGTCTGGGGGGCCAGATGAGAGCTGGGGGCCCCATTCTGTGGAAAAGAGGGGTCCAGAGCGCACTAGAGGGGTGCTAAGGGGTCTACACGGTCAAGAAATGCCTCTGGGGAAAAAGGAATAAATCTGGAGGGCTTGCGAGGAGACTAGAGGGTGTCTAAAGGGGTCTGGAGGTCGCAAAGATACCTGGGGGGCCCAATTCTGTGGAAAAGAGGAGTCCAGAGTGCACTAGAGGGGTGCTAAGGTGCCTGCATGGTCTAGAAATGGCTCTGGGGAAAAAGGGAGAAATCCGGAGGGGTTGCGAGGAGACTAAAGGGTGTCTAAGGGGTCTGGGGGGCCAGAAGAGAGCTGGGGGGGCCCATTCGATAGAAAAAAGAGCTCCAGAGTGCACTAGAGGGATGCTAAGGCATCTACACTATCAAGAAATGTCTCTGGGGAAGAAAGGAGAAATCTGGAGGGCTTGCGAGGAGACTAGAGGGTGTCTAAGGGCTCTGGGGGGCCAGAAGAGAGCTGGGGGGCCCCATTCTGTGGAAAAGAGGGGTCCACAGCGCACTAGAGAGGTGCTAAGACATCTACACTGTCCATAAATGCCTCTGGGGAAGAACGAAGAAATCTGGAGGGGTTGCGAAGAGACTAGAGGGTGTCTAAGGGGTCTGGAGGGCCAGAAGATATCTGGGGGGCACAATTCTGTGGAACAGAGGGGTCCAGAGTGCACTAGAGGGGTGCTAAGGCCTCTGCACTGTCAAGAAATGCCTCTAGGGAAGAACGGAGAAATCTGGAAGGGTTGCGAGCACACTGTAGGGTGTCTAAGGGGCCTGGGGGGCCAGAAGAGAGCTGGGATCTAGACTGTGTGGAAAAGAGCACCCCTCTAGTGTACTCTGGACCCCTCTGTTCCACAGAATTTGGCCACCCAGCACTCTTCTGTGCCCCCAGACCCCTTAGACACCCTCTAGTCTCTTCGCAACCCCTCCAGATTTCTCCCTTCTTCCCCAGAGCCATTTCTTGACAGTGTAGACACCTTAGCACCCCTCTAGTGCGCTCTGGACACCTCTTTTCCACAGAATTGGGCCCCCAGCTCTCTTATGGCCCCCTAGACCACTTAGACACCCTCTAGTCTCCTCAGAAGGCCTCCAGATTGCTCCCTTCTTTCCCAGAGACATTTCTTGACCATGTAGACACCTTAGCACCCCTCTAGTGCGCTCCGGACCCCTAAGGTGTCTACATGGTCCAGAAATGCCTCTGGGGAAGAAGGGAGAAATCTGGAGGAGTTTCGAGGAGACTAGAGGATGTCTAAGGGCTCTGGGGTGCCACAGGAGAGGTGGGGGGCCCCACTCTGTGGAAAAAAGGGGTCCAAAGCGCACTAGAAGGGTGCTAAGGCATCTACATGGTCCAGAAATGGCTCTGAGGAAAAAGGGAACAATCTGGAGGCATTGCTAGGAGACTAGAGGATGTCTAAGGGGCCTGGGGGGCCAGAAGAGAGCTGGGGGCCCAATTCTCTGGAAAAGAGTGGTCCAGAGCACACTAGATGGGTGCCAAGACGTATACACTGTCAAGAAATGCCTCTGGGGAAGAAAGGAAATATGTGGAGCGGTTGCGAGGAGACTAGAGGGTGTCTAAGGAGTCTGGGGGCCAAAAGAGAGGTGGGGGCCCCATTCTGTGGAAAAGAGGGGTCCAGAGTGCACTAGAGGGGTGCTAAGGTGTCTACACTGTCAAGAAATGCCTCTGGGCAAGAAGGAAGAAATCTAGAGGGGTGCCAAGGAGATTAGAAGGGATCTAAGGGGCCTGGAGATCCCAAAGATACCTGGGGGGCCCAATTCTTTGGAAAAGAGGGGTCCAGAGCGCACTAGAGGGGTGCTAAGGGGTCTATACTGTCAAGAAATGCCTCTGGGCAAGAAGGAAGAAATCTACAGGGGTCGCGAGCACACTATAGGGTGTCTAAGGGTACTGGGGGGCCAGAAGAGAGCTGGGGGGGCCCACTCTGTGGAAAAGAGGGATCCAGAGCAAAGTAGAGAGGTGCTAAGGGGTCTACACTATCCATAAATGCCTCTGGGGAAGAATGGAGAAATCTGGAGGGGTTGCGAGCACACTAAAGGCTGCCTAAAGGGGTTTGGGAGGCCAGAAGATATCTGGGGGGCCGAATTCTGTGGAAAAGACGGGTCCAGAGTGCACTAGAGAGGCACTAAGGGGTCTACACGGTCAAGAAATGCCTGTGGGGAAGAAGGGAGAAATCTGGAGGGGTTGCGAGGAGACTAGAGGATGTCTAAGGGGCCTGGAGATTCCAAATATATCTGGGGGGCCCAATTCTGTGGAAAAGAGGGGTCCAGAGCACACTAGAGAGGTGCTAAAACATCTACATGGTCCAGAAATACCTCTGGGGAAGAAGGGAGAAATCTGGAGGGATTGCGAAGAGACTAGAGAATGTCTAAGGGGTCTGGGAGGCCAGATGAGAGCTGGGGGGCCCCATTCTGTAGAAAAGAGGGGTCCAGAGCGCACTTGAGGGGTGCTAAGGGGTCTACACGGTCAAGAAATGCCTCTGGGGAAAAAGGGAGAAATCTGGAGGGGTTGCGAGGAGACTAGAGGGTGTCTAAAGGGGTCTGGAGATTCCAAATATATCTGGGGGGCCCAATTCTGTGGAAAAGAGGGGTCCAGAGCGCACTAGAGGGGTGCTAAGGCATCAACACTGTCAAGAAATGCCTCTAGGGAAGAAGGGAGCAATCTGGAGGGGTTGCGAGGAGACTAGAGGGGGTCTAAGGGGCCTGGAGATGCCAAATATATCTGGGGGGCCCAATTCTGTGGAAAAGAGGGGTCCAGAGCGCACTACAGGGGTGCTAAGAGGTCTACGCTGTGAAGAAATGGCTCTGAGCAAGAAGGGAGAAATCTGGAGGGGTTGCGAGGAGACTAGAGGCTGTCTAAGGGGTCTGGAGATCCGAAAGATATCTGGTGGGCCCAATTATGTGGAAAAGGGGGGTCCAGAGCGCACTAGAGGGGTGCTAAGGCCTCTACACTGTCCATAAATGGTTCTGGGGAAGAAGGGAGAAATCTGGAGGTGTGGCAAGGAGACTAGAGGGTGTCTAAGGGGTCTGGGGGGCCAAAAGAGAGCTAGGGGTCCTATTCCGTTGAACAGAGGGATCAAGAGGGCACTAAAGGGGTGCTCTTTTCCACAAAGTGGGGACCCCACCTCTCATTTGGTCCCCAGACCCCCAAGACACCCTGTAGTCTCCGCAGAAGCCCTCCACATTGCTTCCTTCTTCCCCAGAGGCATTTCTTGACCACGTCAACACCTTAGGGGTCCAGAGCGCAGTAGAGGGGTGCTAAGGTGTCGACACTGTCCATAAATGCTTCTGGGGAAGAAGAGAGAAATCTAGAGGTGTGGCAAGGAGACTAGAGGCTGTCTAAGGGGTCTGGGGGGCCAGAAGAGAGCTGGGGGGGCCCATTCTGTGGAAAAGAGGGGTCCACAGCGCACTAGAGAGGTGCTAAGACATCTACACTGTCAAGAAATGCCTCTGGGGAAGAACGGAGAAATCTGGAAGGGTTGCGAGCACACTGTAGGGTGTCTAAGGGGCCTGGGGGGCCAGAAGAGAGCTGGGATCTAGAGCACCCCTCTAGTGTACTCTGGATCCCTCTGTTCCACGGGATTTGGCCACCCAGCACTCTTCTGTGACCCCAGACCCCTTAGACACCCTCCAGTCTCTTCGCAACCCCTCCAGATTTCTCCCTTCTTCCCCAGAGCCATTTCTGGACCATGTAGACACCTCAGCACCCCCTCTAGTGCGCTCTGGACACCTCTTTTCCACAGAATTGGGCCCCCAGCTCTCTTATGGCCCCCTAGACCACTTAGACACCCTCTAGTCTCCTCAGAAGGCCTCCAGAATGCTCCCTTCTTTCCCAGAAACATTTCTTGACCATGTAGACACCTTAGCACCCCTCTAGTGCGCTCCGGACCCCTAAGGTGTCTACATGGTCCAGAAATGCCTCTGGGGAAGAAGGGAGAAATCTGCAGGAGTTTCGAGGAGACTAGAGAATGTCTAAGGGCTCTGGGGTGCCACAGGAGGGGTGGGGGGCCCCACTCTGTGGAAAAGAGGGGTCCAGAGCACACTAGAGGGATGTTAAGGTGTCTACACTGTCAAGAAATGCCTCTGGGGAAGAAGGGAGAAAGCTGGAGGGGTTGCGAGGAGACTAGAGGGTGTCTAACGGGTGTAGGGGGCCAAAAGATATCTGGGGGGGCCAATTCTGTGGAAAAGAGGAGTCCAAAGCGCACTAGAGGGGTGCTAAGGCGTCTACATAGTCCAGAAATGGCTCTGAGGAAAAAGGGAACAATCTGGAGGGGTTGCGAGGAGACTAGAGGATGTCTAAGTGGCCTGCGGGCCAGAAGAGTGCTGGGGGGCCGAATTCTGTGGAAAAGACGGGTCCAGAGTGCACTAGAGAGGCATTAAGGGGTCTACACGGTCAAGAAATGCCTCTGGGGAAGAAGGGAGAAATCTGGAGGGGTTGCGAGGAGACTAGAGGATGTCTAAGGGGCCTGGAGATTCCAAATATATCTGGGGGGCCCAATTCTGTGGAAAAGAGGGGTCCAGAGTGCACAAGAGGAGTGCTAATGTGTGTACACTGTCAAATAATGCCTCCGGGGAAGAAGGGAGAAATCTGGAGGGGTTGCGAGGAGACTAGAGGGTGTCTAAGGGGCCTGGGGGCCAGAAGAGAGCTGGGATCTAAACTCTGTGGAAAAGAGCACCCCTCTAGTGCACTCTGGACCCCTCTGTTCCACAGAATTGGGCCCCCAGCTCTCTTATGGCCCCCTAGACCACTTAGACACCCTCTAGTCTCCTCAGAAGGCCTTCAGATTGCTCCCTTCTTTCCCAGAGACATTTCTTGACCATGTAGACACCTTAGCACCCCTCTAGTGCGCTCTGGACCCCTAAGGTGTCTACATGGTCCAGAAATGCCTCTGGGGAAGAAGGAAGAAATCTGGAGGGGTTCCGAGGAGACTAGAGGCTGTTTAAGGGGTCTGGGGGCCTCAAGAGAGCTAGGGGGCCACATTCTGGGGAAAGAGGGGTCCAGAACGCACTACAAGGGTGCTAAGGTGTCTACATGGTCCATAAATTGCTCGGGGCGGGAAGAAGGGAAAAATCTGGAGGGGTTGCGAAAAGACTAGAGGCTGTCTAAGGGCTCTGTGGGGCCAGAAGATATCTGGGGGGCACAATTCTGTGGAAAAGAGGGGTCCAGAGCACACTAGAGGGGTGCTAAGGCATCTACACTGTCAAGAAATGCCTCTGGGGAAGAAGGAAGAAATCTGGAGGGGTTGCGAGGAGACTAGAGGGTGTCTGGGGGACTAAAGAGAGCTGGGGGGCCCCCTTCTGTTTAAAAGTGGGGTCCAGAGTGCACTAGAGGGGTGCTAAGGCGTCTACATGGTCCAGAAATGCCTCTGGGGAAGAAGGGAGAAATCTGGAGGGGTTGTGAGAAGACTAGAGGGGGTCTAAGGGGTCTGGGGGGCCCGAAGAGAGCTGGGGGGCCCAATTCTGTGGAAAAGAGGGGTCCAGAGTGCACTAGAGGGGTGCTAAGGGGTCTACACTGTCAAAAAATGCTTCTGGGGAAGAAGGGAGAAATCTGGAGGGGTTGCGAGGAGACTAGAGGGTGTCTAAGGGGCCTGGAGATTCCAAATATATCTGGGGGGCCCAATTCTATGGAAAAGAGGGGTCCAGAGTGCACTAGAGGGGTGCTAAGGCATCTACACTGTCCATAAATGCCTCTGGGGAAGAAGGGAGAAATCTGGAGGGGTTGCGAGGAGACTAGAAGGACTCTGGGGGACTAAAGAGAGCTGGGGGGCCCCCTTCTGTTTAAAAGTGGGGTCCAGAGTGCACTAGAGGGGTGCTAAGGCGTCTACATGGTCCAGAAATGCCTCTAGGGAAGAAGGGAGAAATCTGGAGGGGTTGTGAGGAGACTAGAGGGTGTCTAAGGGGTCTGGGGGGCCCGAAGAGAGCTGGGGGGCCCAATTCTGTGGAAAAGAGGGGTCCAGAGTGCACTAGAGGGGTGCTAAGGGGTCTACACTGTCCATAAATGCTTCTGGGGAAGAAGGGAGAAATCTGGAGGTGTGGCAAGGAGACTAGAGGGTGTCTAAGGGGCCTGGGGGGCCAAAAGAGAGCTAGGGGTCCTATTCCATTGGACAGAGGGATCAAGAGGGCACTAGAGGGGTGCTCTTTTCCACAAAGTGGGGACCCCACCGCTCATTTGGTCCCCAGACCCCCAAGACACCCTGTAGTCTCCGCAGAAGCCCTCCACATTGCTTCCTTCTTCCCCATAGGCATTTCTTGACCACGTCAACACCTTAGGGGTCCAGAGCGCAGTAGAGGGGTGCTAAGGTGTCGACACGGTCAAGAAATGCCTCTGGGGAAGAAGGGAGCAATCTGGAGGACTTGCGAGGAGACTAGAGGGGGTCTAAGGGGCCAGAAGATAGCTGGGGGGCTGCATTCTGTGGAAAAGAGGGGTCCAGAGCGCACTAGAGGGGTTCTATGGCGTCTACACAGTCAAAAAATGCCTCCGGGGAAGAAGGGAGAAATCTGGAGGGGTTGCCAGGAGACTAGAGGGTGTCTAAGGGGTCTGGGGTGCCACAGGATAGATGGGGGGCCCCACTCTGTGGAAAAGAGGGGTCCAGAGTGCACTAGAGGGGTGCTAAGACATCGACATGGTCCAGAAATACCTCTGGGGAAGAAGGGAGAAATCTGGAGGGGTTGCGAGGAGACTAGAGGGCGTCTAAGGGGTCTGGGGGGACCAAAGAGAGCTGGGGGCCCCATTCTGTGGAAAAGAGGGGTCCAGAGCGCACTAGAGGGGTGCTAAGGGGTCTACACGGCCAAGAAATGCCTCTGGGGAAAAAGGAATAAATCTGGAGGGCTTGCGAGGAGACTAGAGGGTGTCTAAGGGGACCAAAGACAGCTGGAGGACGCAATTCTGTGGAAAAGAGGAGTCCAGAGTGCACTAGAGGGGTGCTAAGGTGCCTGCATGGTCTAGAAATGGCTCTGGGGAAGAAGGGAGAAATCTGGAGGGGTTGCGAGGAGACTAGAGGGTGTCTAAGGGGTCTGGGGGGCCAGAAGAGAGCTGGGGGGGCCCATTCGATAGAAAAAAGAGCTCCAGAGTGCACTAGAGGGATGCTAAGGCATCTACACTGTCAAGAAATGTCTCTGGGGAAGAAGGGAGAAATCTGGAGGGGTTGCGAGCACACTATAGGGTGTCTAAAG
This sequence comes from Dromaius novaehollandiae, assembly GCF_036370855.1. Classification (NCBI taxonomy): domain Eukaryota; kingdom Metazoa; phylum Chordata; class Aves; order Casuariiformes; family Dromaiidae; genus Dromaius; species Dromaius novaehollandiae. The sequence continues at coordinate 219,285,394 of NC_088098.1, read as the reverse complement.
GGGCTTGGGGGGCCAAAAGATATCTGGGGGGGCCAATTCTGTGAAAAAGAGGAGTCCAAAGCGCACTAGAGGGGTGCTAAGGCGTCTACATAGTCCAGAAATGGCTCTGAGGAAAAAGGGAACAATCTGGTGGTGTGGCAAGGAGACTAGAGGATGTCTAAGTGGCCTGCGGGCCAGAAGAGTGCTGGGGGGCCGAATTCTGTGGAAAAGACGGGTCCAGAGTGCACTAGAGAGGCATTAAGGGGTCTACACGGTCAAGAAATGCCTGTGGGGAAGAAGGGAGAAATCTGGAGGGGTTGCGAGGAGACTAGAGGATGTCTAAGGGGCCTGGAGATTCCAAATGTATCTGGGGGGCCCAATTCTGTGGAAAAGAGGGGTCCAGAGTGCACTAGAGGAGTACTAATGTGTGTACACTGTCAAGAAATGCCTCTAGGGAAGAAGGGAGAAATCTGGAGGGTTTGCGAGGAGACTAGAGGGTGGTTAAGGTTTCGGGGGGGCACCAAAAGAGCTGGGGGGCCACATTTCTGTGGAAAAGAGGGGTCCAGAGTGCACTAGAGGAGTGCTAAGGTGCCTCCATGGTCTACAAATGGCTCTAGGGAAGAAGGGAGAAATCCGGAGGGGTTGCGAGGAGACTAGAGGGTGTCTAAGGGGTCTGGGGGCCAGAAGAGAGCTGGGGGCCCGATTTTGTGGAAAAGAGTGGTCCAGAGCGCACTAGAGGGGTGCTAAGATATCTACACTGTCAAGAAATGCCTCTGGGGAAGAAGGCAGAAATCTGGAGGGGTTGTGAGGAGAGTAGAGGGTGCCTAAAGGGGACTGGGCGCCAGAAGACAGCTCGGGGGGCCCAATTCTGTGAAAAAGACGGGTCCAGACTGCACTAGAGGGGTGCTAAAGCATCTACATGGTCAAGAAATGCCTCTGGGGAAGAAGGGAGAAATCTGGAGGGGTTGCGAGGAGACTACAGGGTGGCTAAGGTTTCGGGGGGGGCACCAAAAGAGCTGGGGGGCCACATTTCTGTGGAAAAGAGGGGTCCAGAGCACACTAGAGGGGTGCTAAGGGGTCTACACTGTCCAGAAATGGCTCGGGGGAAGAAGGGAGAAATCTGGAAGGGTTGCGAGCACACTATAGGGTGTCTAAGGGTCCTGGGGGGCGAGAAGAGAGCTAGAGTACCCCATTCTGTGCAAAAGAGGAGTCCAGAGCGCACTAGAGGGGTGCTAAAGCATCTACACTGTCAAGAAATGCCTCTGGGGAAGAAGGGAGAAATCTGGAGGGGTTGCGAGGAGACTAGAGGGTGTCTAAGGGGCCTGGGGACCAGAAGAGAGCTGGGATCTAGACTCTGTGGAAAAGAGCACCCCTCTAGTGTACTCTGGACCCCTCTGTTCCACAGAATTTGGCCACCCAGCACTCTTCTGCGCCCCCAGACCCCTTATACACCCTCTAGTCTCCTCGCAACCCCTCCAGATTTCTCCCTTCTTCCCCAGAGGCATTTCTGGACAATGTATACACCTTAGCACTCCCTCTAGTGCGCTCTGGACACCTCTTTTCCACAGAATTGGGCCCCCAGCTCTCTTATGGCCCCCTAGACCACTTAGACACCCTCTAGTCTCCTCAGAAGGCCTCCAGATTGCTCCCTTCTTTCCCAGAGACATTTCTTGACCATGTAGACACCTTAGCACCCCTCTAGTGCGCTCTGGACCCCTAAGGTGTCTACATGGTCCAGAAATGCCTCTGGGGAAGAAGGGAGAAATCTGGAGGGGTTGCGAGGAGACTAGAGGGTGGCTAAGGTTTCGGGGGGGCACCAAAAGAGCTGGGGGGCCACATTTCTGTGGAAAAGAGGGGTCCAGAGCACACTAGAGGGGTGCTAAGGGGTCTACACTGTCCAGAAATGGCTCGGGGGAAGAAGGGAGAAATCTGGAAGGGTTGCGAGCACACTATAGGGTGTCTAAGGGTCCTGGGGGGCGAGAAGAGAGCTAGAGTACCCCATTCTGTGCAAAAGAGGAGTCCAGAGCGCACTAGAGGGGTGCTAAAGCATCTACACTGTCAAGAAATGCCTCTGGGGAAGAAGGGAGAAATCTGGAGGGGTTGCGAGGAGACTAGAGGGTGTCTAAGGGGCCTGGGGACCAGAAGAGAGCTGGGATCTAGACTCTGTGGAAAAGAGCACCCCTCTAGTGTACTCTGGACCCCTCTGTTCCACAGAATTTGGCCACCCAGCACTCTTCTGCGCCCCCAGACCCCTTAGACACCCTCTAGTCTCCTCGCAACCCCTCCAGATTTCTCCCTTCTTCCCCAGAGGCATTTCTGGACAATGTATACACCTTAGCACTCCCTCTAGTGCGCTCTGGACACCTCTTTTCCACAGAATTGGGCCCCCAGCTCTCTTATGGCCCCCTAGACCACTTAGACACCCTCTAGTCTCCTCAGAAGGCCTCCAGATTGCTCCCTTCTTTCCCAGAGACATTTCTTGACCATGTAGACACCTTAGCACCCCTCTAGTGCGCTCTGGACCCCTAAGGTGTCTACATGGTCCAGAAATGCCTCTGGGGAAGAAGGGAGAAATCTGGAGGGGTTCCGAGGAGACTAGAGGGTGTCTAAGGGGCCTGGGGGGCCACAAGAGAGCTAGGGGGCCCCACTCTGTGGAAAAGAGGAATCCAGAGTGCACTAGAGAGGTAGTAAGGTGTCTACATGGTCCAGAAATGCCTCTGGGGAAGAAGGGAGAAATCTGGAGGGGTTGCGAGGAGACTAGAGGGTGTCTAAGGGGTCTGGGGTGCCACAGGAGGGGTGGGGGGCCCCACTCTGTGGAAAAGAGGAATCCCGAGCACACTAGAGGGGTGCTAAGACATCTACATGGTCCAGAAATACCTCTGGGGAAGAAGGGAGAAATCTGGAGGGGTTGCGAAGAGACTAGAGGGGGTCTAAGGGGACCAAAGAGAGCTGGGGGCCCTATTCTGTGGAAAAGAGGTGTCCAGAGCGCACTAGAGGGGTGCTAAGGGGTCTACACTGTCAAGAAATGCCTCTGGGGAAGAAGGGAGAAATCTGGAGGGGTTGCGAGGAGACTAGAGGCTGTCTAAGGCGCCTGGGGGGCCCGAAGACAGCTCCAGGTCACAGCAAGTACCCCAGTAGGGGTGTTCTGAGCAGGCGAGGAGTTTTAAGGGGACTAGGTGGCCAAAAACCCAACTGTGGGGAACCAGGACGAAATATGAAAGGTTTCTGAGGAGACCAGCTGTTCTCTAGGAGGCCTGGGGTCCAGAGAACAGCTCTGGGGCCATACCAGCACCCCAGGAGGCATGCTCAGCAGAGCAGAGGGGTCCTAAGGGGCCTAAACAGCCAAAATAGGAGAACTGGCTAACAAGGAAGACCTCAGGAGGTGCTCTGAGGGGACAGGAGGGGATGGATTTTGAGCAGACTAGGGGACGCATAGAGGTATGTGAGGCACAACCAAGGAAGACAGAGGAGCCTTAAGGGGACTGGAAGGAAAGGGGAGCGGAAGGAAAGGGGATCTGATGGGATAGAGGGCACATGGAATGGTCATAGCGATAGGGCATAGAGAGGACTCTACAGTGCAGCCAATGGAAAAGAAGGGCTGTAGGGCATACTGAAAGGGCGCAATGAATGCATAGGGTTCTGGGGTACCCCCAAGGCAAACCAAGGCGTCCTGAGGGCAGCGTGTGGCACTCAGAGGGGTTCTGATGGGGCTAAAGGGCTAGGAGATGGACCCTAAGGGGCTCAGAGGGCAAAGAGAGGCATCCTGAGAGGACTAGAGGGAAAAGCAAAGGCGCCGAGACGCACCAATGGCAAACGGAGAGGTTTTGAGGAGACTAGAGGGAAAAGAGGGGGGACTTAATAGGACAAGAGGACAAACATAGGAGTCTTGATGCTACCAGAGGGCCTACAGACACCAAATGTCAGAATAACCTTGCAGGAACTAGAAAGAAGCAAAGAATTTTGAAGGGACAAGAGAACAAATGGAGTGCCTTGGAGCATACCTAAAAGCAAATGGATTGGTCCTGAGGGAACTAGGGAGCAAATGGGTGAGTCCTGGGGGGGACGCGGAGGAAAACTGAAGGTTCTGGGGCATTAGCTCACCTGCCATAATCTTCCTGTGTGGAGCCTGCTTCTTCCCTCTGAGAAGTTGGCCTTTGCTTTCATTGCACAGGCAGCTGTGAGCTGTTGCGTAGTCTCGGCAGACAAGTTGGGGATCGCTGCCCAGGCAGTCGTGACCTGCAACACTGCATGCTCAGAACAGTTCTCAGGAAGTCACGCGTACTCATAACCTGAAGAGCAAAAAGCAAATCTCTCTTAAGGTCAGTTTTTATTTCATCATAGGAGCAAGCTTTCCCTCTCTTCTGCACTGTACTGCCTCTAACAGCACACCTTCCTCATCACCATTTTCCCCTGCTCCTTTCACTCCTCTCAGTTGCCCCTGCGTCTTAGATCTCTAAAGCAGCTGTTTCTCATCCACAGGTACTTTCCTGTCCTGTTGCCGATTCACCCCCCGGTTGTCCTATAGCAAGCAGTTGAGACACCTTGGCCTAATTCTTAGCCGCACACGCCTTTTGATCTGGCAAGCAGCTCAGACAGAGCAGAGGGCAGCAAGAAAGGTGGATCTGAATGTAGTAGACTTGGGCACCGAGCAAGATGGAAGCAGCAGCAAGGCATCAAAGAGATGGCATCTTTGTAAAGAAAAGAGATATAGTTCCAGGCTACCGGGGATTCTCTGTACCTGTGGCCAGGGCTCCTGCCTGCAGGCTCTTTCCACACAGTTAAAGGTAGCTGAACGCAGTGCCCTTGGGAGGCAGTGACATGGTGTCCCCGGTACTGCTGTGGGGTGGCTGTTCCAGGGTCTCTCAGGCTGTTTTGGGGTCCTTGGACAGAGACAGTGCTGTTCACATTTCCTTGAGGACTTTCCCTTGTGCTGCACAGCAGGACAGCTCTGCACCGTGCCCTCCCAGCACTGCCACTCCTCATAGCTGCTGCCTAATTGGCCCCAATCTTGAGCAAAGCTACAACTACCAGGAGCCCGCAGCGCCCTCCTACTCTCCCTGCCCTCCCCATTTCCAAGAGGGACGGCCCCAGCCCCTGGGGGCAAGCCTGCCTGGTCACACCAGAGATGGAAAATGCTTCCTGCCTTGTACCAGGGAAAACCAGGGAAATGCCACTGTCCCCAATGACCTATGGGGACTCCTGCGTGAGCGGCACATGTCCAGTAAGGAACAGACCCAGCGGGCCACTGCTGCAGGGCTGAGAAGGCACCGGCACCTGGAACTGCAGCTCCTGGCCTGCCACAGAGCATAACGTGGCCGGCTGGTGAGAACCCCGCTGGCAAAGGACTGCCCCTCCGGCCGCCTCGAGAGGCACAGCATGCTGTCCGAGCAGCCCAATGCGGGAAGACTACATCTCCCGGCATGCCGTTCAAACAAAAAAAAGGCCTCCCGGAAGCCCGGTGCCGGAAGACTACCGCTCCCGGCATGCCAGCGGCGCCCCCCGGACCCCCCCCCCTCCCCCCGTAGCGCTAGGTGAAGTTTAACCCTGTGGAGATTCCGTTCCTTTCCGTCCCGCCCCCGTTCCCTTTTCCTCCCTGTCTCCCCGGAATCCACCGCAGAGCCCCGAGCGCGACCCCGCGATCCCCAGCACCGGCCCGGGGCTCCCCCGACACCGCCGCGGCCGGCTACGGGTCAACTCCAACACTGCCCCTGCCTCCCCCCACGACCCTCCCTGCGCTTCCCCTGGGATCCCTCCTCCCCCTCCCCAACGCGGTCCCCAGCGGACATAGGAGACACCCCCCCCCTCCCCGTGCTCCTCCGACTGCGCAATAAACCGCACCACAGCCCCAGCGGACCGCCTGCCTTCCCCCCTGCCCCATCCTGGCGCACCCCCCTTCTTCCCCCCCAGCACCACTGCAGACCCACCGCACCTCCTTCCTCCCCACCCGAACCCCAACGCACCCCCTTACCCCCCCCATACCACCACAGCCTCGGCACACCCCCTTCCTCCCTCCCTCCACCTCCATGGCCCCGGAGCACTGCTCTTCCCCACCACATCCTCAGCCCCCACTGCCCCAGCACACCACCCTCCCTAGCCCCGGTGCAGTTTCCCCTGGCCCCAGTTGTGCTGCGCTGCCCGGGACACTCCCACCCACCAGGACCCCCGGCACATGAGGGACCTGCAGCCCGGAGCGCGCACCCCCCCAGCCCCGCTCACCTCCTCCGCAGGGCAGCCGCGTGCCGGTCCCAGGCAGCAGTGCTCAGCAGCAGCTCCATCGTCCAGAACCAGCCCCAGCATGAGCTTCCCCCAAATGCAGCCCCAGCCCAGGCGTGTGCCCGCCCTTGCCATCAGCCCCACCTGGGGCTTGTCCCACCTGCCCCAGCCATGGAGCCCCACCTGGGGCCTGTCCTGCCACCCAGCTCCACCTGGCATTCATCCCAGCCCCAGGGCCTGCAGCTGCAGCCCATCAGGAACTGGGGAGAGGGAATGGCCATCAGCCCCATCAGGGACAACTGGGGCTGCCAGGGCAGCAGAGGCACCCCCACTCCTGAGAGCAGCTTCCTGAAAGCTGAAGGGAGAGGCCTGGGGTATAGAGAGGGGAAAGGGGAGTATGCAGAGGACAAGAGAACAAATGGAGAGCTCTGGGTACAACAGAAGTAGAAAAAGGCAATGACAGAGCAAACAGAGTGACTCTGGGGGCACCACCAAGAAGCACCCAGAAAACTCTGGGACAGGAGAGAAAGCTAAACAGAGAACTTTGCAGTGTGCTGCAAAACAACCACAGGGCCCAACAAAAGACACACAGAGCCCTTGGGGGCAACCCAAAATGTGAATTGAGGGCTCCGGAGGGCATCAGAGGGCAAATGCAGGGCTCTGGGGCAAAGCAAAATACAAATAAAGGGGCTTAGGGCACACCAGAGGGGTCATAAGGCATGTCACAGGACTCAGTGCAGCTGACAGGATGGTGCCTGCAGGCTCCCCCCACCCCCATGGAAACTTTATCTCCCCACTCCAGGCACACAGGCCCTGGCACCAGACCCACAAGGGACACTGGGGAGTGCTGAAAGCAAATCCAGAAGCAGTCTGGTGACCTCACACAGCCCTGCAGGGGCCCTGGGTGCCCCCACAATGATGGGAAACACCCCCAAGAGCCCAGGCAATGCAAGGGAAATTCCCCACAGCTCTGTCAACAGCACTGGGTTCCCTGGGAAGCGCAGGCACTCCAAAGTACAAGGGACTCGGGGACCAGCTCCCAGCCCCGGACACAATGTGTAATCTCCTCCCCTGGGCATCATCTTCAGGCAAACCAACAGCAGGAACCACAGAGATGAGTGCAAAGAATAAAGCAACTGTTTATTGTTTTACTGCGCAGAAACAATAGCTGGAAGCAAGTCTGCCATGGAGCTCAGTGTCAGCATGCTTCCCCTTACCTGTGATGCCTGAAGAGTCATCACTACACCAGCGTCCATCCATCCATCAGGGAAGGGTCATCTCCTGCTGCTGCCCTTGATGTGGCAGGTGTCCGAGTAGCTGACAGCCTACTCCTCTGCTTTTTCCTTCAGGGATAGGATTCATCTCAGAGATGAGAGGAAAATGCCTGATCTTGCCTGTCTGCACTTCTGCCCTACCCCAGGCTAGAGCCCTGCAAGACACTTCCACAGCTCTCAGCTCACCTGTCACATTGCCAGTCTCCGTGTGATGGGCCTGCGCCATATCAAATCCAGAGCGCAGGTCGGTGTGCAGAGCTGAACGCTGGGTACAGGGGAAGGTTACAAAGCCCAAAGAAGGGTTTGCAGCCTGCTGCTTAGGCTTCAGGGCTTACAGTTTATCTAAGGATTTAGCCCTTTTCCTTTATCAGTAAGTCATAAGCCCTGAACACTAACTGCAGGTCTTGGAACCCTAATAGTTGCCGAGACTTTAAAATTTATGGCTAAGGTTGGATTTTAAATTCTGCGCCCTGATCACTAAACGAGCAAACTGTAAACCCTGACTGATAAAGACTGAGCCCCACAAAAGAAAGGAATAAACTGTAACTCCGGAGTGAGAGACCCTCAACAACAAACTAAACAATAAACCTTAAGTGAAAAATTCCAAACCCTCAGCTTTAAGCAACAAACACCAAAGCACCCATACACATGAAAACAGTAAAGAGAAGGCAAGGAGTTTTGCCCACAGCTTAAGAAGTTTTCCCTTCCTCTAGAAGCACAGCAGAACGGGAAGACATGCACCAGAATCACGTTACAGCTGCTGTTTAGAGGCTTGGTTTTAGCCACCATTCAAATGTGAGCATGTGCAAGAATCACTCCACAGGACTGCACTAGGCTGCACTTGCACTGAACCTACCTGAAGCACTGCAAGCACTAATTCATCTCCGGGTCAGACAATTAATATTTTTGGTCCTCTCAGCTCCATGGGCAAACATCCACAGCCAGTGACACCAGTGACCACCTAGGGAACAATCACCTCGCACCTCCCAGCACTGCTCACATACGATGCAGCCCAGGACTTAGCTGTGTCCACGCTGCAAGTCAGAGCTCACTCTCCATGGCCAGCCGCGCATCTCCGCAGAGCTCCCAGCTGTGACAAGGCTCCTTCGACTGCCCGACTGGGCTTCGGCACCTGCAAAGAGGCCAGAGCAGTTAGTTAGAGGCCGGGCAACTGCACAGCCCTCCTAGAACTACTCCCTAGTCCAAGGCCCGTAATTGTTCCCACAGTTATGACTGACCCTCCCTGCTGCTTCAGTCACCCTCTCTGGCTCCATTTCATCACAAAGATGTCACAGCAGCTCTCACGGACAGGCAGGCTCGCTCAGGCACCCGGCCGCCTCCAGCCTTTGCTAGATGGTCCTCCGCAGGGAAACTCTGCCTCTGATGGACACTCTCAGAAAGCACCGTCCAGCCAAGGCAGGATAAAAAGTAAGGCCTCCAAAACCTCCAAACCCTGGAGAGATGGAGCTGATGGGAAACTGACTTGTGCTACCAGTACTGTAGATTATGGCTTTGCTGTGTACTACGGTGCTGTTGCTCATACACATGTAACCCCATTTCTCTGCTATAGCAAAGTTACTGTTGTAGCTGGCTCCTGAAAGAAACAGTAACTTGCGAAAACGAAAATCCCAGGTAAGACAGTTGCATACTTAAGACATGAGTTGTGAAGGACCTTTACTCTCAAAGTACAAACAATACTGGAACCTCTGGACTTCAAAGAAGGAAGGTCTAGAAGGTTTAGGGCCCAACACTAATAATGCTAGAAACAGAAATTGTTTGGAGGGACCAGAACAGCAAAGAGAAAGGAGTTCCAAGGAAAGAAACAAGCCAGAAGCTATGTAAATGATTGCATTCATCAGGAAGCGATGGCAGGGGTGGGGTGGGTGTGCGTGTTGACAGCACAGCATATCCCCTCAGGAAGCACTAAATCAACAACATGGGTTGAGCTGTAGACATAGGGAAGACACCACTTTGCATTAAAGGCAGACCTGACAGAAAAGTGGGCTCAATGCCAGCATCGCAATCACAACTCAAGCTGCACCACGTGACAGCCCTGGCTGCGCGCAGGCAGACAAGAGGCAGTAACTGCAGACCGCGCTGACGAGTAGGACAGACAGCAGCAGCAGCAGCTCCAGACCGCCCTACCGCGAGCGCCTGTCCTAACGCCCAAGGTCTCGGAGCCTCTGCTGCTCTCTGCCTCCGTGACACCTTCCCCAGGAGCCTCTTCGCTGCCTGCCGCGTACCCCACGGCATCTCTAGCCCGCTAGTGCTCCCCCGCTGCACAGCCACAGCCCCGCGCCTCCGCGGGCAGAGTCCCCGCGGAGGTGTCCGACGTGACCCGAACCAGACCGACCGACGGCACCCTCCGGGCGCTGCCGATCACCATCTCTGCCGAGCGCCGACCACCTCTCGCCACCCGCCGCACCAGACAAAACGCAAAGGAACGACAGACCTCCACCTGGACGCGGGGACAGGGGGGAGAACAAAAGAAAAGAGGGGCAGAGAGCTTGGCAGATGGATGGAGGGAGAAAGAAAGAGAGGGACAGAGAGCCGGCCCCAGGGTCTGGGCACTGGACAAAGGAAGAGAAAGAGAGGGACAGAGGGCCACACAGATGGAGGGAGGGCTGCACAGAGGACCGGGGAGCAGAAGAGAGAAAAATGGGGAAGGCGAGGCGGCCAGAGGAATGGCGAGGGAGCAACAGAGAAGGGGGGAGAACCGGAGAGAGGAACGGGGACGGGAAGAGAGGGACAGGGAGCCAGTAGGAGCGATGGGAAGAGGACGAGAACGACGAAGAGCTGGCCAGAAAGGTGGAGAGAGAAAAAGAGGGAGGGCAATTCAGACAGAGAGATGGGACAAAACAGGGGAAAAGAGGGATAGGGAGGCAAATAGATGGATGAGGAACTGAGCAGAGGGATGGAAATAGAGAGAGATGGCTGGAGGGGTGGACAGAGGGCTGGGAAGGCAAAGAGAAGTACAGGCAGAAAGGCAGATGAGAGCGGCAGACAGATGGGGAGCCGCACGGAAGGACAGCGAGCAGGTACTGGGATAGGAAGAGGAAGAGGACGATGAAGAGCTGGATAGAGCGATAGAGAGCCAGTTAGATGGACGCAGATATTGTCACAGAGATGGAAAGAGTACAAGAGGGATGGGGGAGCTGGGCAGAGGAACGAGTAGCTAAACAAAGGGATGGGGCACTGGACAGAGCCACGGGGAAAGAAAGAGAAGGATGGAGCGCTGGACAGAGGGGCAGGGAGCGGAACCGGATGGATCCCGACAGCCTGGCTCGCCATGCTCCGACTCCACCCCACCGGCTGAGCCCGCAGCGCTCTCTGCGCACCGCTGTGCCCAAAGTCCGCTCGTGGGCCTGCTCACCCGTATCCCTACGGCTCCGGGGTGTCTGTGGGAGCGAGGGTGCACACACGGGCCCAGGCCGGGGAGGAACCTCGCGTTCAGTCACAGCATTTTACCATTCCTCGTGCATTAGCCCCTCTCAGATGCTCAACACCAAACGCCCTCAGCCCGTAACAACTTCAGTACCCGCGGCACCTAGTTTTTCCACGCTCTCAAATCTTCCTTGCTCTTTCCCGTCTTGTTTGAAAACCCTCCCAGACCCCTTCTGTACTTACATGCTTCCTCAAAACAGCATCACCAAAGTCAACAAAAAGGGCCGAGCTGCATCCCTTCGAGTTGCTGGCCCTCAGAACAGCATCCTGCAAGTGAATCAAGCCACCAAGGTCACTGGGAGATTCTCCTTTTAGAGCTTTCTTCCCCCAAAGCTTTAACGATGGCTCCCTAACCTGGGCAAATGCAGAGCCTCCCTTAAGCGCTGCGGCAGTTTTTACTCTGGCATCCCAAGTTGCTGCTAGGCAGCGAAGCAAGGCAAAGACGGGTGCGGTCACAGCTGACCCATCTAGCCACGAAAATTCTTATTTTAGGCCTCACTGGTCATTCCAGGTAAACAGACCAAAACAGAGCTCCAAACAAACAGGCGAGGCTTCGCACAGACCTCGTGGCCCAGCTAGCAACAGTAAGACTCTGTCTTACTGAAGACTCTGGGCTACCAGTCGCTATCCCCCCCTCCTTTGCCGGTCCATGCATCGCGGCTTATTACCCGCGAGTCCGGTAAGGACGCTGCCGACCTTCCTGGGGCCGAAGCCTCCTCGTCGGGACCGGGCGGAGAACCTTTCTGCTGGCATTTGAATTCTCCTGGAAGCTCTCGATGCGTGATAACTTACAAAGGTCCGAGAGCGGTGGTAGCCTGTAGTTCTTCACGGCAGCACACAGTCGTTCCCCGAGGTCCTGAACGCCTACGATTAACACAGTTTATCAAAACAAAAATACTACTGCTACAGGGTGTAAAGGCAAGCTAAAATTTCCGCAGCCAAAGAAAACCCCTTCGCGTCTGACACAACGAGCCACACGCACCAGCGCCTATAGCTCGAGGCTAGCAACCCCTCCTGGGCGACGTTCTTCTGGCAGGCTGCGGATCTGAACTCCTCCATCTCGCCTAAGAGTCTCCGCTGGGACACAGCAACTTTGCCAGCCAGGGCTCGTTGACGGAGGCATAGTAAAATCCATCAGGGAGGGAGGAAAGCAAAAAAAAAAAAAAACAAACCAAGAAGAAAAAGAAAAAAAGAAAAAGATCAAAGCTCTGCAGAAAATCATAAGAATCCAAAGTTGTTTATAAGCACAAAAGCGGATCCAATATACACACTCAAGCAAGGTAAACAAGAATACGCAAGCCACAAGTACCGCTTCCCCTAACCCCTGTTCTGAGAGCTATGAAGACAGTCAGGCTTGCCGCGAAAGGGAAGTCAGACTAAGTAGCCGCTAGAGATCAACCTCTCGGAAACCTCCTGCGTCCGCGTTTTTGGCGCAACCGTGCTCTGCCCCTCAGTCAATTCAGACGCGCACAAGAAGAGCCACTGCTTGTAACACTTGCACAGCAACTGCCCCCCTGCCCCTGCTCGTTAAGATCAGCGCCCACTGCGCCACTCGGATAGATGATACTCCGCTGTCTCTTTATTTCCCTGATGTGATTACTTTAGAGGGAACTGAATAGATTGGATGGCCCCTGCGCGATCAAAGCTAAAAGTCTCAAAGACGGTTACAGCCCACATCGCTGCTGAACAGTCTTTCTCACAGCCAGAGACTTTTTGTTCCAGCCCCAAAGGGGACGTACAGGTGAGGCGACCGGCACCCGCTTTCCTTTACTGCCGTTTTCTAGCGGTGCTGCTCCCACGCAGTCAGCAGATGTGGAAAGCATTACTGAAAAAGGCTTTCCTTGTCCTGGGAATTTGAGGGCAGGAGGTTTTATAGCCACTTCTTCCAGTTCAGTGAAAGCAGAGTCACGTTCCTCGTCCCAGCTCCCTTCCCGACTCCCTCCCAGTACTTTCCACCGCGGTCTGCTGACACCGGCAAAGCCACCTTAATGCTGCTGGAGGAAACTAAATCCTCCTACAATTGCTCTAAGCGGGAACCGGTGAGAAGGAGCCTTAATTCCATGAGGCTTCAACCTATCTACTGTCATCCCGTCTCCCCAAATACCATTGCCAGGTAACTAACCCGGGGCTTGCGCTGATTGAGCCTTCCTGAAATCGATCTCTCAGTTTTACACTTCAGACCCTTCTCTCGCTCCCTTCCTCTTCAGTAGCTCTGGTCACTTGACCACCACTCCCCCAAGATAATAATTTGCTGTCTCGCAGCTCGTGAAGTATGACGCTTCACAGGCACGTAAAGTCACACACATGGAGACACATGTACGCAGAGCACTTCTCGTAATGCATACAGACCTTCCGTTATACGATGGCGATCTATTATTCGGATCGCTATTAATGGCGCTCCTTCCTTGCCAGGAGGAACGGGCTTTCCCTTTTTCTGGCAGAGGAAGACAGCTTTCACTTGGCTCCCTTGGATTCTATTACTTCAGCTTGCTCACGTTTTTTACTCTCTTCAACCTCAGCCGTGGCCATTAATCTAAGAGAGCATTCGTTCTGTCTTTCCCTTTCCACGTACGCGCGAGCAGTAACAACACAAAATAGAAACAGCCAAAGCAAAGCTAAGGCAGATACAGGCAACAGCAGCCACAGGGCAGGAACGGGTTACTCAGTCCTCAGCGCTGCCTCGGGGAGGCCAAAATAACTGCTAACGGTCATTAGCCATACTTACCCTAGTTACCCGTGCCAGAACGCCTCCTCCTGTAGCAGTTCCTGGTGATATCGAGGGGCCGCTGCACTCTGGCTTCCTTGTTTCATCCCGTCCCTTCGGTATTAACCGCAAGCAAACGCTCGTCCGTCTCTTCTCCTCGTCAGCATTTGCTGTCCTTGGTTCCACCTCTGTAAGGAAGCGATAAACTCGCGTTTTACTTCCAGTGAAACGCTTAGGTTTATGCATGATCTTTTTCTCTTTACCCTGTTTTCTTTTTCCCCCTTTTTTTTCTTTTTTTCTTCTTCTTTTCCTTAAGGGAAAGGTCTTAATACGGCACTTTGCACCATACGTTGCAGGGTAAACGGTCTGGAAACGTTACACACAGCAATTAGGGCTAGGTTATTAGGCAGGCGGGCACGTCGCCTAATACCTTCCTAACGCCATCTTCCACGAAACCTTATTTTTATTCCGCTTCAGTGTTATTGTTACTGTTCGCAAACCCTCGTATGCATGCGCTTAACCGACAACTCTCTCGGTCTTTAACTACGTGGAGGAACGACAGCCCTCGATTTGCCTGTCTCCCTTTCAGACCTATTACCTTTTTGAGACTGCTCCTAGCTTCCTCTTACTCTTGCATGCTGGCCTCACAGGCGACGACCAAAATGAACCACCGGATCCCCAGGTCTTGCTGCTTCTCTTCGAGATGTCCCCCTTCGGTGGGCTACCCTGCCAAACAAACCAAAAAGACTGCCGAGGCCGCGAGGGTACCAGATTTTCAGACCGCTTCTCCGAGGCTTTCGGGGTGACTGACGTCACCGCTTCGCTTCACGTTACTCACAGCTACCTTCGTCTATTACTTAGGGCTAAACCTGTTTCTGTTTGCAGAGGGGCTTGTTGCTTGTTTAAACTTGACATATAGTCCATAACCTGCTCTGCATGCTCCCTAGTCCCTTCTGCTTTTGCAACACTTGTGGTAATTCAAGGCGGTAATTAAGAGTCCCCATTGTCCCATAGGCTGGAGCGAGACATTGCTGCTGCTCTGAGGAGGTGCCTAAAAGCCACGCTGTTTTCGCTAGCATCACTGGGGCTTCCCAGAGCCCATCGGTGTTCTCTTTGGCTCTTCCCGAGCCTTTTAGGTTTTTTAGGCTATTCCTTAGCCCTCCATTTTAGGGCAATGTTCTCCTTAAGCACTGCGCACAGCACGATTATCCCAGATCAGCCACATCGTGCACACACAGAGGCTTCTGAGAGGCGGCTCAGAAGAAAAGAGAGAAAAGTCTCTTTGTCATCCGCACATTCACCCGTCAACACTCTTCACCAGGAAGTGCTCTAAGTTCCTGTTTCTCTAAAGCGGGACTGAGTCGAGGCGGAGACGCACATCGCACCCCATCTTTGTTAGAACGCCTCACTGCTGCGGGCACTGGGTCTGGCAGCAGTTTGAGGAATGTTTGGGGCCTTGCACAGAGTGCAGGGGAAGGTCTGGAGTCAGTGACAACATTGCGGCAGGGCTCGGAGGCGTTTTGGGGCCTGTGGGGGTGTTGGGGCAGGATTTGTGGGTGGTTGAGTGGGTGGTTTAATGGCTCTGGGGGGGCTGGTTGCAGGAAGGGTGGGACTCTGCGGGGCCCTCAGGGCAGGGGTGCCATCCCAGATGCGTAGTGAGCACACAGGGGTGCCCTACGTGGCTCTCAGCTCGGCGGGAGCAGCCACCGGTCTCCCACCCCACCAGACAGGGGAGCGGGGCGGGGGGGGGGGGGGGGAGGAGAGGAGGTGGAGGGATCTATGAGCTCGCAGAGAACGCCAGAGGAGGCAGCAGGGAACTCCCCAAGGACCCCGCGTCCCAGACGAGAGGAGGCATCAGGCTGCCGTGCCGCTGCTAGAGACATCCAGACCCCCGCGCAGACACCCCCCACACACTCCTCCAGGCTGCGTCCGCAGGGGCGAGCGCACGCCCCGGCCCGCGCTGGGGAGGAACCGGGGCCCTACAGGCGACACACGCAAAAGGGAGAGTCAGAGCCGCGCTCCGGCAGACCCGGCGCCGCGCAGACCCGGCGCGGTGCGGCGCGGCGCGGCCCCCGGCCCGACTCCCCCCCCCCCGCCCCGCCGCCTCCACGCAGCGACGGCCCCGGCTGGCAAGACACAGCCCGACACCCGCGGCCACCCGAAGACGCACGCTCGCCTCACCTCGCCTCACCGCGGCCCCCACATGCTCGACTCCAGCCCGCCTCTGCCCTCGCCCGCCGCCGTCCAGCCAAAACACCCGCCCTGCTCGCCGCCATCTTGCCCGCCGCCGCACCGCGCGTGCGCCGGCCGCCCAGGGCTCGCGCCGCCGCACCGCGCGTGCGCCGGCCGCCCAGGGCTCGCGCCGCCGCACCGCGCGTGCGCCGGCCGCCCAGGGCTCGCGCCGCCGCACCGCGCGTGCGCCGGCCGCCCAGGGCTCGCGCCGCCGCACCGCGCGTGCGCCGGCCGCCCAGGGCTCGCGCCGCCGCACCGCGCGTGCGCCGGCCGCCCAGGGCTCGCGCCGCCGCACCGCGCGTGCGCCGGCCGCCCAGGGCTCGCGCCGCCGCACCGCGCGTGCGCCGGCCCAGGACCGCGCGAGAGGGGCGGGGGGAGCGCAGCGCGAGGGGCGGGGGGAGCGCAGCGCGAGGGGCGGGGGGAGCGCAGCGCGAGGGGCGGGGGGAGCGCAGCGCGAGGGGCGGGGGGAGCGCAGCGCGAGGGGCGGGGGGAGCGCAGCGCGAGGGGCGGGGGGAGCGCAGCGCGAGGGGCGGGGGGAGCGCAGCGCGAGGGGCGGGGGGAGCGCAGCGCGAGGGGCGGGGGGAGCGCAGCGCCAGGGGCGGGGGGAGCGCAGCGCCAGGGGCGGGGGGAGCGCAGCGCCAGGGGCGGGGGGAGCGCAGCGCCAGGGGCGGGGGGAGCGCAGCGCCAGGGGCGGGGGGAGCGCAGCGCCAGGGGCGGGGGGAGCGCAGCGCGAGGCAGCCCAGACCCGCAATGGCCCCACCCTCGCGTGGTCGCAGCGCCGCGCTGCAGCCGGCCGGCTCCCGCGCGCCAACCGCAGCCCGCCGCGCCACCCCGGCGCTCAGGCCGAGCAGCGAGCGCCCCGAGGCTGCTCTGCCCGCGCCCGAGAGAGCGGCGGGCTTCAGCGAGCAGGCGCTGGGGCTGCCCCGGGGAGAGAGCGCCGCGGAGCAGCTCCGAGACGGCACTGCCCGTCCCCGCGCCCCCAGGAAGCACCGAGAAGGAAAAGCCCTCTCGGGAAAAGCGCTCCCGGTCCGTGAGCACCGGGCAGGGGGCACGAGCGCGGCCCCTGCGCTTACCCGTCCCCGAGAGAGCGCAGAGTAGCGGCCAACGCGGCGACCGGCAGCGCGCACGTGTGCGCCGGCTGCCCGCAACGGTCTCCGTACGCAGCGGTGGCCGCCGGCGGCTGCAGTGCTGCCTTGTCGACACGCGAGGGCAGCCGTGAGCGCGCCGGAACGCAATGCGCATGCGCGCCCCCCCTCCCGCGTGCAGTGCCGCCTTTCAGACACGCGAGGGCAGCAAGGAGCAGGGCGCAGCGCTTTCCTGCCCCCCTTGCAAAATACTCGCTAGGCAAAAGTGGCTTGGGCTCCTCCCGAACGCTTACCTGGCTTCATTACTACAGCTATTAGGAACCGAAGTGCATAGCCTTCTAGCAAAGGGAACGACCGTCTTTTCAAAACTTCCCGCGACTCCCCAGAATTGTCACTGCCTTGCATCAGCAGCCAGCTTCTTCCAACCCAGCCGCAAGAAACATTTTGCCTTCCCGGCAGAACTTTCTGCTCCCTGGGGGGTCCAAAGGAAACCCGTCACTCACTACTGTCTGTCAAAACGTACTGGAAGCCCTCAAATACAGGACAAGACGCCTTCTCTAAGGAAGCTGACTACTAGGTCTGCTTCACGGCAGCTTCTCCCCAGTATCAGGGTCCACTCAATAAACAAAATAGGACGAGAAATGTCTTAATCTGCTCCAAGTGCTTTCGTATAAGAGAACAACATCAAAACGAGGTATTATTGCATTTAGCCTCCACTACACGTGCTACCCCAGCGCCACGGACTTGCTTTAAAGCATCAGTGACGTACGCGGTCTGGCAGTAATTAATATTCACAGAATGAATACGCACTCGATCGAGTACGGGTGTTCATAAAAAGCTTTGCCAGTGCGTCGCTAGGTAACAAACCTAGACAAGCAGCTATTTGCCCTGATCCTTCGGCTTACATTTCTTCTGCCGGATGTAGTCAAACGTACCTGAACGCAGTGGCCTTGCGAGGCAGTGACACGGTGTCCGTGGGGTGGCTGTTCCAGGGTCTCTCGGGCTGTTCCAGGGTCCTCGGACAGCAACGGTGCTGGTCGACTTTCCCTTGCGCTGCACAGCAGGACAGCTCTGCACCGTGCCCTCCCAGCACCGCTACTCCTCCCAGCAGCTGCCTAACCGGCCCCAATCCTGAGCAAAGCTACGACCCCCAGGAGCCCGCAGCACCCCTCCTACTCTTCCCACCCTCCCCATTTCCAAGAGGGACAGCCACAGCCCCCGGGGACAACCCTGCCTGGTCACGCTGCTGTCCGAAAAGCGGATTCGTTGCCCGCTGTGCACTAAGCCAATAATGACACGCTCAGGAGAGACATTTGCTTATTTATTTCAGTTGTGCAAGCCTGGCTGCTCGGTGTTTTCCCCACAAATCAAGCGCAACTTCCCCCCCCCGCCCCGGCTTTCCAAGTAGCATTTATACAAGTTGCAAGGTTTGCAACTTTCCCTCTTACACCGGTTGGTTAGTGATTTACATACAATTCTAATATTGCTTACACACCATTTTAAAACTACGCATGCTCAGGGGAGGGGTCTTCACCCGGGCACAGGTCTTTCTGACCTATGGGCGTGATTTTCTTGTATTATAATGAGGACAGTTCAGTTCGGGGATACCTCGAATTCCTTTGCTAAATTGGCAACGTCTACATAGAAAACAAAACATTTTGATTTACTATTTCTTTAAGGCTTTAGCACTTCTAGCATGGCCTTGATTAAAGAATTATTTCCTCCCAGGAAATGGGGGGGGGGGGGGTTCCTCCTCATCTGCCTAGTTTAAACAGCAGGAACACTCTTTCTGAGCTTCCAAGGTTGTCTTGCAACACCATCGGAGATGGAAAACACTTCCTGCCCTGTACCGGGGAAAAACAGGGGCATTCCACTGTCCCCCGTGACCTGTGGGGACTCAGGCGTGAGTGACACACGTCCAGTAAGGAACAGACCCAGCGGGCACTACAGCTCCTGGCCTGCCACGCGGCCACCCGCTGGGAACCCCGCTGGCAGGGACCTGCCGCCGCCGCCCCCCCCGCGGGGCCACCTCGAGAGGCGCAGCATGGTCACCCAGTAGCCCCGCCTGAGAAGACTACACCTCCCAGCATACCGTGCACGCGAAAAGGGCGGCCCGGAAGCCCAGTGCCGGAAGACTACTGCTCCCGGCATGCCATGCCAAGCAACATGGCCGCCCGGAAGCCCAGTGCCGGAAGACTACCGCTCCCAGCATGCCGCGCTCAGAACAAACAGGCCCCACCGGAAGCCCAGTGCCGGAAGACTACTGCTCCCGGCATGCCGCGCCGAAAGCTACGGCTCCCCGCAGTCCCGCACCCCAACGCCCGCCCCCCACCCGCAGCGCTGGGGCACCTTTGACCCTCGGCACATTCCGTTCCTTTCCGTCCCGCCCCCCTTCCCCTTCCCCCCTGTCCCCCCGGAAACGGCCGCAGAGCCCCGAGCGCGGCCCCGCCGGCCCCACCACCGGCCCGGGGCTCCCCCGACACCCCCGCGACCGGCCCCGCCTCAGCTCCGACACTGCCCCCGCCCCTCCACGACCCTCCTCCCCCCGCTCCCCGACACGCTCCCGAGCTGACACAGGAGACACCCCCCCCCCCCCCCCCGCGCTCCTCCGACCGCGCAGTAAACCGCACCACAGCCCCGGCGCACCCCCTTCCTCCCCCCGCCTCCGTGGCCCCGGGACGCTCCCAGCCGCCGGGACCCCCGGCACATGCGGGACCCGCAGCCTGCAGTGCGCCTCCCCCGGCCCCGCTCACCTCCTCCGCGGGGCGGCCGCCGGGCTGGGCCCGAAGGGCCGTGCTCCGTGGCAGCTCCGCTGCCCAGCTCCTGCCCCAGCGCCAGCTCCCCCCAACTGCAGCCCCAGCCCCCAAATGTGGGCCTGCCCTTGCCATCAGCCCCACCTGGGGCCTGTCCTGCCACCCAGCTCCCCCTGGCATTCATCCCAGCCCCAGGGCCCGCAGCTGTGGGCCTGCAGGAACTGGGCAGGGGGCCTGGCCATCAGCCCCTTCAGGGACAGCTGGGGCTGCCAGGGCAGCAGAGGCACCCCCACTCTCCTGACAGCAGCTTGCTGAGAGCTGAAGGGAGAGCCCTGCCTGGGGTGTAGAGTGCGGAAAGGGGAGTATGCGGAGCACAAGAGAACAAATCGAGAGCTCTGGGTGCAACACAAGTCAAGAAAAAAAAAAAAAAAAAGAACAACGATAGAGCAAACAGAGTGACTCGGGGGGCACCAAAAGGAGGGCCCTGGGGCACACCCAGAAGCACCCAGAAAACTCCAGGACAGGAGAAAAAGCTAAACAGAGACCTCTGCGGCGTGCCGCAAAACACACACGGGGCCACGGGGCGCACCGAAAGGCACGTAGAGGGCTCGGGGGCAACCCAGAATGTGAACTGAGGGGTCCTGAGGGCATCAGAGGGCAAGTGCAGGGCTCTGGGGCAGACCAAAATACAGAGGAAGGGCCTTGGCGCACACCAGAGGGGTCACCAGGCACGCCGCAGGGCTCAACGCGGCTGACAGGATGGCGCCTGCAGGCTGCCCCAGGCACACGAGCGACACTGCGGAGTGCCAAAAGCAAATCCGGGAGCGGTTCGGGGACCTCACGCAGCCCTGGAGGGGCTCTGGCAGCCCTCGCGATGAGGGGAAACACCCCCAAGAGCCCCGAGGGTCCAGGCAACGCAAGGGAAATTCCCCGCAGCTCTGGGAACAGCACCGGGCACCCTGGCAAGCGCAGGCACTCCCAAGTACATGGGACTCGGGGACCAGCTCCCAGCCCCGGACACAATGCATAACCTCCTGCCTCAGGCATCGTGTTCAGGCAAACCGCCCTGGAGCTCGGCACCAGCGTGCCTCCCTTTACCTACGATATCCAAAGAGTCACCGCCGCACCAGCGTCTGTCCGTACGTCTGTCCGTCGGGGAAGGGTCAGCTCCTGCCCCTGCCCTCGACATGGCAGGTGTCCGAGTAGCCTCCCCCCAGTGCTTTTTCCTTCAGGGCTAGGATTCAGCTCGCAGAGCTGAGAGGAAAATGCCTGATCCCGCCTGCCTGCACTTCTGCCCCAACCCAGGCCAGAGCCCCTCAGGTTACTTAGTCCTCAGCGCTGCCTCGGGGAGGCCAAAATAACTGCTAACGGTCATTAGCCATACTTACCCTAGTTACCCGTGCCAGAACGCCTCCTCCTGTAGCAGTTCCTGGTGATATCGAGGGGCCGCTGCATTCTGGCTTCCTTGTTTCATCCCGGCCCTTCGGTATTAACCGCAAGCAAACGCTCGTCCGTCTCTTCTCCTCGTCAGCATTTGCTGTCCTTGGTTCCACCTCTGTAAGGAAGCGATAAACTCGCGTTTTACTTCCAGTGAAACGCTTAGGTTTATGCATGATCTTTTTCTCTTTACCCTGTTTTCTTTTTCCCCCTTTTTTTTCTTTTTTTCTTCTTCTTTTCCTTAAGGGAAAGGTCTTAATACGGCACTTTGCACCATACGTTGCAGGGTAAACGGTCTGGAAACGTTACACACAGCAATTAGGGCTAGGTTATTAGGCAGGCGGGCACGTCGCCTAATACCTTCCTAACGCCATCTTCCACGAAACCTTATTTTTATTCCGCTTCAGTGTTATTGTTACTGTTCGCAAACCCTCGTATGCATGCGCTTAACCGACAACTCTCTCGGTCTTTAACTACGTGGAGGAACGACAGCCCTCGATTTGCCTGTCTCCCTTTCAGACCTATTACCTTTTTGAGACTGCTCCTAGCTTCCTCTTACTCTTGCATGCTGGCCTCACAGGCGACGACCAAAACGAACAACTGCATCGCTAGGTCTAGCCCCCTCTGTTCAAGATGTGCCCCTTCGCGGCTTACGTTTCTTGGTCTCTTCAACTTCAGCCGTGGCAATTAATCTAAAAAAGTAAGTATGACATCTATTCCTTTCCGTAGCTGCGTGTACGATAACAAAACAAAAGAGAAACAGCCAAAGCAAAGCTAAGGCAGATACAGGCAACAGCAGCCACAGGGCAGGAACGGATTACTCAGTCCTCAGCGCTGCCTCGGGAAGGCCGAAATAACTGCTAACGGTCATTAGCCATACTTACCCTAGTTACCCGTGCCAGAACGCCTCCTCCTGTAGCAGTTCCTGGTGATATCGAGGGGCCGCTGCATTCTGGCTTCCTTGTTTCATCCCGGCCCTTCGGTATTAACCGCAAGCAAACGCTCGTCCGTCTCTTCTCCTCGTCAGCATTTGCTGTCCTTGGTTCCACCTCTGTAAGGAAGCGATAAACTCGCGTTTTACTTCCAGTGAAACGCTTAGGTTTATGCATGATCTTTTTCTCTTTACCCTGTTTTCTTTTTCCCCCTTTTTTTTCTTTTTTTCTTCTTCTTTTCCTTAAGGGAAAGGTCTTAATACGGCACTTTGCACCATACGTTGCAGGGTAAACGGTCTGGAAACGTTACACACAGCAATTAGGGCTAGGTTATTAGGCAGGCGGGCACGTCGCCTAATACCTTCCTAACGCCATCTTCCACGAAACCTTATTTTTATTCCGCTTCAGTGTTATTGTTACTGTTCGCAAACCCTCGTATGCATGCGCTTAACCGACAACTCTCTCGGTCTTTAACTACGTGGAGGAACGACAGCCCTCGATTTGCCTGTCTCCCTTTCAGACCTATTACCTTTTTGAGACTGCTCCTAGCTTCCTCTTACTCTTGCATGCTGGCCTCACAGGCGACGACCAAAACGAACAACTGCATTGCTAGGTCTAGCCCCCTCTCTTCAAGATGTGCCCCTTCGCGGCTTACGTTTCTTGGTCTCTTCAACTTCAGCCGTGGCAATTAATCTAAAAAAGTAAGTATGACATCTATTCCTTTCCGTAGCTGCGTGTACGATAACAAAACAAAAGAGAAACAGCCAAAGCAAAGCTAAGGCAGATACAGGCAACAGCAGCCACAGGGCAGGAACGGGTTACTCAGTCCTCAGCGCTGCCTCGGGAAGGCCGAAATAACTGCTAACGGTCATTAGCCATACTTACCCTAGTTACCCGTGCCAGAACGCCTCCTCCTGTAGCAGTTCCTGGTGATATCGAGGGGCCGCTGCATTCTGGCTTCCTTGTTTCATCCCGGCCCTTCGGTATTAACCGCAAGCAAACGCTCGTCCGTCTCTTCTCTTCGTCAGCATTTGCTGTCCTTGGTTCCATCTCTGTAAGGAAGCGATAAACTCGCGTTTTACTTCCAGTGAAACGCTTAGGTTTATGCATGATCTTTTTCTCTTTACCCTGTTTTCTTTTTCCCCCTTTTTTTTCTTTTTTTCTTCTTCTTTTCCTTAAGGGAAAGGTCTTAATACGGCACTTTGCACCATACGTTGCAGGGTAAACGGTCTGGAAACGTTACACACAGCAATTAGGGCTAGGTTATTAGGCAGGCGGGCACGTCGCCTAATACCTTCCTAACGCCATCTTCCACGAAACCTTACTTTTATTCCGCTTCAGTGTTATTGTTACTGTTCGCAAACCCTCGTATGCATGCGCTTAACCGACAACTCTCTCGGTCTTTAACTACGTGGAGGAACGACAGCCCTCGATTTGTCTGTCTCCCTTTCAGACCTATTACCTTTTTGAGACTGCTCCTAGCTTCCTCTTACTCTTGCATGCTGGCCTCACAGGCGACGACCAAAATGAACCACCGGATCCCCAGGTCTTGCTGCTTCGAGATGTCCCCCTTCGGTGGGCTACCCTGCCAAACAAACCAAAAAGACTGCCGAGGCCGCGAGGGTACCAGATTTTCAGACCGCTTCTCCGAGGCTTTCGGGGTGACTGACGTCACCGCTTCGCTTCACGTTACTCACAGCTACCTTCGTCTATTACTTAGGGCTAAACCTGTTTCTGTTTGCAGAGGGGCTTGTTGCTTGTTTAAACTTGACATATAGTCCATAACCTGCTCTGCATGCTCCCTAGTCCCTTCTACTTTTGCAACACTTGTGGTAATTCAAGGCGGTAATTAAGAGTCCCCATTGCCCCATAGGCTGGAGCGAGACATTGCTGCTGCTCTGAGGAGGTGCCTAAAAGCCACGCTGTTTTCGCTAGCATCACTGGGGCTTCCCAGAGCCCATCGGTGTTCTCTTTGGCTCTTCCCGAGCCTTTTAGGTTTTTTAGGCTATTCCTTAGTCCTCCATTTTAGGGCAATGTTCTCCTTAAGCACTGCGCACAGCACGATTATCCCAGATCAGCCACATCGTGCACACACAGAGGCTTCTGAGAGGCGGCTCAGAAGAAAAGAGAGAAAAGTCTCTTTGTCATCCGCACATTCACCCGTCAACACTCTTCACCAGGAAGTGCTGTAAGTTCCTGTTTCTCTAAAGCAGGACTGAGTCGAGGCGGAGACGCACATCGCACCCCATCTTTGTTAGAACGCCTCACTGCTGCGGGCACTGGGTCTGGCAGCAGTTTGAGGAATGTTTGGGGCCTTGCACAGAGTGCAGGGGAAGGTCTGGAGTCAGTGACAACATTGCGGCAGGGCTCGGAGGCGTTTTGGGGCCTGTGGGGGTGTTGGGGCAGGATTTGTGGGTGGTTGAGTGGGTGGTTTAATGGCTCTGGGGGGGCTGGTTGCAGGAAGGGTGGGACTCTGCGGGGCCCTCAGGGCAGGGGTGCCATCCCAGATGCGTAGTGAGCACACAGGGGTGCCCTACGTGGCTCTCAGCTCGGCGGGAGCAGCCACCGGTCTCCCACCCCACCAGACAGGGGAGCGGGGCGGGGGGGGGGGGGGGGAGGAGAGGAGGTGGAGGGATCTATGAGCTCGCAGAGAACGCCAGAGGAGGCAGCAGGGAACTCCCCAAGGACCCCGCGTCCCAGACGAGAGGAGGCATCAGGCTGCCGTGCCGCTGCTAGAGACATCCAGACCCCCGCGCAGACACCCCCCACACACTCCTCCAGGCTGCGTCCGCAGGGGCGAGCGCACGCCCCGGCCCGCGCTGGGGAGGAACCGGGGCCCTACAGGCGACACACGCAAAAGGGAGAGTCAGAGCCGCGCTCCGGCAGACCCGGCGCCGCGCAGACCCGGCGCGGTGCGGCGCGGCGCGGCCCCCGGCCCGACTCCCCCCCCCCCGCCCCGCCGCCTCCACGCAGCGACGGCCCCGGCTGGCAAGACACAGCCCGACACCCGCGGCCACCCGAAGACGCACGCTCGCCTCACCTCGCCTCACCGCGGCCCCCACATGCTCGACTCCAGCCCGCCTCTGCCCTCGCCCGCCGCCGTCCAGCCAAAACACCCGCCCTGCTCGCCGCCATCTTGCCCGCCGCCGCACCGCGCGTGCGCCGGCCGCCCAGGGCTCGCGCCGCCGCACCGCGCGTGCGCCGGCCGCCCAGGGCTCGCGCCGCCGCACCGCGCGTGCGCCGGCCGCCCAGGGCTCGCGCCGCCGCACCGCGCGTGCGCCGGCCGCCCAGGGCTCGCGCCGCCGCACCGCGCGTGCGCCGGCCGCCCAGGGCTCGCGCCGCCGCACCGCGCGTGCGCCGGCCGCCCAGGGCTCGCGCCGCCGCACCGCGCGTGCGCCGGCCCAGGACCGCGCGAGAGGGGCGGGGGGAGCGCAGCGCCAGGGGCGGGGGGAGCGCAGCGCGAGGGGCGGGGGGAGCGCAGCGCGAGGGGCGGGGGGAGCGCAGCGCGAGGGGCGGGGGGAGCGCAGCGCGAGGGGCGGGGGGAGCGCAGCGCCAGGGGCGGGGGGAGCGCAGCGCCAGGGGCGGGGGGAGCGCAGCGCCAGGGGCGGGGGGAGCGCAGCGCCAGGGGCGGGGGGAGCGCAGCGCCAGGGGCGGGGGGAGCGCAGCGCCAGGGGCGGGGGGAGCGCAGCGCCAGGGGCGGGGGGAGCGCAGCGCCAGGGGCGGGGGGAGCGCAGCGCCAGGGGCGGGGGGAGCGCAGCGCCAGGGGCGGGGGGAGCGCAGCGCCAGGGGCGGGGGGAGCGCAGCGCCAGGGGCGGGGGGAGCGCAGCGCGAGGCAGCCCAGACCCGCAATGGCCCCACCCTCGCGTGGTCGCAGCGCCGCGCTGCAGCCGGCCGGCTCCCGCGCGCCAACCGCAGCCCGCCGCGCCACCCCGGCGCTCAGGCCGAGCAGCCAGCGCCCCGAGGCTGCTCTGCCCGCGCCCGAGAGAGCGGCGGGCTTCAGCGAGCAGGCGCTGGGGCTGCCCCGGGGAGAGAGCGCCGCGGAGCAGCTCCGAGACGGCACTGCCCGTCCCCGCGCCCCCAGGAAGCACCGAGAAGGAAAAGCCCTCTCGGGAAAAGCGCTCCCGGTCCGTGAGCACCGGGCAGGGGGCACGAGCGCGGCCCCTGCGCTTACCCGTCCCCGAGAGAGCGCAGAGTAGCGGCCAACGCGGCGACCGGCAGCGCGCACGTGTGCGCCGGCTGCCCGCAACGGTCTCCGTACGCAGCGGTGGCCGCCGGCGGCTGCAGTGCTGCCTTGTCGACACGCGAGGGCAGCCGTGAGCGCGCCGGAACGCAATGCGCATGCGCGCCCCCCTCCCGCGTGCAGTGCCGCCTTTCAGACACGCGAGGGCAGCAAGGAGCAGGGCGCAGCGCTTTCCTGCCCCCCTTGCAAAATACTCGCTAGGCAAAAGTGGCTTGGGCTCCTCCCGAACGCTTACCTGGCTTCATTACTACAGCTATTAGGAACCGAAGTGCATAGCCTTCTAGCAAAGGGAACGACCGTCTTTTCAAAACTTCCCGCGACTCCCCAGAATTGTCACTGCCTTGCATCAGCAGCCAGCTTCTTCCAACCCAGCCGCAAGAAACATTTTGCCTTCCCGGCAGAACTTTCTGCTCCCTGGGGGGTCCAAAGGAAACCCGTCACTCACTACTGTCTGTCAAAACGTACTGGAAGCCCTCAAATACAGGACAAGACGCCTTCTCTAAGGAAGCTGACTACTAGGTCTGCTTCACGGCAGCTTCTCCCCAGTATCAGGGTCCACTCAATAAACAAAATAGGACGAGAAATGTCTTAATCTGCTCCAAGTGCTTTCGTATAAGAGAACAACATCAAAACGAGGTATTATTGCATTTAGCCTCCACTACACGTGCTACCCCAGCGCCACGGACTTGCTTTAAAGCATCAGTGACGTACGCGGTCTGGCAGTAATTAATATTCACAGAATGAATACGCACTCGATCGAGTACGGGTGTTCATAAAAAGCTTTGCCAGTGCGTCGCTAGGTAACAAACCTAGACAAGCAGCTATTTGCCCTGATCCTTCGGCTTACATTTCTTCTGCCGGATGTAGTCAAACGTACCTGAACGCAGTGGCCTTGCGAGGCAGTGACACGGTGTCCGTGGGGTGGCTGTTCCAGGGTCTCTCGGGCTGTTCCAGGGTCCTCGGACAGCAACGGTGCTGGTCGACTTTCCCTTGCGCTGCACAGCAGGACAGCTCTGCACCGTGCCCTCCCAGCACCGCTACTCCTCCCAGCAGCTGCCTAACCGGCCCCAATCCTGAGCAAAGCTACGACCCCCAGGAGCCCGCAGCACCCCTCCTACTCTTCCCACCCTCCCCATTTCCAAGAGGGACAGCCACAGCCCCCGGGGACAACCCTGCCTGGTCACGCTGCTGTCCGAAAAGCGGATTCGTTGCCCGCTGTGCACTAAGCCAATAATGACACGCTCAGGAGAGACATTTGCTTATTTATTTCAGTTGTGCAAGCCTGGCTGCTCGGTGTTTTCCCCACAAATCAAGCGCAACTTCCCCCCCCCGCCCCGGCTTTCCAAGTAGCATTTATACAAGTTGCAAGGTTTGCAACTTTCCCTCTTACACCGGTTGGTTAGTGATTTACATACAATTCTAATATTGCTTACACACCATTTTAAAACTACGCATGCTCAGGGGAGGGGTCTTCACCCGGGCACAGGTCTTTCTGACCTATGGGCGTGATTTTCTTGTATTATAATGAGGACAGTTCAGTTCGGGGATACCTCGAATTCCTTTGCTAAATTGGCAACGTCTACATAGAAAACAAAACATTTTGATTTACTATTTCTTTAAGGCTTTAGCACTTCTAGCATGGCCTTGATTAAAGAATTATTTCCTCCCAGGAAATGGGGGGGGGGGGGGTTCCTCCTCATCTGCCTAGTTTAAACAGCAGGAACACTCTTTCTGAGCTTCCAAGGTTGTCTTGCAACACCATCGGAGATGGAAAACACTTCCTGCCCTGTACCGGGGAAAAACAGGGGCATTCCACTGTCCCCCGTGACCTGTGGGGACTCAGGCGTGAGTGACACACGTCCAGTAAGGAACAGACCCAGCGGGCACTACAGCTCCTGGCCTGCCACGCGGCCACCCGCTGGGAACCCCGCTGGCAGGGACCTGCCGCCGCCGCCCCCCCCGCGGGGCCACCTCGAGAGGCGCAGCATGGTCACCCAGTAGCCCCGCCTGAGAAGACTACACCTCCCAGCATACCGTGCACGCGAAAAGGGCGGCCCGGAAGCCCAGTGCCGGAAGACTACTGCTCCCGGCATGCCATGCCAAGCAACATGGCCGCCCGGAAGCCCAGTGCCGGAAGACTACCGCTCCCAGCATGCCGCGCTCAGAACAAACAGGCCCCACCGGAAGCCCAGTGCCGGAAGACTACTGCTCCCGGCATGCCGCGCCGAAAGCTACGGCTCCCCGCAGTCCCGCACCCCAACTCCCGCCCCCCACCCGCAGCGCTGGGGCACCTTTGACCCTCGGCACATTCCGTTCCTTTCCGTCCCGCCCCCCTTCCCCTTCCCCCCTGTCCCCCCGGAAACGGCCGCAGAGCCCCGAGCGCGGCCCCGCCGGCCCCACCACCGGCCCGGGGCTCCCCCGACACCCCCGCGACTGGCCCCGCCTCAGCTCCGACACTGCCCCCGCCCCTCCACGACCCTCCTCCCCCCGCTCCCCGACACGCTCCCGAGCTGACACAGGAGACTCCCCCCCCGCACTCCTCCGACCGCGCAGTAAACCGCACCACAGCCCCGGCGCACCCCCTTCCTCCCCCCGCCTCCGTGGCCCCGGGACGCTCCCAGCCGCCGGGACCCCCGGCACATGCGGGACCCGCAGCCTGCAGCGCGCCTCCCCCGGCCCCGCTCACCTCCTCCGCGGGGCGGCCGCCGGGCTGGGCCCAAAGGGCCGTGCTCCGTGGCAGCTCCGCTGCCCAGCTCCTGCCCCAGCGCCAGCTCCCCCCAACTGCGGCCCCAGCCCCCAAATGTGGGCCTGCCCTTGCCATCAGCCCCACCTGGGGCCTGTCCTGCCACCCAGCTCCCCCTGGCATTCATCCCAGCCCCAGGGCCCGCAGCTGTGGGCCTGCAGGAACTGGGCAGGGGGCCTGGCCATCAGCCCCTTCAGGGACAGCTGGGGCTGCCAGGGCAGCAGAGGCACCCCCACTCTCCTGACAGCAGCTTGCTGAGAGCTGAAGGGAGAGCCCTGCCTGGGGTGTAGAGTGCGGAAAGGGGAGTATGCGGAGCACAAGAGAACAAATCGAGAGCTCTGGGTGCAACACAAGTCAAGAAAAAAAGAAAAAAAAAAAAAAAAAGAACAACGATAGAGCAAACAGAGTGACTCGGGGGGCACCAAAAGGAGGGCCCTGGGGCACACCCAGAAGCACCCAGAAAACTCCAGGACAGGAGAAAAAGCTAAACAGAGACCTCTGCGGCGTGCCGCAAAACACACACGGGGCCACGGGGCGCACCGAAAGGCACGCAGAGGGCTCGGGGGCAACCCAGAATGTGAACTGAGGGGTCCCCGAGGGCATCAGAGGGCAAGTGCAGGGCTCTGGGGCAGACCAAAATACAGAGGAAGGGCCTTGGCGCACACCAGAGGGGTCACCAGGCACGCCGCAGGGCTCAACGCGGCTGACAGGATGGCGCCTGCAGGCTGCCCCAGGCACACGAGCGACACTGCGGAGTGCCAAAAGCAAATCCGGGAGCGGTTCGGGGACCTCACGCAGCCCTGGAGGGGCTCTGGCAGCCCTCGCGATGAGGGGAAACACCCCCAAGAGCCCCGAGGGTCCAGGCAACGCAAGGGAAATTCCCCGCAGCTCTGGGAACAGCACCGGGCTCCCTGGCAAGCGCAGGCACTCCCAAGTACATGGGACTCGGGGACCAGCTCCCAGCCCCGGACACAATGCATAACCTCCTGCCTCAGGCATCGTGTTCAGGCAAACCGCCCTGGAGCTCGGCACCAGCGTGCCTCCCCTTACCTACGATATCCAAAGAGTCACCGCCGCACCAGCGTCTGTCCGTCCGTCCGTCGGGGAAGGGTCAGCTCCTGCCCCTGCCCTCGACGTGGCAGGTGTCCGAGTAGCCTCCCCCCAGTGCTTTTTCCTTCAGGGCTAGGATTCAGCTCGGAGAGCTGAGAGGAAAATGCCTGATCCCGCCTGCCTGCACTTCTGCCCCAACCCAGGCCAGAGCCCCTCAGGTTACTTAGTCCTCAGCGCTGCCTCGGGGAGGCCAAAATAACTGCTAACGGTCATTAGCCATACTTACCCTAGTTACCCGTGCCAGAACGCCTCCTCCTGTAGCAGTTCCTGGTGATATCGAGGGGCCGCTGCATTCTGGCTTCCTTGTTTCATCCCGTCCCTTCGGTATTAACCGCAAGCAAACGCTCGTCCGTCTCTTCTCCTCGTCAGCATTTGCTGTCCTTGGTTCCATCTCTGTAAGGAAGCGATAAACTCGCGTTTTACTTCCAGTGAAACGCTTAGGTTTATGCATGATCTTTTTCTCTTTACCCTGTTTTCTTTTTCCCCCTTTTTTTTCTTTTTTTCTTCTTCTTTTCCTTAAGGGAAAGGTCTTAATACGGCACTTTGCACCATACGTTGCAGGGTAAACGGTCTGGAAACGTTACACACAGCAATTAGGGCTCGGTTATTAGGCAGGCGGGCACGTCGCCTAATACCTTCCTAACGCCATCTTCCACGAAACCTTATTTTTATTCCGCTTCAGTGTTATTGTTACTGTTCGCAAACCCTCGTATGCATGCGCTTAACCGACAACTCTCTCGGTCTTTAACTATGTGGAGGAACGACAGCCCTCGATTTGCCTGTCTCCCTTTCAGACCTATTACCTTTTTGAGACTGCTCCTAGCTTCCTCTTACTCTTGCATGCTGGCCTCACAGGCGACGACCAAAATGAACCACCGGATCCCCAGGTCTTGCTGCTGCTCTTCGAGATGTCCCCCTTCGGTGGGCTACCCTGCCAAACAAACCAAAAAGACTGCCGAGGCCGCGAGGGTACCAGATTTTCAGACCGCTTCTCCGAGGCTTTCGGGGTGACTGACGTCACCGCTTCGCTTCACGTTACTCACAGCTACCTTCGTCTATTACTTAGGGCTAAACCTGTTTCTGTTTGCAGAGGGGCTTGTTGCTTGTTTAAACTTGACATATAGTCCATAACCTGCTCTGCATGCTCCCTAGTCCCTTCTGCTTTTGCAACACTTGTGGTAATTCAAGGCGGTAATTAAGAGTCCCCATTGTCCCATAGGCTGGAGCGAGACATTGCTGCTGCTCTGAGGAGGTGCCTAAAAGCCACGCTGTTTTCGCTAGCATCACTGGGGCTTCCCAGAGCCCATCGGTGTTCTCTTTGGCTCTTCCCGAGCCTTTTAGGTTTTTTAGGCTATTCCTTAGCCCTCCATTTTAGGGCAATGTTCTCCTTAAGCACTGCGCACAGCACGATTATCCCAGATCAGCCACATCGTGCACACACAGAGGCTTCTGAGAGGCGGCTCAGAAGAAAAGAGAGAAAAGTCTCTTTGTCATCCGCACATTCACCCGTCAACACTCTTCACCAGGAAGTGCTCTAAGTTCCTGTTTCTCTAAAGCGGGACTGAGTCGAGGCGGAGACGCAGATCGCACCCCATCTTTGTTAGAACGCCTCACTGCTGCGGGCACTGGGTCTCGCAGCAGTTTGAGGAATGTTTGGGGCCTTGCACAGAGTGCAGGGGAAGGTCTGGAGTCAGTGACAACATTGCGGCAGGGCTCAGAGGCGTTTTGGGGCCTGTGGGGGTGTTGGGGCAGGATTTGTGGGTGGTTTAATGGCTCTGGGGGGGCTGGTTGCAGGAAGGGTGGGACTCTGCGGGGCCCTCAGGGCAGGGGTGCCATCCCAGATGCGTAGTGAGCGCACAGGGGTGCCCTACGTGGCTCTCAGCTCGGCGGGAGCAGCCACCGGTCTCCCACCCCACCAGACAGGGGAGCGGGGCGGGGGGGGGGGGGAGGAGAGGAGGTGGAGGGATCTATGAGCTCGCAGAGAACGCCAGAGGAGGCAGCAGGGAACTCCCCAAGGACCCCGCGTCCCAGACGAGAGGAGGCATCAGGCTGCCGTGCCGCTGCTAGAGACATCCAGACCCCCGCGCAGACACCCCCCACACACTCCTCCAGGCTGCGTCCGCAGGGGCGAGCGCACGCCCCGGCCCGCGCTGGGGAGGAACCGGGGCCCTACAGGCGACACACGCAAAAGGGAGAGTCAGAGCCGCGCTCCGGCAGACCCGGCGCCGCGCAGACCCGGCGCCGCGCGGCGCGGACCCCGGCCCGACTCCCCCCCCCCGCCCCGCCGCCTCCACGCAGCGACGGCCCCGGCTGGCAGGACACAGCCCGACACCCGCGGCCACCCGAAGGCGCACGCTCGCCTCACCTCGCCTCACCGCGGCGCCCACATGCTCGACTCCAGCCCGCCTCTGCCCTCGCCCGCCGCCGTCCAGCGAAAACACCCGCCCTGCTCGCCGCCATCTTGCCCGCCGCCGCACCGCGCGTGCGCCGGCCGCCCAGGGCTCGCGCCGCCGCACCGCGCCTGCGCCGGCCGCCCAGGGCTCGCGCCGCCGCACCGCGCCTGCGCCGGCCGCCCAGGGCTCGCGCCGCCGCACCGCGCGTGCGCCGGCCGCCCAGGGCTCGCGCCGCCGCACCGCGCGTGCGCCGGCCGCCCAGGGCTCGCGCCGCCGCACCGCGCGTGCGCCGGCCCAGGACCGCGCGAGAGGGGCGGGGGGAGCGCAGCGCGAGGGGCGGGGGGAGCGCAGCGCGAGGGGCGGGGGAGCGCAGCGCGAGGGGCGGGGGAGCGCAGCGCGAGGGGCGGGGGAGCGCAGCGCGAGGCAGCCCAGACCCGCAATGGCCCCACCCTCGCGTGGTCGCAGCGCCGCGCTGCAGCCGGCCGGCTCCCGCGCGCCAACCGCAGCCCGCCGCGCCACCCCGGCGCTCAGGCCGAGCAGCGAGCGCCCCGAGGCTGCTCTGCCCGCGCCCGAGAGAGCGGCGGGCATCAGCGAGCAGGCGCTGGGGCTGCCCCGGGGAGAGAGCGCCGCGGAGCAGCTCCGAGACGGCACTGCCCGTCCCCGCGCCCCCAGGAAGCACCGAGAAGGAAAAGCCCTCTCGGGAAAAGCGCTCCCGGTCCGTGAGCACCGGGCAGGGGGCACGAGCGCGGCCCCTGCGCTTACCCGTCCCCGAGAGAGCGCAGAGTAGCGGCCAACGCGGCGACCGGCAGCGCGCACGTGTGCGCCGGCTGCCCGCAACGGTCTCCGTACGCAGCGGTGGCCGCCGGCGGCTGCAGTGCTGCCTTGTCGACACGCGAGGGCAGCCGTGAGCGCGCCGGAACGCAATGCGCATGCGCGCCCCCCTCCCGCGTGCAGTGCCGCCTTTCAGACACGCGAGGGCAGCAAGGAGCAGGGCGCAGCGCTTTCCTGCCCCCCTTGCAAATACTCGCTAGGCAAAAGTGGCTTGGGCTCCTCCCGAACGCTTACCTGGCTTCATTACTACAGCTATTAGGAACCGAAGTGCATAGCCTTCTAGCAAAGGGAACGACCGTCTTTTCAAAACTTCCCGCGACTCCCCAGAATTGTCACTGCCTTGCATCAGCAGCCAGCTTCTTCCAACCCAGCCGCAAGAAACATTTTGCCTTCCCGGCAGAACTTTCTGCTCCCCGGGGGGTCCAAAGGAAACCCGTCACTCACTACTGTCTGTCAAAACGTACCGGAAGCCCTCAAATACAGGACAAGACGCCTTCTCTAAGGAAGCTGACTACTAGGTCTGCTTCACGGCAGCTTCTCCCCAGTATCAGGGTCCACTCAATAAACAAAATAGGATGAGAAATGTCTTAATCTGCTCCAAGTGCTTTCGTATAAGAGAACAACATCAAAACGAGGTATTATTGCATTTAGCCTCCACTACACGTGCTACCCCAGCGCCACGGACTTGCTTTAAAGCATCAGTGACGTACGCGGTCTGGCAGTAATTAATATTCACAGAATGAATACGCACTCGATCGAGTACGGGTGTTCATAAAAAGCTTTGCCAGTGCGTCGCTAGGTAACAAACCTAGACAAGCAGCTATTTGCCCTGATCCTTCGGCTTACATTTCTTCTGCCGGATGTAGTCAAACGTACCTGCATGCGGTGGCCTTGCGAGGCAGTGACACGGTGTCCGTGGGGTGGCTGTTCAAGGGTCCTTGGACAGCAACGGTGCTGGTCGACTTTCCCTTGCGCTGCACAGCAGGACAGCTCCGCACCGTGCCCTCCCAGCACCGCCACTCCTCCCAGCAGCTGCCTAACCGGCCCCAATCCTGAGCAAAGCTACGACCCCCAGGAGCCCGCAGCACCCCTCCTACTCTTCCCGCCCTCCCCATTTCCAAGAGGGACAGCCCCAGCCCCCGGGGACAACCCTGCCTGGTCACGCTGCTGTCCGAAAAGCGGATTCGTTGCCCGCTGTGCACTAAGCCAATAATGACACGCTCAGGAGAGACATTTGCTTATTTATTTCAGAGTTGTGCAAGCCTGGCTGCTCGGTGTTTTCCCCACAAATCAAGCGCAACTTCCCCCCCCCCCCCCCCGGCTTTCCAAGTAGCATTTATACAAGTTGCAAGGTTTGCAACTTTCCCTCTTACACCGGTTGGTTAGTGATTTACATACAATTCTAATATTGCTTACACACCATTTTAAAACTACGCATGCTCAGGGGAGGGGTCTTCACCCGGGCACAGGTCTTTCTGACCTATGGGCGTGATTTTCTTGTATTATAATGAGGACAGTTCAGTCCGGGGATACCTCGAATTCCTTTGCTAAATCGGCAACGTCTACATAGAAAACAAAACATTTTGATTTACTATTTCTTTAAGGCTTTAGCACTTCTAGCATGGCCTTGATTAAAGAATTATTTCCTCCCAGGAAATTGGGGGGGGGGGGGGGGTTCTCCTCATCTGCCTAGTTCAAACAGCAGGAACACTCTTTCTGAGCTTCCAAGGTTGTCTTGCAACACCATCGGAGATGGAAAACACTTCCTGCCCTGTACCGGGGAAAAACAGGGGCATTCCACTGTCCCCCGTGACCTGTGGGGACTCAGGCGTGAGTGACACATGTCCAGTAAGGAACAGACCCAGCGGGCACTACAGCTCCTGGCCTGCCACGCGGCCGCCTGCTGGGAACCCCGCTGGCAGGGACCTGCCGCCGCCGCCCCCCCCGCGGGGCCACCTCGAGAGGCGCAGCATGGTCACCCAGTAGCCCCGCCTGAGAAGACTACACCTCCCAGCATACCGTGCACGCGAAAAGGGCGGCCCGGAAGCCCAGTGCCGGAAGACTACCGCTCCCAGCATGCCGCGCTCAGAACAAACAGGCCCCCACCGGAAGCCCAGTGCCGGAAGACTACTGCTCCCGGCATGCCGCGCCGAAAGCTACGGCTCCCCGCAGTCCCGCACCCCAACTCCCGCCCCCCACCCGCAGCGCTGGGGCACCTTTGACCCTCGGCACATTCCGTTCCTTTCCGTCCCGCCCCCCTTCCCCTTCCCCCCTGTCCCCCCGGAAACGGCCGCAGAGCCCCGAGCGCGGCCCCGCCGGCCCCACCACCGGCCCGGGGCTCCCCCGACACCCCCGCGACTGGCCCCGCCTCAGCTCCGACACTGCCCCCGCCCCTCCACGACCCTCCTCCCCCCGCTCCCCGACACGCTCCCGAGCTGACACAGGAGACTCCCCCCCCGCACTCCTCCGACCGCGCAGTAAACCGCACCACAGCCCCGGCGCACCCCCTTCCTCCCCCCGCCTCCGTGGCCCCGGGACGCTCCCAGCCGCCGGGACCCCCGGCACATGCGGGACCCGCAGCCTGCAGCGCGCCTCCCCCGGCCCCGCTCACCTCCTCCGCGGGGCGGCCGCCGGGCTGGGCCCAAAGGGCCGTGCTCCGTGGCAGCTCCGCTGCCCAGCTCCTGCCCCAGCGCCAGCTCCCCCCAACTGCGGCCCCAGCCCCCAAATGTGGGCCTGCCCTTGCCATCAGCCCCACCTGGGGCCTGTCCTGCCACCCAGCTCCCCCTGGCATTCATCCCAGCCCCAGGGCCCGCAGCTGTGGGCCTGCAGGAACTGGGCAGGGGGCCTGGCCATCAGCCCCTTCAGGGACAGCTGGGGCTGCCAGGGCAGCAGAGGCACCCCCACTCTCCTGACAGCAGCTTGCTGAGAGCTGAAGGGAGAGCCCTGCCTGGGGTGTAGAGTGCGGAAAGGGGAGTATGCGGAGCACAAGAGAACAAATCGAGAGCTCTGGGTGCAACACAAGTCAAGAAAAAAAGAAAAAAAAAAAAAAAAAGAACAACGATAGAGCAAACAGAGTGACTCGGGGGGCACCAAAAGGAGGGCCCTGGGGCACACCCAGAAGCACCCAGAAAACTCCAGGACAGGAGAAAAAGCTAAACAGAGACCTCTGCGGCGTGCCGCAAAACACACACGGGGCCACGGGGCGCACCGAAAGGCACGCAGAGGGCTCGGGGGCAACCCAGAATGTGAACTGAGGGGTCCCCGAGGGCATCAGAGGGCAAGTGCAGGGCTCTGGGGCAGACCAAAATACAGAGGAAGGGCCTTGGCGCACACCAGAGGGGTCACCAGGCACGCCGCAGGGCTCAACGCGGCTGACAGGATGGCGCCTGCAGGCTGCCCCAGGCACACGAGCGACACTGCGGAGTGCCAAAAGCAAATCCGGGAGCGGTTCGGGGACCTCACGCAGCCCTGGAGGGGCTCTGGCAGCCCTCGCGATGAGGGGAAACACCCCCAAGAGCCCCGAGGGTCCAGGCAACGCAAGGGAAATTCCCCGCAGCTCTGGGAACAGCACCGGGCTCCCTGGCAAGCGCAGGCACTCCCAAGTACATGGGACTCGGGGACCAGCTCCCAGCCCCGGACACAATGCATAACCTCCTGCCTCAGGCATCGTGTTCAGGCAAACCGCCCTGGAGCTCGGCACCAGCGTGCCTCCCCTTACCTACGATATCCAAAGAGTCACCGCCGCACCAGCGTCTGTCCGTCCGTCCGTCGGGGAAGGGTCAGCTCCTGCCCCTGCCCTCGACGTGGCAGGTGTCCGAGTAGCCTCCCCCCAGTGCTTTTTCCTTCAGGGCTAGGATTCAGCTCGGAGAGCTGAGAGGAAAATGCCTGATCCCGCCTGCCTGCACTTCTGCCCCAACCCAGGCCAGAGCCCCTCAGGTTACTTAGTCCTCAGCGCTGCCTCGGGGAGGCCAAAATAACTGCTAACGGTCATTAGCCATACTTACCCTAGTTACCCGTGCCAGAACGCCTCCTCCTGTAGCAGTTCCTGGTGATATCGAGGGGCCGCTGCATTCTGGCTTCCTTGTTTCATCCCGTCCCTTCGGTATTAACCGCAAGCAAACGCTCGTCCGTCTCTTCTCCTCGTCAGCATTTGCTGTCCTTGGTTCCATCTCTGTAAGGAAGCGATAAACTCGCGTTTTACTTCCAGTGAAACGCTTAGGTTTATGCATGATCTTTTTCTCTTTACCCTGTTTTCTTTTTCCCCCTTTTTTTTCTTTTTTTCTTCTTCTTTTCCTTAAGGGAAAGGTCTTAATACGGCACTTTGCACCATACGTTGCAGGGTAAACGGTCTGGAAACGTTACACACAGCAATTAGGGCTAGGTTATTAGGCAGGCGGGCACGTCGCCTAATACCTTCCTAACGCCATCTTCCACGAAACCTTATTTTTATTCCGCTTCAGTGTTATTGTTACTGTTCGCAAACCCTCGTATGCATGCGCTTAACCGACAACTCTCTCGGTCTTTAACTATGTGGAGGAACGACAGCCCTCGATTTGCCTGTCTCCCTTTCAGACCTATTACCTTTTTGAGACTGCTCCTAGCTTCCTCTTACTCTTGCATGCTGGCCTCACAGGCGACGACCAAAATGAACCACCGGATCCCCAGGTCTTGCTGCTGCTCTTCGAGATGTCCCCCTTCGGTGGGCTACCCTGCCAAACAAACCAAAAAGACTGCCGAGGCCGCGAGGGTACCAGATTTTCAGACCGCTTCTCCGAGGCTTTCGGGGTGACTGACGTCACCGCTTCGCTTCACGTTACTCACAGCTACCTTCGTCTATTACTTAGGGCTAAACCTGTTTCTGTTTGCAGAGGGGCTTGTTGCTTGTTTAAACTTGACATATAGTCCATAACCTGCTCTGCATGCTCCCTAGTCCCTTCTGCTTTTGCAACACTTGTGGTAATTCAAGGCGGTAATTAAGAGTCCCCATTGTCCCATAGGCTGGAGCGAGACATTGCTGCTGCTCTGAGGAGGTGCCTAAAAGCCACGCTGTTTTCGCTAGCATCACTGGGGCTTCCCAGAGCCCATCGGTGTTCTCTTTGGCTCTTCCCGAGCCTTTTAGGTTTTTTAGGCTATTCCTTAGCCCTCCATTTTAGGGCAATGTTCTCCTTAAGCACTGCGCACAGCACGATTATCCCAGATCAGCCACATCGTGCACACACAGAGGCTTCTGAGAGGCGGCTCAGAAGAAAAGAGAGAAAAGTCTCTTTGTCATCCGCACATTCACCCGTCAACACTCTTCACCAGGAAGTGCTCTAAGTTCCTGTTTCTCTAAAGCGGGACTGAGTCGAGGCGGAGACGCAGATCGCACCCCATCTTTGTTAGAACGCCTCACTGCTGCGGGCACTGGGTCTCGCAGCAGTTTGAGGAATGTTTGGGGCCTTGCACAGAGTGCAGGGGAAGGTCTGGAGTCAGTGACAACATTGCGGCAGGGCTCAGAGGCGTTTTGGGGCCTGTGGGGGTGTTGGGGCAGGATTTGTGGGTGGTTTAATGGCTCTGGGGGGGCTGGTTGCAGGAAGGGTGGGACTCTGCGGGGCCCTCAGGGCAGGGGTGCCATCCCAGATGCGTAGTGAGCGCACAGGGGTGCCCTACGTGGCTCTCAGCTCGGCGGGAGCAGCCACCGGTCTCCCACCCCACCAGACAGGGGAGCGGGGCGGGGGGGGGGGGGAGGAGAGGAGGTGGAGGGATCTATGAGCTCGCAGAGAACGCCAGAGGAGGCAGCAGGGAACTCCCCAAGGACCCCGCGTCCCAGACGAGAGGAGGCATCAGGCTGCCGTGCCGCTGCTAGAGACATCCAGACCCCCGCGCAGACACCCCCCACACACTCCTCCAGGCTGCGTCCGCAGGGGCGAGCGCACGCCCCGGCCCGCGCTGGGGAGGAACCGGGGCCCTACAGGCGACACACGCAAAAGGGAGAGTCAGAGCCGCGCTCCGGCAGACCCGGCGCCGCGCAGACCCGGCGCCGCGCGGCGCGGACCCCGGCCCGACTCCCCCCCCCCGCCCCGCCGCCTCCACGCAGCGACGGCCCCGGCTGGCAGGACACAGCCCGACACCCGCGGCCACCCGAAGGCGCACGCTCGCCTCACCTCGCCTCACCGCGGCGCCCACATGCTCGACTCCAGCCCGCCTCTGCCCTCGCCCGCCGCCGTCCAGCGAAAACACCCGCCCTGCTCGCCGCCATCTTGCCCGCCGCCGCACCGCGCGTGCGCCGGCCGCCCAGGGCTCGCGCCGCCGCACCGCGCCTGCGCCGGCCGCCCAGGGCTCGCGCCGCCGCACCGCGCCTGCGCCGGCCGCCCAGGGCTCGCGCCGCCGCACCGCGCGTGCGCCGGCCGCCCAGGGCTCGCGCCGCCGCACCGCGCGTGCGCCGGCCGCCCAGGGCTCGCGCCGCCGCACCGCGCGTGCGCCGGCCCAGGACCGCGCGAGAGGGGCGGGGGGAGCGCAGCGCGAGGGGCGGGGGGAGCGCAGCGCGAGGGGCGGGGGAGCGCAGCGCCAGGGGCGGGGGGAGCGCAGCGCCAGGGGCGGGGGGAGCGCAGCGCCAGGGGCGGGGGGAGCGCAGCGCCAGGGGCGGGGGGAGCGCAGCGCCAGGGGCGGGGGGAGCGCAGCGCCAGGGGCGGGGGGAGCGCAGCGCGAGGCAGCCCAGACCCGCAATGGCCCCACCCTCGCGTGGTCGCAGCGCCGCGCTGCAGCCGGCCGGCTCCCGCGCGCCAACCGCAGCCCGCCGCGCCACCCCGGCGCTCAGGCCGAGCAGCGAGCGCCCCGAGGCTGCTCTGCCCGCGCCCGAGAGAGCGGCGGGCTTCAGCGAGCAGGCGCTGGGGCTGCCCCGGGGAGAGAGCGCCGCGGAGCAGCTCCGAGACGGCACTGCCCGTCCCCGCGCCCCCAGGAAGCACCGAGAAGGAAAAGCCCTCTCGGGAAAAGCGCTCCCGGTCCGTGAGCACCGGGCAGGGGGCACGAGCGCGGCCCCTGCGCTTACCCGTCCCCGAGAGAGCGCAGAGTAGCGGCCAACGCGGCGACCGGCAGCGCGCACGTGTGCGCCGGCTGCCCGCAACGGTCTCCGTACGCAGCGGTGGCCGCCGGCGGCTGCAGTGCTGCCTTGTCGACACGCGAGGGCAGCCGTGAGCGCGCCCCCCTCCCGCGTGCAGTGCCGCCTTTCAGACACGCGAGGGCAGCAAGGAGCAGGGCGCAGCGCTTTCCTGCCCCCCTTGCAAATACTCGCTAGGCAAAAGTGGCTTGGGCTCCTCCCGAACGCTTACCTGGCTTCATTACTACAGCTATTAGGAACCGAAGTGCATAGCCTTCTAGCAAAGGGAACGACCGTCTTTTCAAAACTTCCCGCGACTCCCCAGAATTGTCACTGCCTTGCATCAGCAGCCAGCTTCTTCCAACCCAGCCGCAAGAAACATTTTGCCTTCCCGGCAGAACTTTCTGCTCCCCGGGGGGTCCAAAGGAAACCCGTCACTCACTACTGTCTGTCAAAACGTACCGGAAGCCCTCAAATACAGGACAAGACGCCTTCTCTAAGGAAGCTGACTACTAGGTCTGCTTCACGGCAGCTTCTCCCCAGTATCAGGGTCCACTCAATAAACAAAATAGGATGAGAAATGTCTTAATCTGCTCCAAGTGCTTTCGTATAAGAGAACAACATCAAAACGAGGTATTATTGCATTTAGCCTCCACTACACGTGCTACCCCAGCGCCACGGACTTGCTTTAAAGCATCAGTGACGTACGCGGTCTGGCAGTAATTAATATTCACAGAATGAATACGCACTCGATCGAGTACGGGTGTTCATAAAAAGCTTTGCCAGTGCGTCGCTAGGTAACAAACCTAGACAAGCAGCTATTTGCCCTGATCCTTCGGCTTACATTTCTTCTGCCGGATGTAGTCAAACGTACCTGCATGCGGTGGCCTTGCGAGGCAGTGACACGGTGTCCGTGGGGTGGCTGTTCAAGGGTCCTCGGACAGCAACGGTGCTGGTCGACTTTCCCTTGCGCTGCACAGCAGGACAGCTCCGCACCGTGCCCTCCCAGCACCGCCACTCCTCCCAGCAGCTGCCTAACCGGCCCCAATCCTGAGCAAAGCTACGACCCCCAGGAGCCCGCAGCACCCCTCCTACTCTTCCCGCCCTCCCCATTTCCAAGAGGGACAGCCCCAGCCCCCGGGGACAACCCTGCCTGGTCACGCTGCTGTCCGAAAAGCGGATTCGTTGCCCGCTGTGCACTAAGCCAATAATGACACGCTCAGGAGAGACATTTGCTTATTTATTTCAGAGTTGTGCAAGCCTGGCTGCTCGGTGTTTTCCCCACAAATCAAGCGCAACTTCCCCCCCCCCCCCCCCCCCCCGGCTTTCCAAGTAGCATTTATACAAGTTGCAAGGTTTGCAACTTTCCCTCTTACACCGGTTGGTTAGTGATTTACATACAATTCTAATATTGCTTACACACCATTTTAAAACTACGCATGCTCAGGGGAGGGGTCTTCACCCGGGCACAGGTCTTTCTGACCTATGGGCGTGATTTTCTTGTATTATAATGAGGACAGTTCAGTCCGGGGATACCTCGAATTCCTTTGCTAAATCGGCAACGTCTACATAGAAAACAAAACATTTTGATTTACTATTTCTTTAAGGCTTTAGCACTTCTAGCATGGCCTTGATTAAAGAATTATTTCCTCCCAGGAAATTGGGGGGGGGGGGGGGGGGTGTTCTCCTCATCTGCCTAGTTCAAACAGCAGGAACACTCTTTCTGAGCTTCCAAGGTTGTCTTGCAACACCATCGGAGATGGAAAACACTTCCTGCCCTGTACCGGGGAAAAACAGGGGCATTCCACTGTCCCCCGTGACCTGTGGGGACTCAGGCGTGAGTGACACATGTCCAGTAAGGAACAGACCCAGCGGGCACTACAGCTCCTGGCCTGCCAC
This sequence comes from Dromaius novaehollandiae, assembly GCF_036370855.1. Taxonomy (NCBI): domain Eukaryota; kingdom Metazoa; phylum Chordata; class Aves; order Casuariiformes; family Dromaiidae; genus Dromaius; species Dromaius novaehollandiae. The sequence continues at coordinate 219,243,050 of NC_088098.1, read as the reverse complement.
GCGGCCGCCTGCTGGGAACCCCGCTGGCAGGGACCTGCCGCCGCCGCCCCCCCCGCGGGGCCACCTCGAGAGGCGCAGCATGGTCACCCAGTAGCCCCGCCTGAGAAGACTACACCTCCCAGCATACCGTGCACGCGAAAAGGGCGGCCCGGAAGCCCAGTGCCGGAAGACTACCGCTCCCAGCATGCCGCGCTCAGAACAAACAGGCCCCACCGGAAGCCCAGTGCCGGAAGACTACTGCTCCCGGCATGCCGCGCCGAAAGCTACGGCTCCCCGCAGTCCCGCACCCCAACTCCCGCCCCCCACCCGCAGCGCTGGGGCACCTTTGACCCTCGGCACATTCCGTTCCTTTCCGTCCCGCCCCCCTTCCCCTTCCCCCCTGTCCCCCCGGAAACGGCCGCAGAGCCCCGAGCGCGGCCCCGCCGGCCCCACCACCGGCCCGGGGCTCCCCCGACACCCCCGCGACCGGCCCCGCCTCAGCTCCGACACTGCCCCCGCCCCTCCACGACCCTCCTCCCCCCGCTCCCCGACACGCTCCCGAGCTGACACAGGAGACTCCCCCCCCGCACTCCTCCGACCGCGCAGTAAACCGCACCACAGCCCCGGCGCACCCCCTTCCTCCCCCCGCCTCCGTGGCCCCGGGACGCTCCCAGCCGCCGGGACCCCCGGCACATGCGGGACCCGCAGCCTGCAGCGCGCCTCCCCCGGCCCCGCTCACCTCCTCCGCGGGGCGGCCGCCGGGCTGGGCCCAAAGGGCCGTGCTCCGTGGCAGCTCCGCTGCCCAGCTCCTGCCCCAGCGCCAGCTCCCCCCAACTGCGGCCCCAGCCCCCAAATGTGGGCCTGCCCTTGCCATCAGCCCCACCTGGGGCCTGTCCTGCCACCCAGCTCCCCCTGGCATTCATCCCAGCCCCAGGGCCCGCAGCTGTGGGCCTGCAGGAACTGGGCAGGGGGCCTGGCCATCAGCCCCTTCAGGGACAGCTGGGGCTGCCAGGGCAGCAGAGGCACCCCCACTCTCCTGACAGCAGCTTGCTGAGAGCTGAAGGGAGAGCCCTGCCTGGGGTGTAGAGTGCGGAAAGGGGAGTATGCGGAGCACAAGAGAACAAATCGAGAGCTCTGGGTGCAACACAAGTCAAGAAAAAAAGAAAAAAAAAAAAAAAAAGAACAACGATAGAGCAAACAGAGTGACTCGGGGGGCACCAAAAGGAGGGCCCTGGGGCACACCCAGAAGCACCCAGAAAACTCCAGGACAGGAGAAAAAGCTAAACAGAGACCTCTGCGGCGTGCCGCAAAACACACACGGGGCCACGGGGCGCACCGAAAGGCACGCAGAGGGCTCGGGGGCAACCCAGAATGTGAACTGAGGGGTCCCCGAGGGCATCAGAGGGCAAGTGCAGGGCTCTGGGGCAGACCAAAATACAGAGGAAGGGCCTTGGCGCACACCAGAGGGGTCACCAGGCACGCCGCAGGGCTCAACGCGGCTGACAGGATGGCGCCTGCAGGCTGCCCCAGGCACACGAGCGACACTGCGGAGTGCCAAAAGCAAATCCGGGAGCGGTTCGGGGACCTCACGCAGCCCTGGAGGGGCTCTGGCAGCCCTCGCGATGAGGGGAAACACCCCCAAGAGCCCCGAGGGTCCAGGCAACGCAAGGGAAATTCCCCGCAGCTCTGGGAACAGCACCGGGCTCCCTGGCAAGCGCAGGCACTCCCAAGTACATGGGACTCGGGGACCAGCTCCCAGCCCCGGACACAATGCATAACCTCCTGCCTCAGGCATCGTGTTCAGGCAAACCGCCCTGGAGCTCGGCACCAGCGTGCCTCCCCTTACCTACGATATCCAAAGAGTCACCGCCGCACCAGCGTCTGTCCGTCCGTCCGTCGGGGAAGGGTCAGCTCCTGCCCCTGCCCTCGACGTGGCAGGTGTCCGAGTAGCCTCCCCCCAGTGCTTTTTCCTTCAGGGCTAGGATTCAGCTCGGAGAGCTGAGAGGAAAATGCCTGATCCCGCCTGCCTGCACTTCTGCCCCAACCCAGGCCAGAGCCCCTCAGGTTACTTAGTCCTCAGCGCTGCCTCGGGGAGGCCAAAATAACTGCTAACGGTCATTAGCCATACTTACCCTAGTTACCCGTGCCAGAACGCCTCCTCCTGTAGCAGTTCCTGGTGATATCGAGGGGCCGCTGCATTCTGGCTTCCTTGTTTCATCCCGTCCCTTCGGTATTAACCGCAAGCAAACGCTCGTCCGTCTCTTCTCCTCGTCAGCATTTGCTGTCCTTGGTTCCATCTCTGTAAGGAAGCGATAAACTCGCGTTTTACTTCCAGTGAAACGCTTAGGTTTATGCATGATCTTTTTCTCTTTACCCTGTTTTCTTTTTCCCCCTTTTTTTTCTTTTTTTCTTCTTCTTTTCCTTAAGGGAAAGGTCTTAATACGGCACTTTGCACCATACGTTGCAGGGTAAACGGTCTGGAAACGTTACACACAGCAATTAGGGCTCGGTTATTAGGCAGGCGGGCACGTCGCCTAATACCTTCCTAACGCCATCTTCCACGAAACCTTATTTTTATTCCGCTTCAGTGTTATTGTTACTGTTCGCAAACCCTCGTATGCATGCGCTTAACCGACAACTCTCTCGGTCTTTAACTATGTGGAGGAACGACAGCCCTCGATTTGCCTGTCTCCCTTTCAGACCTATTACCTTTTTGAGACTGCTCCTAGCTTCCTCTTACTCTTGCATGCTGGCCTCACAGGCGACGACCAAAATGAACCACCGGATCCCCAGGTCTTGCTGCTGCTCTTCGAGATGTCCCCCTTCGGTGGGCTACCCTGCCAAACAAACCAAAAAGACTGCCGAGGCCGCGAGGGTACCAGATTTTCAGACCGCTTCTCCGAGGCTTTCGGGGTGACTGACGTCACCGCTTCGCTTCACGTTACTCACAGCTACCTTCGTCTATTACTTAGGGCTAAACCTGTTTCTGTTTGCAGAGGGGCTTGTTGCTTGTTTAAACTTGACATATAGTCCATAACCTGCTCTGCATGCTCCCTAGTCCCTTCTGCTTTTGCAACACTTGTGGTAATTCAAGGCGGTAATTAAGAGTCCCCATTGTCCCATAGGCTGGAGCGAGACATTGCTGCTGCTCTGAGGAGGTGCCTAAAAGCCACGCTGTTTTCGCTAGCATCACTGGGGCTTCCCAGAGCCCATCGGTGTTCTCTTTGGCTCTTCCCGAGCCTTTTAGGTTTTTTAGGCTATTCCTTAGTCCTCCATTTTAGGGCAATGTTCTCCTTAAGCACTGCGCACAGCACGATTATCCCAGATCAGCCACATCGTGCACACACAGAGGCTTCTGAGAGGCGGCTCAGAAGAAAAGAGAGAAAAGTCTCTTTGTCATCCGCACATTCACCCGTCAACACTCTTCACCAGGAAGTGCTCTAAGTTCCTGTTTCTCTAAAGCGGGACTGAGTCGAGGCGGAGACGCAGATCGCACCCCATCTTTGTTAGAACGCCTCACTGCTGCGGGCACTGGGTCTCGCAGCAGTTTGAGGAATGTTTGGGGCCTTGCACAGAGTGCAGGGGAAGGTCTGGAGTCAGTGACAACATTGCGGCAGGGCTCAGAGGCGTTTTGGGGCCTGTGGGGGTGTTGGGGCAGGATTTGTGGGTGGTTTAATGGCTCTGGGGGGGCTGGTTGCAGGAAGGGTGGGACTCTGCGGGGCCCTCAGGGCAGGGGTGCCATCCCAGATGCGTAGTGAGCGCACAGGGGTGCCCTACGTGGCTCTCAGCTCGGCGGGAGCAGCCACCGGTCTCCCACCCCACCAGACAGGGGAGCGGGGCGGGGGGGGGCGGGGAGAGGAGGTGGAGGGATCTATGAGCTCGCAGAGAACGCCAGAGGAGGCAGCAGGGAACTCCCCAAGGACCCCGCGTCCCAGACGAGAGGAGGCATCAGGCTGCCGTGCCGCTGCTAGAGACATCCAGACCCCCGCGCAGACACCCCCCCCACACTCCTCCAGGCTGCGTCCGCAGGGGCGAGCGCACGCCCCGGCCCGCGCTGGGGGGGAACCGGGGCCCTACAGGCGACACACGCAAAAGGGAGAGTCAGAGCCGCGCTCCGGCAGACCCGGCGCCGCGCGGCGCGGACCCCGGCCCGACTCCCCCCCCCCGCCCCGCCGCCTCCACGCAGCGACGGCCCCGGCTGGCAGGACACAGCCCGACACCCGCGGCCACCCGAAGGCGCACGCTCGCCTCACCTCGCCTCGCCTCACCGCGGCGCCCACATGCTCGACTCCAGCCCGCCTCTGCCCTCGCCCGCCGCCGTCCAGCGAAAACACCCGCCCTGCTCGCCGCCATCTTGCCCGCCGCCGCACCGCGCGTGCGCCGGCCGCCCAGGGCTCGCGCCGCCGCACCGCGCGTGCGCCGGCCGCCCAGGGCTCGCGCCGCCGCACCGCGCGTGCGCCGGCCGCCCAGGGCTCGCGCCGCCGCACCGCGCGTGCGCCGGCCGCCCAGGGCTCGCGCCGCCGCACCGCGCGTGCGCCGGCCGCCCAGGGCTCGCGCCGCCGCACCGCGCGTGCGCCGGCCCAGGACCGCGCGAGAGGGGCGGGGGGAGCGCAGCGCGAGGGGCGGGGGGAGCGCAGCGCGAGGGGCGGGGGAGCGCAGCGCGAGGGGCGGGGGAGCGCGAGGGGCGGGGGGAGCGCGAGGGGTGGGGGGAGCGCGAGGGGCGGGGGGAGCGCGAGGGGCGGGGGGAGCGCAGCGCGAGGGGCGGGGGGAGCGCGAGGGGCGGGGGGAGCGCGAGGGGCGGGGGAGCGCAGCGCGAGGGGCGGGGGAGCGCAGCGCGAGGGGCGGGGGAGCGCAGCGCGAGGGGCGGGGGAGCGCAGCGCGAGGGGCGGGGGAGCGCAGCGCGAGGGGCGGGGGAGCGCAGCGCGAGGGGCGGGGGAGCGCAGCGCGAGGGGCGGGGGAGCGCAGCGCGAGGCAGCCCAGACCCGCAATGGCCCCACCCTCGCGTGGTCGCAGCGCCGCGCTGCAGCCGGCCGGCTCCCGCGCGCCAACCGCAGCCCGCCGCGCCACCCCGGCGCTCAGGCCGAGCAGCGAGCGCCCCGAGGCTGCTCTGCCCGCGCCCGAGAGAGCGGCGGGCATCAGCGAGCAGGCGCTGGGGCTGCCCCGGGGAGAGAGCGCCGCGGAGCAGCTCCGAGACGGCACTGCCCGTCCCCGCGCCCCCAGGAAGCACCGAGAAGGAAAAGCCCTCTCGGGAAAAGCGCTCCCGGTCCGTGAGCACCGGGCAGGGGGCACGAGCGCGGCCCCTGCGCTTACCCGTCCCCGAGAGAGCGCAGAGTAGCGGCCAACGCGGCGACCGGCAGCGCGCACGTGTGCGCCGGCTGCCCGCAACGGTCTCCGTACGCAGCGGTGGCCGCCGGCGGCTGCAGTGCTGCCTTGTCGACACGCGAGGGCAGCCGTGAGCGCGCCGGAACGCAATGCGCATGCGCGCCCCCCCTCCCGCGTGCAGTGCCGCCTTTCAGACACGCGAGGGCAGCAAGGAGCAGGGCGCAGCGCTTTCCTGCCCCCCCTTGCAAAATACTCGCTAGGCAAAAGTGGCTTGGGCTCCTCCCGAACGCTTACCTGGCTTCATTACTACAGCTATTAGGAACCGAAGTGCATAGCCTTCTAGCAAAGGGAACGACCGTCTTTTCAAAACTTCCCGCGACTCCCCAGAATTGTCACTGCCTTGCATCAGCAGCCAGCTTCTTCCAACCCAGCCGCAAGAAACATTTTGCCTTCCCGGCAGAACTTTCTGCTCCCCGGGGGGTCCAAAGGAAACCCGTCACTCACTACTGTCTGTCAAAACGTACCGGAAGCCCTCAAATACAGGACAAGACGCCTTCTCTAAGGAAGCTGACTACTAGGTCTGCTTCACGGCAGCTTCTCCCCAGTATCAGGGTCCACTCAATAAACAAAATAGGATGAGAAATGTCTTAATCTGCTCCAAGTGCTTTCGTATAAGAGAACAACATCAAAACGAGGTATTATTGCATTTAGCCTCCACTACACGTGCTACCCCAGCGCCACGGACTTGCTTTAAAGCATCAGTGACGTACGCGGTCTGGCAGTAATTAATATTCACAGAATGAATACGCACTCGATCGAGTACGGGTGTTCATAAAAAGCTTTGCCAGTGCGTCGCTAGGTAACAAACCTAGACAAGCAGCTATTTGCCCTGATCCTTCGGCTTACATTTCTTCTGCCGGATGTAGTCAAACGTACCTGCATGCGGTGGCCTTGCGAGGCAGTGACACGGTGTCCGTGGGGTGGCTGTTCAAGGGTCCTCGGACAGCAACGGTGCTGGTCGACTTTCCCTTGCGCTGCACAGCAGGACAGCTCCGCACTGTGCCCTCCCAGCACCGCCACTCCTCCCAGCAGCTGCCTAACCGGCCCCAATCCTGAGCAAAGCTACGACCCCCAGGAGCCCGCAGCACCCCTCCTACTCTTCCCGCCCTCCCCATTTCCAAGAGGGACAGCCCCAGCCCCCGGGGACAACCCTGCCTGGTCACGCTGCTGTCCGAAAAGCGGATTCGTTGCCCGCTGTGCACTAAGCCAATAATGACACGCTCAGGAGAGACATTTGCTTATTTATTTCAGAGTTGTGCAAGCCTGGCTGCTCGGTGTTTTCCCCACAAATCAAGCGCAACTTCCCCCCCCCCCCCCCCCCGGCTTTCCAAGTAGCATTTATACAAGTTGCAAGGTTTGCAACTTTCCCTCTTACACCGGTTGGTTAGTGATTTACATACAATTCTAATATTGCTTACACACCATTTTAAAACTACGCATGCTCAGGGGAGGGGTCTTCACCCGGGCACAGGTCTTTCTGACCTATGGGCGTGATTTTCTTGTATTATAATGAGGACAGTTCAGTCCGGGGATACCTCGAATTCCTTTGCTAAATCGGCAACGTCTACATAGAAAACAAAACATTTTGATTTACTATTTCTTTAAGGCTTTAGCACTTCTAGCATGGCCTTGATTAAAGAATTATTTCCTCCCAGGAAATTGGGGGGGGGGGGGTGTTCTCCTCATCTGCCTAGTTCAAACAGCAGGAACACTCTTTCTGAGCTTCCAAGGTTGTCTTGCAACACCATCGGAGATGGAAAACACTTCCTGCCCTGTACCGGGGAAAAACAGGGGCATTCCACTGTCCCCCGTGACCTGTGGGGACTCAGGCGTGAGTGACACATGTCCAGTAAGGAACAGACCCAGCGGGCACTACAGCTCCTGGCCTGCCACGCGGCCGCCTGCTGGGAACCCCGCTGGCAGGGACCTGCCGCCGCCGCCCCCCCCGCGGGGCCACCTCGAGAGGCGCAGCATGGTCACCCAGTAGCCCCGCCTGAGAAGACTACACCTCCCAGCATACCGTGCACGCGAAAAGGGCGGCCCGGAAGCCCAGTGCCGGAAGACTACCGCTCCCAGCATGCCGCGCTCAGAACAAACAGGCCCCACCGGAAGCCCAGTGCCGGAAGACTACTGCTCCCGGCATGCCGCGCCGAAAGCTACGGCTCCCCGCAGTCCCGCACCCCAACTCCCGCCCCCCACCCGCAGCGCTGGGGCACCTTTGACCCTCGGCACATTCCGTTCCTTTCCGTCCCGCCCCCCTTCCCCTTCCCCCCTATCCCCCCGGAAACGGCCGCAGAGCCCCGAGCGCGGCCCCGCCGGCCCCACCACCGGCCCGGGGCTCCCCCGACACCCCCGCGACTGGCCCCGCCTCAGCTCCGACACTGCCCCCGCCCCTCCACGACCCTCCTCCCCCCGCTCCCCGACACGCTCCCGAGCTGACACAGGAGACACCCCCCCCCCCCCCCCGCGCTCCTCCGACCGCGCAGTAAACCGCACCACAGCCCCGGCGCACCCCCTTCCTCCCCCCGCCTCCGTGGCCCCGGGACGCTCCCAGCCGCCGGGACCCCCGGCACATGCGGGACCCGCAGCCTGCAGTGCGCCTCCCCCGGCCCCGCTCACCTCCTCCGCGGGGCGGCCGCCGGGCTGGGCCCGAAGGGCCGTGCTCCGTGGCAGCTCCGCTGCCCAGCTCCTGCCCCAGCGCCAGCTCCCCCCAACTGCAGCCCCAGCCCCCAAATGTGGGCCTGCCCTTGCCATCAGCCCCACCTGGGGCCTGTCCTGCCACCCAGCTCCCCCTGGCATTCATCCCAGCCCCAGGGCCCGCAGCTGTGGGCCTGCAGGAACTGGGCAGGGGGCCTGGCCATCAGCCCCTTCAGGGACAGCTGGGGCTGCCAGGGCAGCAGAGGCACCCCCACTCTCCTGACAGCAGCTTGCTGAGAGCTGAAGGGAGAGCCCTGCCTGGGGTGTAGAGTGCGGAAAGGGGAGTATGCGGAGCACAAGAGAACAAATCGAGAGCTCTGGGTGCAACACAAGTCAAGAAAAAAAAAAAAAAAAAGAACAACGATAGAGCAAACAGAGTGACTCGGGGGGCACCAAAAGGAGGGCCCTGGGGCACACCCAGAAGCACCCAGAAAACTCCAGGACAGGAGAAAAAGCTAAACAGAGACCTCTGCGGCGTGCCGCAAAACACACACGGGGCCACGGGGCGCACCGAAAGGCACGTAGAGGGCTCGGGGGCAACCCAGAATGTGAACTGAGGGGTCCTGAGGGCATCAGAGGGCAAGTGCAGGGCTCTGGGGCAGACCAAAATACAGAGGAAGGGCCTTGGCGCACACCAGAGGGGTCACCAGGCACGCCGCAGGGCTCAACGCGGCTGACAGGATGGCGCCTGCAGGCTGCCCCAGGCACACGAGCGACACTGCGGAGTGCCAAAAGCAAATCCGGGAGCGGTTCGGGGACCTCACGCAGCCCTGGAGGGGCTCTGGCAGCCCTCGCGATGAGGGGAAACACCCCCAAGAGCCCCGAGGGTCCAGGCAACGCAAGGGAAATTCCCCGCAGCTCTGGGAACAGCACCGGGCACCCTGGCAAGCGCAGGCACTCCCAAGTACATGGGACTCGGGGACCAGCTCCCAGCCCCGGACACAATGCATAACCTCCTGCCTCAGGCATCGTGTTCAGGCAAACCGCCCTGGAGCTCGGCACCAGCGTGCCTCCCTTTACCTACGATATCCAAAGAGTCACCGCCGCACCAGCGTCTGTCCGTACGTCTGTCCGTCGGGGAAGGGTCAGCTCCTGCCCCTGCCCTCGACATGGCAGGTGTCCGAGTAGCCTCCCCCCAGTGCTTTTTCCTTCAGGGCTAGGATTCAGCTCGCAGAGCTGAGAGGAAAATGCCTGATCCCGCCTGCCTGCACTTCTGCCCCAACCCAGGCCAGAGCCCCTCAGGTTACTTAGTCCTCAGCGCTGCCTCGGGGAGGCCAAAATAACTGCTAACGGTCATTAGCCATACTTACCCTAGTTACCCGTGCCAGAACGCCTCCTCCTGTAGCAGTTCCTGGTGATATCGAGGGGCCGCTGCATTCTGGCTTCCTTGTTTCATCCCGGCCCTTCGGTATTAACCGCAAGCAAACGCTCGTCCGTCTCTTCTCCTCGTCAGCATTTGCTGTCCTTGGTTCCACCTCTGTAAGGAAGCGATAAACTCGCGTTTTACTTCCAGTGAAACGCTTAGGTTTATGCATGATCTTTTTCTCTTTACCCTGTTTTCTTTTTCCCCCTTTTTTTTCTTTTTTTCTTCTTCTTTTCCTTAAGGGAAAGGTCTTAATACGGCACTTTGCACCATACGTTGCAGGGTAAACGGTCTGGAAACGTTACACACAGCAATTAGGGCTAGGTTATTAGGCAGGCGGGCACGTCGCCTAATACCTTCCTAACGCCATCTTCCACGAAACCTTATTTTTATTCCGCTTCAGTGTTATTGTTACTGTTCGCAAACCCTCGTATGCATGCGCTTAACCGACAACTCTCTCGGTCTTTAACTACGTGGAGGAACGACAGCCCTCGATTTGCCTGTCTCCCTTTCAGACCTATTACCTTTTTGAGACTGCTCCTAGCTTCCTCTTACTCTTGCATGCTGGCCTCACAGGCGACGACCAAAACGAACAACTGCATCGCTAGGTCTAGCCCCCTCTGTTCAAGATGTGCCCCTTCGCGGCTTACGTTTCTTGGTCTCTTCAACTTCAGCCGTGGCAATTAATCTAAAAAAGTAAGTATGACATCTATTCCTTTCCGTAGCTGCGTGTACGATAACAAAACAAAAGAGAAACAGCCAAAGCAAAGCTAAGGCAGATACAGGCAACAGCAGCCACAGGGCAGGAACGGATTACTCAGTCCTCAGCGCTGCCTCGGGAAGGCCGAAATAACTGCTAACGGTCATTAGCCATACTTACCCTAGTTACCCGTGCCAGAACGCCTCCTCCTGTAGCAGTTCCTGGTGATATCGAGGGGCCGCTGCATTCTGGCTTCCTTGTTTCATCCCGGCCCTTCGGTATTAACCGCAAGCAAACGCTCGTCCGTCTCTTCTCCTCGTCAGCATTTGCTGTCCTTGGTTCCACCTCTGTAAGGAAGCGATAAACTCGCGTTTTACTTCCAGTGAAACGCTTAGGTTTATGCATGATCTTTTTCTCTTTACCCTGTTTTCTTTTTCCCCCTTTTTTTTCTTTTTTTCTTCTTCTTTTCCTTAAGGGAAAGGTCTTAATACGGCACTTTGCACCATACGTTGCAGGGTAAACGGTCTGGAAACGTTACACACAGCAATTAGGGCTAGGTTATTAGGCAGGCGGGCACGTCGCCTAATACCTTCCTAACGCCATCTTCCACGAAACCTTATTTTTATTCCGCTTCAGTGTTATTGTTACTGTTCGCAAACCCTCGTATGCATGCGCTTAACCGACAACTCTCTCGGTCTTTAACTACGTGGAGGAACGACAGCCCTCGATTTGCCTGTCTCCCTTTCAGACCTATTACCTTTTTGAGACTGCTCCTAGCTTCCTCTTACTCTTGCATGCTGGCCTCACAGGCGACGACCAAAACGAACAACTGCATTGCTAGGTCTAGCCCCCTCTCTTCAAGATGTGCCCCTTCGCGGCTTACGTTTCTTGGTCTCTTCAACTTCAGCCGTGGCAATTAATCTAAAAAAGTAAGTATGACATCTATTCCTTTCCGTAGCTGCGTGTACGATAACAAAACAAAAGAGAAACAGCCAAAGCAAAGCTAAGGCAGATACAGGCAACAGCAGCCACAGGGCAGGAACGGGTTACTCAGTCCTCAGCGCTGCCTCGGGAAGGCCGAAATAACTGCTAACGGTCATTAGCCATACTTACCCTAGTTACCCGTGCCAGAACGCCTCCTCCTGTAGCAGTTCCTGGTGATATCGAGGGGCCGCTGCATTCTGGCTTCCTTGTTTCATCCCGGCCCTTCGGTATTAACCGCAAGCAAACGCTCGTCCGTCTCTTCTCTTCGTCAGCATTTGCTGTCCTTGGTTCCATCTCTGTAAGGAAGCGATAAACTCGCGTTTTACTTCCAGTGAAACGCTTAGGTTTATGCATGATCTTTTTCTCTTTACCCTGTTTTCTTTTTCCCCCTTTTTTTTCTTTTTTTCTTCTTCTTTTCCTTAAGGGAAAGGTCTTAATACGGCACTTTGCACCATACGTTGCAGGGTAAACGGTCTGGAAACGTTACACACAGCAATTAGGGCTAGGTTATTAGGCAGGCGGGCACGTCGCCTAATACCTTCCTAACGCCATCTTCCACGAAACCTTACTTTTATTCCGCTTCAGTGTTATTGTTACTGTTCGCAAACCCTCGTATGCATGCGCTTAACCGACAACTCTCTCGGTCTTTAACTACGTGGAGGAACGACAGCCCTCGATTTGTCTGTCTCCCTTTCAGACCTATTACCTTTTTGAGACTGCTCCTAGCTTCCTCTTACTCTTGCATGCTGGCCTCACAGGCGACGACCAAAATGAACCACCGGATCCCCAGGTCTTGCTGCTTCGAGATGTCCCCCTTCGGTGGGCTACCCTGCCAAACAAACCAAAAAGACTGCCGAGGCCGCGAGGGTACCAGATTTTCAGACCGCTTCTCCGAGGCTTTCGGGGTGACTGACGTCACCGCTTCGCTTCACGTTACTCACAGCTACCTTCGTCTATTACTTAGGGCTAAACCTGTTTCTGTTTGCAGAGGGGCTTGTTGCTTGTTTAAACTTGACATATAGTCCATAACCTGCTCTGCATGCTCCCTAGTCCCTTCTACTTTTGCAACACTTGTGGTAATTCAAGGCGGTAATTAAGAGTCCCCATTGCCCCATAGGCTGGAGCGAGACATTGCTGCTGCTCTGAGGAGGTGCCTAAAAGCCACGCTGTTTTCGCTAGCATCACTGGGGCTTCCCAGAGCCCATCGGTGTTCTCTTTGGCTCTTCCCGAGCCTTTTAGGTTTTTTAGGCTATTCCTTAGTCCTCCATTTTAGGGCAATGTTCTCCTTAAGCACTGCGCACAGCACGATTATCCCAGATCAGCCACATCGTGCACACACAGAGGCTTCTGAGAGGCGGCTCAGAAGAAAAGAGAGAAAAGTCTCTTTGTCATCCGCACATTCACCCGTCAACACTCTTCACCAGGAAGTGCTGTAAGTTCCTGTTTCTCTAAAGCAGGACTGAGTCGAGGCGGAGACGCACATCGCACCCCATCTTTGTTAGAACGCCTCACTGCTGCGGGCACTGGGTCTGGCAGCAGTTTGAGGAATGTTTGGGGCCTTGCACAGAGTGCAGGGGAAGGTCTGGAGTCAGTGACAACATTGCGGCAGGGCTCGGAGGCGTTTTGGGGCCTGTGGGGGTGTTGGGGCAGGATTTGTGGGTGGTTGAGTGGGTGGTTTAATGGCTCTGGGGGGGCTGGTTGCAGGAAGGGTGGGACTCTGCGGGGCCCTCAGGGCAGGGGTGCCATCCCAGATGCGTAGTGAGCACACAGGGGTGCCCTACGTGGCTCTCAGCTCGGCGGGAGCAGCCACCGGTCTCCCACCCCACCAGACAGGGGAGCGGGGCGGGGGGGGGGGGGGGGAGGAGAGGAGGTGGAGGGATCTATGAGCTCGCAGAGAACGCCAGAGGAGGCAGCAGGGAACTCCCCAAGGACCCCGCGTCCCAGACGAGAGGAGGCATCAGGCTGCCGTGCCGCTGCTAGAGACATCCAGACCCCCGCGCAGACACCCCCCACACACTCCTCCAGGCTGCGTCCGCAGGGGCGAGCGCACGCCCCGGCCCGCGCTGGGGAGGAACCGGGGCCCTACAGGCGACACACGCAAAAGGGAGAGTCAGAGCCGCGCTCCGGCAGACCCGGCGCCGCGCAGACCCGGCGCGGTGCGGCGCGGCGCGGCCCCCGGCCCGACTCCCCCCCCCCCGCCCCGCCGCCTCCACGCAGCGACGGCCCCGGCTGGCAAGACACAGCCCGACACCCGCGGCCACCCGAAGACGCACGCTCGCCTCACCTCGCCTCACCGCGGCCCCCACATGCTCGACTCCAGCCCGCCTCTGCCCTCGCCCGCCGCCGTCCAGCCAAAACACCCGCCCTGCTCGCCGCCATCTTGCCCGCCGCCGCACCGCGCGTGCGCCGGCCGCCCAGGGCTCGCGCCGCCGCACCGCGCGTGCGCCGGCCGCCCAGGGCTCGCGCCGCCGCACCGCGCGTGCGCCGGCCGCCCAGGGCTCGCGCCGCCGCACCGCGCGTGCGCCGGCCGCCCAGGGCTCGCGCCGCCGCACCGCGCGTGCGCCGGCCGCCCAGGGCTCGCGCCGCCGCACCGCGCGTGCGCCGGCCGCCCAGGGCTCGCGCCGCCGCACCGCGCGTGCGCCGGCCCAGGACCGCGCGAGAGGGGCGGGGGGAGCGCAGCGCCAGGGGCGGGGGGAGCGCAGCGCGAGGGGCGGGGGGAGCGCAGCGCGAGGGGCGGGGGGAGCGCAGCGCGAGGGGCGGGGGGAGCGCAGCGCGAGGGGCGGGGGGAGCGCAGCGCCAGGGGCGGGGGGAGCGCAGCGCCAGGGGCGGGGGGAGCGCAGCGCCAGGGGCGGGGGGAGCGCAGCGCCAGGGGCGGGGGGAGCGCAGCGCCAGGGGCGGGGGGAGCGCAGCGCCAGGGGCGGGGGGAGCGCAGCGCCAGGGGCGGGGGGAGCGCAGCGCCAGGGGCGGGGGGAGCGCAGCGCCAGGGGCGGGGGGAGCGCAGCGCCAGGGGCGGGGGGAGCGCAGCGCCAGGGGCGGGGGGAGCGCAGCGCCAGGGGCGGGGGGAGCGCAGCGCGAGGCAGCCCAGACCCGCAATGGCCCCACCCTCGCGTGGTCGCAGCGCCGCGCTGCAGCCGGCCGGCTCCCGCGCGCCAACCGCAGCCCGCCGCGCCACCCCGGCGCTCAGGCCGAGCAGCCAGCGCCCCGAGGCTGCTCTGCCCGCGCCCGAGAGAGCGGCGGGCTTCAGCGAGCAGGCGCTGGGGCTGCCCCGGGGAGAGAGCGCCGCGGAGCAGCTCCGAGACGGCACTGCCCGTCCCCGCGCCCCCAGGAAGCACCGAGAAGGAAAAGCCCTCTCGGGAAAAGCGCTCCCGGTCCGTGAGCACCGGGCAGGGGGCACGAGCGCGGCCCCTGCGCTTACCCGTCCCCGAGAGAGCGCAGAGTAGCGGCCAACGCGGCGACCGGCAGCGCGCACGTGTGCGCCGGCTGCCCGCAACGGTCTCCGTACGCAGCGGTGGCCGCCGGCGGCTGCAGTGCTGCCTTGTCGACACGCGAGGGCAGCCGTGAGCGCGCCGGAACGCAATGCGCATGCGCGCCCCCCTCCCGCGTGCAGTGCCGCCTTTCAGACACGCGAGGGCAGCAAGGAGCAGGGCGCAGCGCTTTCCTGCCCCCCTTGCAAAATACTCGCTAGGCAAAAGTGGCTTGGGCTCCTCCCGAACGCTTACCTGGCTTCATTACTACAGCTATTAGGAACCGAAGTGCATAGCCTTCTAGCAAAGGGAACGACCGTCTTTTCAAAACTTCCCGCGACTCCCCAGAA